>NW_024528821.1:0-552500 GCF_017590135.1 Pyrgilauda ruficollis | reverse complement strand
TCCAAATATGCTGTTTTATGAAGTATAAATCATTTTCCAAGTGATTCTTTATCTGGGTTTTTACTGTTTACACCGGCAGATATCTAAAATTTGCCATCAGTTTGTGCATTTTGGGCCTGGAGCTGTCTTTGTCACACCCCACACATTCCCTGGTGTGACAGATTTATACACACAAATTGTTTTAGTTGTCCACACCCCAAAAACAAAGGGATTGCTGATATAGATTCTTGCGTAATACAAAGGGTGATCACAGGATTATTGAGGTTGGAAAACATCTCCAAGGTGACCAAACCCAGCCTCTGGGAGATGGTTGAGTGGCCATGGTGGTTTTGGGGCAAAGTGCCACCAGCTCCATTCATTTATTGAACCCATCCAGGGTTTGTGGCTCCTCCACTTCCCTGGGCAGCTCATCTCAATGCCAGACCACTCCTGCAATTAAGGAATTTTTCCTTATATCCAACCTGATTATTGATTTTTACTTAAAAAAAAAAAAAAAAAGAAAAAAGAAAAAAAAAAGAGAGAGAAGGTGATTATTGAGTGATTCTTTATCTAGTGAATTCAGCCCACTACTTACAGTGAATGTTAGAATAATCAGCTTTTAACAAGTGGAAATAAAGGTGTAGCAGGAGGGCAAAGGAGTCTGCAGAACTTCAGATTTTTTTGGCAGGTGGAAACTCATTAAAACTGCACATGCTTGAGGAGGTGGCAGACAGATTCTGTGCTGCTCTTGAGACAATGCTCACAGAAATATTCCTGTTTCATCTGCCTGATAAATGGTGATCTTGGAAAAGAAAGTGGTTCTTCTGCAGGCAGCTGTGCAATTCAGTGCCTCACACTTCCCCTCTCTGAGCACCATAAAGATGAAGTCTATTGCCTTAGACATTTACAAATCAAATCTTTTCATGCCACTAAGTGCTGCTGGAGAGAAGCACAGGCGGAAAATCCCTGCTTGGCTCTGGAGGGAGGCCAGCAGCAGGGCTCCCCCTGCCCCAGCAGAGCCTGCACCCCTGAGCAGCACCAGTGCTGAGAAGAGCTCTGCTTTTGGTACTGGGAAACAGCACTGCACTTCCAGTGGTGGAAGAGGGACACAGCTCCAGGATGGCTAACTTCTCATTTAAGATAACTAACTTCTCATTTAAGATGGATAACTTTTCATTTAAGATGGATAACTTCTCATTTAAGTCCTGCACTTCAAACCAAAAACCACCTGTCCATCCCCTCTCTGTGGGTCCAGCTCTCTGAATTTGGGGGTGGGATTGCTTTTTTAATTTATTTTTCCTTTTTTTTTTTTTTTTTTGTATTTATGGAAGCACAGGCATTTCTTTTTGCTGTGTGCACACACAGCTGCCAAGCACAGGTTTGGGGAAGGGCTGAAGGTCTGAGGAGGCTCTGGAAGGGGCAGGGCAAAGCCCCTGCCTGGATTGCAGTTGTTTTTCATCCAGTGCCACTGGCCATCCACCTGCATAAAGCTTCCACACACTTTAATAATTTGGAGGTTTTTAATTAAAAGGAAATTATAGCAGTTCTGTCACTCTCCCCTTTCTTTTTCTCCCCTTTCTTTGTGGAAGTAGATAAACTGATTGAACACTGTTTTCTTTTCTGGTCTTCAATTGTAATGCTTCATAATATCAAACCACCATCAGAGCACTCACAACCAAAACAACAATGTCAATTTGATTTTAGTTTAATCTAATTCAGGATAGAGCTTTAAATCTTATATAACACATATGGCAATCTTTATTTTTATCTTCTGGGAAACTTATACCAAGAGTTTGAAGCAATTTAAGCCTTTAAACTGAGAATTATATCAACCCAAAGATTGGTCAATATTGGGACAAAAGCTGATTTTTGAGCCCTCAGCAGATCTGGAATTGCTCTCATGAACTGACCCCCAGTTTTGTTCGTTTTTTTTTATTTATTTTTGAGATATAAAGATGTGAGTGGTATCAAGATGTCAGTGTATAAAGTTCTTTCTTCCACAAAAGCACAGCACGTTAAAATTCCAAGTGATGGAGGACGCTTTTCTGGCATGTAGCAGGAAATATTCTGAGTGACTCCAGCATGGTTTTCCTCTTGTCAACAAGTTAATTTGAAGAAAAATAGCTGTGCTTCCAAAATAATAGTGTCTCCTGTCATAGAATTGCTGAACACTTGGTTCTGCTACACGGATTTTTATTAGAGAGAAGCAAGACTAATTTACAAACATCAAGAGGCAGAATGTGATAAACCTGGCTGTGCTTGGATGTTTAGAGAATCTGCACTGTCAGTTTAGCTACAAATGTGCTGTGGCAGTCAGGAACACTTGCCAAACTTCACTGCAGCCAAAGCCCACTTTGTATTCTCAAAGGATTTCTTGGTTTTCTGAGACAGACAAAGGTCATAAAGTGTGACTTGATGTAGTGTATGTCTCCATCATCTGGGTATTCAAAAGACAGAAGCTGAAGTCCTTGAAGTCCATTGCAGCTATTCAGCTACATGGATTAGAAATGTACACTTGAATTTCTTTCGTCTGGTGTTTTCATTTGAGATGTGCAAGAGAGGTGGAGGGAAAGAATGAAGCAGCAGTAATGGATTAAAAAAGCTTTTAAGCTCATCTGAAAAAGAAATATATTGCATCTATCCATCAGTCACATTGCCCGTGACCATTTTAAAAATTCTAAAAGTCCAACACCTTTTTGACAGTGTCCATAAATGTGTATTGCAATTCACTGCTTCGTTCACTATTCTGCACTGATGCAAAATATATGAATTCATAATTGCCCACAGCATGGCTGGAGACCCACCTGAGTTTTGCTAATGACAATTTCCCAAACTTCTCGAACTCTGTCAGCAAAGCCTTCAGTAATTTGCCTCCTTTTGTATTCTGATGGAGCCTGGAAACAGCTACAAAAACTGATAGTGTGCTCCTGGGTCTGGCTTTGTGTGGCCTCGATGCCTTCTTTCTCCTAAAAAGAAACACATCATTATGACCTCTCTGCCACCTTTGTGAACACAAGCTGTTACATCTCTCTCTCTCTCTCTCTCTCCTGGATGTTTTTCAGAACTTCCACATGGACTTTTTTATCACTGTTCACCTCAAAAGATCCTAAGGCACCTGCTGAGGTACTCCCTGGGCACCCCTAGTCCTTGTGATGCAAACACTAAATGGCATTTACAGTGCAAAGCTGGTTTGATTTGTTTCTTCAGCAGCAAATCAGAGGGTGGATTTTTAACTCTAAGGACACCTTCTTGTCTCCAGAAAGAGATGGAGCACTGCTACCTGTGCTGCATGTAAATGAGAGTCAGCCCTGCAAGCAGGAGGCTGAGCACAGGGCAATTCTGACCTCTGAAATGGATGTTGTGTTTATTAGAGCACATATGTATCCCAGCTACAAATCAGCACTAAATTATACAAGTCAAGGCCTCTTTGACTTGAAACAGCTGCTAAAGGCAGAAATCAAACACACGGAGACACCCGACAGAACCCAGCCCTGGCAGACTGCAGTGAGAGCTTTCAAACACCACCCAGGGCTTTTACCAATAGTTTTGCTTTCACTTTTCATCAGTGTAAAGGCATTACGTGATTCTCTCTGAAAATAAAGATATCCAAGGAAGATGAAATAAGAGAAAAATCTATATCTGAATGTATTATTTGCCTGTTGCCTCAGAGAACAGCTCATTGCTGCAGTGCTCTAACGAGCCACTCTGTGCTGGGCTCTGACTGCATTCCTAATGACACAGTTCTGCTCTCTGCAGTCTCAAACAGCATTTCTGTAGTGACACACAAAGGCAGAGCACTTTACTTTTGATTCCACAGGAAAAGTTAGAGGATGTTCAGAACTCCCAACCTCAGCACGTCCAGAGCAAATTTGCTTGGACAGTAAGAACCAGGGAAGGGGAAAGGGGAGAGGGGAAAGGGATTTCAGTTAATGCAGAAGGGAGCTGCCACCCCAGACTGGTACATGGGACTGTGTCAGAGTCAGGGATCTGTGTCCCTGCTGTGCAATTCCCTGTGCCTTCAGTGGGAGAGAGGGAACATTGCAAAAAAACTGCTGTGAAGTGACTGAGGCAGTGAGAGAATGAGGGAGGGGCTGAGGTGAAACCATGACTGGAGTCAGAATCCCAGAATGGTTTGGGCTGGGAGGGAGCCTAAAGCCCATCCCATTCCACCCTGCCATGGCAGGGACACCTTCCACTGTCCCAGGCTGCTCCAAGCCCTTGGACACTTCACAGCTCTTTGGGCAGCCTGTGCCAGAGAATCACCACCCTTCCAGGGAGAATTTCTCCTAATATCTACTTCAAACTTGTATATTCACTCTTACAGGGGAGAATTTTTCCTAATATCTACTTCAAACTTCCTCCCTGTCATTTGAAGCCATTCCCCCTTGTCCTGGCACTATATGCCCTTGTAAAAAGTTTCTTGATGAAAGGTATCTAGGCAAAAATAATTTAGTTTTTCTCCTGGCTTTCTCAGTTTCTGCTAACCTGAGGTTTTCTGAGGGAGAGGACAGGAATAGACATTAAATCAGACCTAAGATCTTCCTCCTCTCACCCCTTAATGAATGCCATAAACCCAGGCTGCTGGGTCCCTCATTATCAGGTAATCATGCTGGACCTAAAATAACTTCCCTTCTGAAGCTTTATCAGAACCTGACCTTTCCTTAAAACCTTTTTAATAAATTGTCACTTTCTTATTAAATTAATCTTGGAAAAAGACCTGGACAAGGGTTTGTTCATGGACTTTTACTTTAGACATCAGCATGATTGTGCATCCATGGCTACACACACACTGTCCTTCGGCACTACTGACCAACCAGCATTTTAATTTTATTTTCAGCCATAGGCTTTTTTCCTGATCTTTTTGTGTAACTAAAAAGCTTTGGGAACTATAGATGCAGACATAATTAATAAAGCCTCGTGTATTTATGGCAGTATTTTAAACTTCTCAGTGGAGGACTTCGATTTTGAGAGCAAATGTGTAAAAATCTCCATCTCTTTTCACGCCAATCTGATAACAGAGGAACAGTTTCAGAGCTCTGTCACTCCTTTCACATTCTGTTTACAATAGCAGCCAGCCTTTTTTGCTTTATACTTGCTTGAACAGTTATCTGGCAATCCTGGGGACTGGTTTGTGCTTTTTTCCCATGGCAGGAAAGAGAACCAAGCCATAACTATACCACAAATAAATACCTGAGAGATTTAACCTCTGGCCAAGTACAGGCTGAGGATAGATGGCATTGCACGTGCCTATGAGCATCACCAAAATAAACAGAGTCTCCTCAGGAAGCTGGCAATACATCACACAGTAACTCACAGCTGAGGAGGAATTCCTGGATAATCCCCACAAACACAGGCACTGCCAGGATTCCCTGCACCACCCAGCAGAGCCCTTCACTGCTGGACACCACTGGGTTATATAAACCCCCACTAAGTAAAGCAGCTTATTCTAAATGTATGGGTTTTGTCTGACTCACTTTCCTCAGAGTAACACTGCTCCCTCACTGTCCAACAGCTAAAGAAGTTTCCAGAATAAATTCATCCCAGAACAAGGCATTTATACCTGTCCTTTGCTAAAAATCAAACAGCAACTAACCAGTGAAACAAAACAAACAAAAAAACCCACACAACCCAACAATCCACCTTTTCTAGAAGGGAAGGTCTCATTTTCAGGCATTTCTCCTTCCCAGACTAGTTTGGGCTGCAGTTTGACACAGAATTGTCCAGAACTGTGGTGGGCCAGCCTTGGCTGATGAGCAAACTGCAGCCAGCTCCTGGCTCACCCTCCCCTCAGCTGGACTGGGGTGGATAAACAGGGAGAACACAAACAAGGAGGTTCAGGGGTCAGGACAGACAAGGAGATTGCTCCAGGTGCACCCAGCACAGCAGCTCAGCCTTCTGTTCATGGGTACAGCTAATAGAGAATTGTTATGTTAACCTGACAAAGCCAGAGTCACTGTGATATCAGTCTTTGTTATCAGCATGTCAGCCACCTAATAAATACATTCCATCATCTCTGTGGGAGTTTCAGTCATTTAGATGGTAATTCCTCTTCATAGGTATGTTCTACACCAGGTGCCAAATATAATCATCTATAATATTACTGGTGATGTATTTTAACACTTTTCATGCCCCTACACTTGTGTGTGGTTTCATTATGTAGGAAGTGTCTCAATTTAAATTTGTGTGTCCCATCCGTGCAGGACATCTTCCTCTTGAAACTTGAAAACATTACTGCACTTCTGAAATGCGACAGCAAGGCAAAGTAACAAAAAATTATCTCAAATCCAATTAAAATTTTTTGAGCAGTCTAAGCTACCATTGAATATATTTTTATCTTGGTCTGTTTGTTAAGTGTCCTATGAGCTTGGTGGCATACTAGAAGTGATTTTACAATATTTTCTTGTCTCAACTTTAGATATTCAGGGTGCTTCTCTCCAGCCAGCCAGCCAGCTGCAAATGGCTCTGCAGTTGTCTCTCCACACTTACAGACTGGCCTTCTGGGAGGGAACAGGGACCAAGTGAGAAGATGGCATTAATAAAAGCTAGACAGGCTCTCCCACATTTTGTACCAGACTCCTAATCTACAAATCTGGGCCAGATCTTTCCCCAAGTACTTCTGGAAGCTTTTCTATCCATGGTGCTGTAAATGTGTAGCAAGGAACAGTAATTTTAGCTGATTTTTTAGTTATTTTAGTGAGCATGTATATAAATTTTGCATAAAGAGAGATATTTAGAACTGTATCTATAACTTTAAGGTGTTTTTTGAAGAGTTGTTTGAGTAATACAAGCACAATCTTTTTCAGATTTCAAAGAGAAGCAGACTTTACTGTAGAGGACTTCAGCCTGTAGCAAAGGGGGGAAGGGAAGGGCTGCTAGCAGTATCTGCCATTATTGCCAGAATTTTCAACTGCCAAATCCATAACACCTTAGGTCTGAAGTTTTCTGAAGGACAAAGCACAGCCCCTATTAATTCCCATCTTAAAAGTTCCATCTCCAAAGTCTGTCTTATTCTTTGATGTGTAAAAACTGAAGTGCATCCAGGATGAGGACTCACCTGTGAAAACATGGCAATTAGTTCTGCATGAAAGCAATCAAGTCAAATTCAAGAAGAAGAACAAGCTCTTCTGTCTCAGAGACTGTCCCAGAAGACCCTGCCAAAAGGATGATCAAGAATACTGGGAAATATTTAACAGCAAAGGAATATCTTATTTGAAAAATAAAAGAGTGGTCCTCAAGCCACTCAATTTTTGGTCTAAAGAGTTAAAAACCAAACAGCAGAACAAAACTTTAAAGTGTTAGGTCTGGAAAAAATGGAAATGAGCTGGAATTTGTATTCTGAAGAAGAGCTAAAGTAGAGCAAGAGAAGAAAACAGCTGCTTTAGGAATACAAACACTAAATTTATGGATGCTGAGAGGACAGTGGGACTGAGCTGTTTAATGCATTGTGTAATGCACCACAACTGTTGGCTTAGAATATTTAACCAGGAAGGCTAAAAACTTAGACCAGGCTGGACAAAGTTCATGAGTGGGTTACCTCCTCATTCTTTTTGATTATTTTTGAATTATTTATTTTCCTGCTCAAGCCTGGAAAAAACTGTATTGCAATAGAGAAGAGCCTCAGAAGTAGCAGTGGCAGTCCCAGGCAGTGGTGAGTCCCTGGTGACACTGAAGTGACACCTGGCCCAAGCCAGGCCAACAAAGTTTCCTCACCACAACAGCCACCACAGCATTTAATTGTTGCACTGCATTATTACACAGTTCATCTCCTAAATGGCTCCTTCAGAAAGCAACAAAGAGCAGAAATGCTAAAACCTAACTCAGACGAGAAAACACAGATTTAATTCCAGGAGTGGAACAAATGTAATGTCACCAGGGAATCCAGGAACAGGGCTGTCAGGGATGTGGGGGGTTCTCATAGGCTTGCCACCAAATTTTAACATCACTTTCTCATTCTTATTTTTTACTTTCTGTCTCAAATTTGGTTGCTTTAATCACCTTCAAAACAATAAAAAGGTTACCCTACACATAATAATGTATAGGCTAATATAATATTATCTATTTTTATATATATATTGTCTGTTACTTACCCTCAAACCAGCTGCAGCAGGTAAAGGAAGAAGGGGAATTTTGCCATTTTGATTATCTGGTGCTATTCTGGTTATCCTGACAAGCTCTGCAAGTCTGTACCAGTGGCAGAGTCCTGGACAGAATTAGAGTACATTAGAATTAGAATTAGCTAATGAACACAAAAGGCTACTGAAGCCTTCTATCCCTACAAGCATGTTTATACACACACCCCACACTTTGCAGCATCGGACCAGACACAAAACCAGATGAACTTTAACTCATCCTCAGGAACAATTTCTGAGCTCACAGCCACCACACACTCCTGCAGTCAGCAAGAGTGGAATCTGGATCACTGGGCAGTGAAAGGGATCCAGGTATGCCTGGAGGAATCAGCCACTGAGGAGTGGCAGACTGCTTGTGACATAAGCCAATAACTGGTCCTCTCAGGAGAAAATGCTGTGGAGAACAAATGTCATTTCTCTGCAGGGAGTAAATGAGCAGAACTCTGCTCACTGGGACTCCTTGCTGCTCACTGAAGGGTTCAGTTCACTGGCAGCACGACTTGCTCTGTTACACACGCTCCAGTGGGGCCAGGAGAGCCTTGGTGCTCCTGCCTCGAGGACAGAGCTGCCTTAAAGTCATGGCAAATGGAGCTGAGCCTGGGGAGACCTCATCAAACCCCTGAACAATCAAACATGACAACAAAGTGCACCTTCCCTGGAGATGGATAAACAAAGTGCTCAGCAGTGAGGAGATGAGCCCGCAGGTGACACAAACACACCTTTTTCCACAGTCACACGGAACAAAGATCTGTGGGAATCCTCTGTAAGTGCAGTTCTGGCTCCTTCCACCCTCAGCAGAGATTCACCAATACAAACCATCCTCTTTCTATTGGCTGTGGACAAAAATCTAAAATTAAAACCGATTTTTGTGACTGTTTGCTGAAATAATCAGTTTTATTCTTGTTTATAACGACTCCAGCACATAAAAGAAACCTCTGGATCCATTATCAGTTACGCTCTGCTTGCCAGTCTCAGCTATTTATGATGCTAAATTATACAGCCCAAGTACAAAACCAAAAGTTGCCAAAAATCAGGGAACTCATAAATTGGGAAAGCAGAAGAGGTAGGAGGGACAAGCTAATGCCATTAGAAGCAATAGCTAGCCTCCTTCAAAAGGATAATTCCATGTGCTGTTCAACAGGTCAATAATCAATACATTTCATCATTTGAATATAATTCAGCAGGCACTGTCCTGTGACAGCTATTGTCAAGCCTACAATTATTTTTTTTTTGGTCCTATTGAAATGAGTTTTGGTTGTAGGATGAGTCCCAGTTTCTAAGAGTACCCTAAATTTCAAAAAACCATTCTGCATGTTTTCATTTGGAATGCAAATGAAGCAAGGTGTTTTTATAGCATGTCCTACTTCTTCCTCATGTATAAACTCCCTCTATAACTACTTTAATTTAAAAGCTAATCTTCTAAAATTAATATTAATTAATATGGCAAATTTTTGTATTTTGTATTAATTAATATGGCTTTTTTTTTGTATTTTGTATTTCCCTACCACCTTCCCCGCTCTCAGTTGCAGGTTTGCAGCTGGAATGGCTCAGCCCCTCTGCAGGCTGCCTCACAGATAACAAATCTGTGCCAGCTTGCTGAATAACCCCAGAGCTGCTCAGCCACTCAGAACTGCTCCATCTGTGAGTCCATCCATCCATCCACAGAGCCAGATGCTCTGAGTGCCTCACCCACCTCTCCTGAGGGATCCACATCCCAAAAATGCTCCTAGCAGAGCTGCCCTGCAGGCAAAGGCAGCCAAGCCCTGCCTGGAGACCCCAGGATTTGTTCACCTGGGCAGGTGCAGTGCTGGCCTCTCAAGTCAACTTTGCTGCTGCCACAGATAGAGGGAGATCTGCAAAGGGGGTTCAGCAGGACAAAATGAAATTATTCACTGCAAGCATTCTAACAAGAATGAATAGAAAGCAAACATTTCAGCCAGGAAGGAGAGCAGGTCAGAGATCAGGCAGATTCCATCAGACTGATGAGTTAAGGTTTCTCTTCACATCCACGGATCTGCCATCTCCATTGGTTTGCCACTGATAGGCATGTAGGCAACTCAATTATTCTATTATTGAAATTAGATAATGAGATAATTATATAAACTTCCTTTCTGAGCTCGTACATGCTCCGATGACACAGGTTGCAGAAATATTCCTGCCAAGAATTTGATTATTAAATGTGAACTTGCTTCAGCAGAGATGCAGAAGTGCACTTGATTCTTTGTCACACATCTGTGCAGCTCTTTTTTAGTTCAGCACAAAGTTCAAGACATGGGATGTGAATCAGCAGCTAATCATTTTCCAAAATATTTGGCTTATAAATATTTCCTTAGAAGAAATATTCTCTTTTAACAAAGGATTTTGTTGAAAAAGCTTTACTTTAATTTTCATTCTCATGCTTTACTATGCACAACAAAGACGTTTTTAATGAAAGATGTAAGTATTTTATTACTTACAAGTCACATAAGCCAACAGACTATGTTTAATGAATAACCCTTGGACAAGGTACCAATGCATTTTAGTAGTTAAATTTCCAATAAGATAAACATTCCGTCACTCAAATACCAAAGCTGCTGCCTTGAGCTGCTGGAACATTTGTGGGAGCTGAAGTTGCTGCCTCCCAGCTGTTTGCTACCATTACTGTTTTGCCAGAAATTGCCAGAATGGGATGCTGCTCAGGCAGCAGGATGCTCAGTACCAGGATTCCCTCATCTGTCCCAGGGGAACATCAGCCAAGTTAACTCCAGTCCAACTGGTCCTGCACTGTGGGGAATCAAAAGGAATGGAAGGATTTCTTCTAAAGAGTAAATGTTCAGTGTCACATGCATTTTATAACATGGTAAAAATAAATGTAATTATCAAAAGAGCTGCTCCAACACCGAGCCCTTTCCATGGGCTGCAGCTGTTCCCAAACTGCTCCAGCATGGGTCCCTTGCCATGGCACTCAGTCCTTCAGGAACAGGCTGCTGCACTGTGGGTACCCTACAGGGCCACAGATCCTGCCAGCAGCCCTGCTCCAGTGGGGGATTCCCACGGGGACACAGCTTTTTTCAGGAATCCCTGCTCAGCTGGGCTCCTCCCGGGGCTGCAGGTGCATCCCAGCTGCCTCCGCAGGGGAAGCTCTGCCCCAGAGCCTGGAGCAGCTCCTGCCCCTCTGTGACCCAACAGCCACAGCAGCAGGGTTCCAAGATCCAAACAGAGCTGCCAGGAGCAGGGGCAGTCAGAGCTGGGCCACGCTCAGTCCCCACATCTGGAAGCCTCTGCCCAGAGGCACAAGATTTGTCCCCAGCAACTGGAACCTGCAGAAGGTTTAGATGTCTTTGCATCACACAAATGCACTCTGTTTCTGACATAGCAGCAATCCCCAATTACAGTCCTGACTGCAGGAATATGCTGTTAAAATCGTGAGAAGGGAAAAAAATTCCAGTTGAGAGAATATCCTTGATAAAGCAGCAGTGGCCTAGGTGTCAATTAGGCCTAGGGACATACAGGTTTTTTAATGTAAGACAGAACTGCTGGTTTTAGTCATACAGGTGGATTCATTTATAAATGCTGACCCCGACATATAATTTTCAATAAAAGCTGTGCTTTTCTATCTAATTTCCATCTTTCAGCTGAGACATTAGCATTTCTTATTCAATGTTCTTCCCTCTCAAGCATTACCTCAGATTAATTGGCACCGTATAAAATAAGTTCCTTGGTGCACAATGGTAACCATGGTAGCCTTCATCCTATCTTCACAATGCATATGCAATTCAGTTCTCAGGAAAACATAATTAGTACGTAGCATAATACATTCTCTCCAAACACATCACCGTGCTAAGACATACACTAAATCAAAGCAAATGATGCCTACAGCCTCCACCCAACTGGGCTCCCGTTGCTGAGCAGTTACATTACAAGTGAATATACTCTTAAATAGTTTTGCTGCAGCATCCCCGACTTGCACAATGTGCTTCTCCCCCCCTGTGCCTCTGCTTTCCGGCCAAAGGGTGGCAATGTTCTCCTGGCTATCAGCACACAGGCAGCAGAACTGCATTCCTGCAGGAATAGGAACATCTCTTTGCAGCCAAGGCAGAAAGCTCTGCATCATTAACTGCACTGCTAACTGGGTCCCAGTACATCAGCACTGACCCCTTCAGCTACAGGAACAGAAATATTAAAATACAGTTTGGGCTGTTAGCCAACGAGCTGTGTGAAAGTACATTCACGTGGATCTCTTGATGGGGAAATTAAAAAGCATATGCAGCTTAAAAACCAAGTGTGTTCTCTGTTCCTTATCACACATAATCAGGCCCTGCTGAGGGTGCTCCTGACGTGTTTGCACAGGACAATCGCTGCTGTGCAGGCAGAAAGAGCTTTCACAAGCCTGCCTGCCCAGAAAGTGCCACCCAGCCCCTTGAGATTTGTACAGAAGCTGATTTAACTCGTTTGAGAAGTTTCCCGTGGCTCCTTTGGGGATTTGCCAGTTGTGAGGATTGAAATAATCTGGAGCAAACATCTGCAGCGAGGCCGTAACAGCGCACGCACAGAGAGTGGCAGGGGCACAGCAGCACGGGACAGGCTGTGCAGCTGGCACTGCTCTAATTAGTGCACCACCAATCCCTGCACTTAATGCCACAAGCTGGGAATAATCTCATGCAGGAATAAACTGCTGCCCTTGTGCTGGACCCACTCCCATGATTACCAAACACGGCGTGTCCCACACCCAGACATCCAGCCAGATTCCCTCAGACATTAAAAGAGAAATGATGTTTTTCCTGGTGTTTTACAGGGGAAAAGTTACACTTAGAGACCTAGAGAAAAAAAATCCATTTTCAATGCCACCAACTATTATCTGTTAAATTAGTGTTAGCTACAAAAAGCAAAATGAGAACCACTTCTTCACAAAACAGGAGGAACAAGAGTAAGGAGGTGTCCAAACCTGTCCAGGATAGTTGGTACTTAGCAAACATGAAAATAATTGAGTTCTTCATCTGAACACATATTGGTTTGTTTACTGAAGTGTTAAAAAGGTTGCTTTCATTAAGCCTGGGATATCAGTGTGTCAGATGAAATGCAGACCTTCACTGTAAAAATTTCAGACAACTGGTTTTGGACCCCAAATCAACCTAGCAAATATGATACCAAGCAGTTGCCTGGTAGTTAACTCATCTCATCCCAGAATTCTTAGCCATTTCCATATTTACAGTACAGATCTTCACTTTATCCCTGTGAAGTACTGTACATGTGCATGAGAGGAAATACTTTCCAATCCACACTAAAAACTCTGAAACAGCTCTAATATTTTTGAATTCTTTTGACAATCCTATTTGACCTTTCCTTTATACCAAGGACACGCTGTGGACACTTTTCTCTTGTGCCCTGGCAGTGCTGTTGTCAGGACAGAATGAGCTGACATCTCCACTCTCTCATTGCCACCCCTGCAGGTGCCAGCCTCGTGTCCCAGTCTGCCAGGAGAACACATCACAGCCCCATTTCAGGCATTCATGGCAAAAAGGAGCATTATGAGCACAAAATTCCAGCCACCCACATGCTAATGATGCATGTGCATCTGATTCCACACATTTTGACTTTTAGATATGTCAGGAAATGGAAATGAACATTTTTGTCAAGTAACAGTGCTACAAAACAACTTTTCAGGTAAAAATGTCATAATTTCAATTATATAGAAGCACAGAAATGCCCTCTGTTAACACTGTAACACTTAAGTAGACACATCACACTTTCCTTTTATGGCCACTATAAAATCTATTTGGCAAAAAAATGGGGACAACTGGTAAAATGGCACATTTTATGTGCAAAAGCATGCTAGTGCAGGAGCAGCTATTTATCTTCATACAGGTGATGACATTTATTTCATGCAATTACATTGGCTAATCTATCAAAGAAGTGTTGCACGACACCAACTTTACATTTTTCTGAAGATACAGCATTTCATTACATGTTTTGTCACCTGGTCTCATCATGGCAGCAATTCAAAGAAAAGCTTTCAAGTGGCTCTGATAGTTGCTGGACTCACTGCACTCACAGCTATCCTGGGACAGAGGAAAAATGTTAATTAGTGAGCACAAAAAGGAACAAAAAACATGACCCAAGGCTCAGGTAGCAGAGTTTGGGAGCAGGATGATCACAGACACTCTGCCACACGTTTCATTTTCTGTTACATAAACTTGGCTTTGCTTTCTGTAAAACGCCCAGGCAAGACTATCTGTGACTGCAGAACATTTTGAACCCACCCTGCTAAAACATGGATTGCTGAGCCCTCAGAGTAAGAGGTTTTTATAACCCATCACATGAAAGGTAAATATAGCATGGGGGTGGGGGAAAAAATCAGTGACTGGATCTTGGGAATGATAATGAGGTACACTCAGCTGTCCCATGCCAAATGGCTGGGGGAAATCTTACAGACGTGTAAGTAAGAGAAATACAAGTCAAATGTGCTCCTATTATCCTAAGGAATATAATTTAGGCATTAACAGTGTAAAATATTGAAATATTTTAAATGCCTTTAAAGAGCTGAAAACATATTTTCTTGGTCATTAACTGCTGAACATTAGAATTTTTTTTTCCATTAAGATTATTTAATGTTTGTGAAATTATTTAAACACCATTTAATTACTTGAAATTCAGAATCATCTCCAGTTTCAGTCATCCTTTCCAGAGAAATCTCCTTCAACTGCCAACACACCACATATTTACCAACCATGAATGTCTATATTTAGTGAATAAAATGTATAGATGTAGGCACTAGGAAGCAGTGCCCCTCTCAAAGTCTCTGGCTTTTGGTACCAAAAAGATACATGAGAAACACCTCCCAAGGAAAGCTGAAAGTGAAGAGCCTAAAAAAAGCTTCTTCCACTGAAGTGCAGTGAAAAGACAAAACCAGCAGCATTTTTCCAAACAAAGGAGAAGCTGTTGAAGTCCCACGAGCAGAATTTCACACCACAGATCTTACACAGAAGCTGCTCTTTTTCTGCAAGCCGAAATGCCAACTTTCTGGATCAATATTGCAGATCCACAACTTGCAGATGCAGTCCCAAGGTATAATGGAATGCAAGATGCCTCCAGACACTAACTCAGAACCAGGCAATGCAGTTAAAACATCCCAGTGATTTGCAAACCAGCAAGGTTTTATGAACCACTTCAGATCACCTCCCATATTTTTAAAGTACTATGTGTACATTTATACAACAAAAGGAAAATGAAATCAGCATGACACCAGCATTTGTCTTTTTGATGCCTGCAGCACACTTATGTCAAGATTTCTGCCATAATACACCTTAAAACTTTCTGACAGTTTGCAGATTTCTGAGCATTCTGAAAGTGTTCAGAAGCACTTATGGTGTGGGCAGTTATTTTTCTCATTTGGGGAGGAGGGATGACATTATTAGAATTAGAGATCTATTTTGCAGTAATTTCCCTGGTCTGCAAGTACAAATAGAGTCTGTGCTTGCTGCCATCCAAGCATTACTGAGTTGACCCCTTGTCCCAAGAGCTGAAACTAAATATAGTCCATGTATTGCAGATATAAAGTGAAGTTCCAAAACTCATGTTTAAAATACTTACCAAACCTTACAGTGATTTTTATTCCATTTTCTGGCTGCATTCATGAGCATGAAAATCATGTGCGAGCTTCCCAGTCAGCCTTCAGTCCAAGACTCCCATCCTATGCTCAGAAGTGTAAAATATTCATTTCTCCTTTTTTGTTACGCCAGCTGTCATTAAGGATAAATGGAATAACAATTATACATAATTATTATATAAATAACAATATATATAACATATATATATATATGTGCATGCACATGCACCTTCAGGGACACAGGTGGTGGTTTCTGCCACATAAAAAAATAAGGCTTCCATTAGGAAGAGGCTGGTGACAGTGACTGCCCAAGTGACACAAAAGGCATGGCAAGAGTTTTGCCACCAGTGTGAGCATTACAAACTCTGACACCCATCACTACTGACTTTTTTTACCAGATCACATTTCACAGTGTGTCTGAGAATCCTCTAATTGCCATCAACAATATTCTGTTAGTAGGTGCTGCAGCAGAATATTCTGCCACACACATTCAAGTCCCTTTCAGCAGGCCAGCCAGATCAGTTGAAAATAGGTATATTCAAGGTGTGTTGTAAAATGCAGCAATGATTAACTGTGAAATAGTCACTCAAGAACTGAGTGTTTTCTTTAAACAAGCCTGGTTTACAAATGCTGTCATTTCTCACTACAGATAGGAGCTGTCATTCAGGGGAGCTGTCACTGCAGTGACACACTGCAACGTGAGCTCCGGGGTAATTGTGCTGATTAGGAAACAAAATATTCATGTCCCGTTTGAATGAATGGGAAAATTGTAAGACAAATTCGTGCTTGGTTAAGTTAATAAAGCACCTTGTCTTCTGTTGTGTTCCTGTGGGAAGTGGGAACCCAAAAGTGTGCATCACATGAACTGACTTCAATGCCTGTTCACATGGAACACTCTGTTCTTTCCAGGGTGATCACTTCAAAGGTTATTTCAAGATCATATATCCAGTTTCTGGAAAGGAGAGAGCGCAGTGGATCAAGAACAACAGTGCAGTAGCTAAATACTGAAATGTAGAGCTGTCAATTAAAAAGCAGTAAAAATTACAAATAGTCCAACAGAAATGTATGATTAACTTGGGGGGTCTTGTCCCTCCAGTTTTCTGGAGGTTCCAAAACTGGGCAAAACCAACATTTTTATCAAGAACAAATACTATGCAAATCTGCTGTAAGTACTAGTTTATTTGCCATAAATACAGTGTACAGAATCTTGAGTCAGAACAAACTTAACAAAGATTGGACAGCTGACTTTCCCTGCCAAGCTAACAGTCTCTGTAAGAGTCTCTTTTCTGGAGAACTCCTGAGAAACAGAAAGAAGGAGGAAAGCAGCTTACCCTGCTATGCTAAAAGCCACCAGCAAGGGACAATTCTCTCTCTCTCCTTTCTCATTCACAATGGTGCTCTTGGAAACAGATTTATTTTGTACTTCAGTGCCTAATAACAGCTGTTGTGCATTTATTGTCCCACTACCCTGACACAGTAATGTTATCCTACTTAACTCTGTGACTCTTCCTGACACAAAAACACACCCACCACGACATTCTCTAACATGGAACCAAACTGGCAGGGACCTGGGGCTCCAGGGCTCTCCCCAGTGCTCACTGCACTGCATTTCACTCCCCCAGTGCTGATGGGTACAAGTCAGCCCAGGGTCATTGCTAACAATCACAGAAACCCCAGCTAATAGGAAATGCCCCATTTTAATGCCAGTGTTGGCAGAGCTTTGCTTTCAGACACAAGCATTTAAAGCAGCATTGCTCTGTTGTTTTATCACTCACATTAGGGATATTTTTCAGACACTCCCAGAGTCCATTTCAGTTCAACAGGACATCGGCTTTAACCCCAACATTTCTAAGTCCCATTCCCACAGAGCTGCCCTCACCTTCTGCTCCCATCTCCACTGATTTCCTGTGTTTTTGTCAGAATTTTATTCACCCATCCCATGGCTCCTCAAGCAGACCCCAAATGGTGGGCACAGACATGATTTTCTCAAGACAATTCTTCAGCATTACTGAGCTCCACAAATTTCACCATTTTTCCAAATGGATTTGAGTGGGGAGGGGGTGTGGAAATGAGGAGATACACTAAAAGCACAATGGGCTCGTCCACAATTCCTATTTCCTTCCAGAACCAAAGAAGACTCATTTTATACAACTTTCTCAGTGTCTGGTACTTTTCAAACACAAATGCTACACACAGCTAGAAATCTTCATTTGTTTGTAGCAAGAGATTGTTAAGCATAAAAAATTAGACATCTCTAGCAGTCAAGTCTTCTCCCTAATTACCCTTGAAGACAGAGTTTAAAAAGTCAAGCTCTTACTAACTACATACATGACTTACCTTGCAAAGTTCCTTATGGAAATTCTCATGAATTTCCCTTTTTATGTCCAAATCATCCCGTGTTTGTAACCTGGTACAGTGAACTGGTTTAGAGTTTCATTTAAAAGAGAAAAAAGGGGGGGAAAGCAACATGGGGTGGTGGAGCTAAAAAAGGATATTTAGAAAACAGAGTAAATATTAGTCACAAATAGTTTAGTTCATATTTTCTTCTGGGTGAGAAATAAACTGAAAAAAAAAAAGCTGAGAAGCTTTTTTCAGCCATATTTTTCTATGATCTGCAGTTGTTATGTCACACAAAGTAGTACTTGAAAGAAATTCTACTTGTATTAAAAATGAAAAGCTTATGTCTCTCTTATTTAGGCAAAAACCCCCACGGTTCAGCAGGCATAAAAGTATTTGTTTATTCGATCTTGTTACCTATTCTGTAAGTTTTTATAACCTTCTAAAACATGAAGTAGCACACTGTGTAATAGCTTCTCCAGTTTTCTCTGAAAATCCTTCCCAAACAGTAGCTTAAGCTCTTTAAACACTTGTCCAACATTCTCTGCATGCATTGACACCATGGAATGTCTTCCAATAGTAAAGACAAGTAACAGCATGGTATGTTATTTTTCATTTTCTCTGAGCTCTAAGTGGTATTTGCAAGATAATGATTACTTCATGAGCAATTAACCCATCACGTGCTTAAGACAGAAGCTGTTTATTCTGCATTTTTACAGCCAAAACAGAAAGGGTGGGGTTGATTTAGCAATCTCATGCTGATTACTTTTGGTATTAATCTGAAAATCTTAAATCAGTGGGACTGTCCTGAATATTCCTGAAGGCATCAGCCACAGAGGAACGTGTCAGCCTTTTCTTTCAGTAACAAAATGAAATAAAGCAAGGAAACGAGCTGGAAGGAGCATGTCATAAATATTTTCCAGAGGAGACAGCGTTCATGCATTATTCCTCTGCTCACAAACTGGCTGATAGGCACCAAGTGGGCGAGCAGGAGGATGCCTGCTCTGATTCCTCTTTGATTCTCAGATTATTTTGCTCTTACAGAAGCAGCTGAGATGAACACACAGGATTCTCTGTTTGCTCCCCAAATGAAAGCTTGTCTCTCCCTGAGCTTTCTCCACGACAGAGGGAGCAATCAGGCTCTGGCTGTGGGCAGAGCTTGGTGTCCAGGGCAGTGCTGGCAGCCAGGCACAGCCCAGTGCTCCACCTCAGCTAAACCAGCCCAGGAATTCAGGGTGGATCTAATCCAGCCTTAAAAGGCCAGATTTGAAAAGAAACCATTTGGAGGAGTTGCTCATCTACCTGCAGAGCAGCAGACAGAAGGCCAAGAGATCTTTTAAAATAAGACAGGGACTTCCAAATTGGGAACATCTCAATATTGGGAAGGTCCACAATTCATTTTTCAAACCAAAATACCAATCTACAGCCACGTTCTTTGAAAAATAATTATGTTTCAGGGTCACATAAAGCTTTGGAATTTGGTTCTTCTTCAGTTATTGTAATCATAGCTCCCAGTCAAATTGAAGAGCACGAGCTAATTGAGATCAGAAGGAAATATATTCAGCTCAACCCCTGTTGAAGCACTGCCTCCTTCTTCATGCTGACTTCTATTTGAACATGGAGAAATGACTCTTTCAAAAAAAAGAAAAGTGAATTTGAAACCACTTGAGATCAGCAGGATCAAAAACCAGCCACTACATCTTGAAAAGAACTGGTCAGAGGAAAACTGAATCAAGGGTAAAGCAGCAGGGCTAAGACCTGGGTGAAAAATAAGAATACTGATCAAATTTGTAGCATTGCTTTAGTCACTGCTCAGACACTTTAGGCAAGAAAGAGATTTGGGAGGTAGATTGTCAACCAATACCACCTCAGACAGCTCCAGTGCAGAGCTTACCCAGGTTTACAGAAGCTTTCATCTCTGAGAATGAAGGATTTTCATAAATCCTTTAAGTTTTAAAAGTGAGAGGAAAGTGAGGCAGCTCAGGCTGACAGGGAACACAGAAACCATGCTCAGTACAGGGAGAAGCACAAACACACACAGACCACCAGAACATCCCAAAAACTCCAACAGAAACAAGCTATCAACCATCAAATCCAAAGCAGAAGAGTTCCCTTCAGCCCCCCAGCTCTCTGGTTTAATTACTGTCCATTCACTCTCCAGGCTGCCCCTTCACATGAAGGCTTTTTAAACGTGCAAAACTGAATTTTTTTAAAGTTCATATTTACTGCTGCTAAACACCCCTTCAAATCTTTCTGGAAGAAAGTATTTAGAAAAAGAAATCATCATTATTTCATAAGGAAATCAAACTAGCATGCAATCCTTGTTCTCTCACAGCCTTTCTTGTCTCCATTCTCTCAGAGAACTTTTAAATCTGAAAAGCCAGTCAGACTCATATTGGAAGGATTAGTTCTAAAAAGAGAGCAACATAAACTCAGAAAAGAAAAAACCTCATTTCCACTGTCCTTGAAAAGAACAGAGAACTACAGAACTATTTTTGACCACAAAGCCTAAAAAAAGGGAAAAAGTTAAAAAAAAAAAAAAGGATCAAATAATTTAAAATCAAATATATATTTCTGTATTGAAAAATATACTGAAATAATTCCAAACAGGAACAAAGAAGTTGTTCATCTCTTCCTGACTCCCATAGTTTTAAAATCCATGTCTTACTCTGACAATTCACATTGACTTCTGGCACAAAGGATTCCAACAAACTGATGAAAAATCTTGGTGAAAAAAACTTAATATTTTAAATTAAGATTAACAAACATATCACATTGAAGCTTTTTCCCAAAGATTATGCAATGGCAGGCTATTTAATAAAGTTTTCATTTTTTTCTTTCTTGAATTCTTCATCTCAAATGTTCCATTTTGGTTATTTTGATGTATTTTATATTCACAATGAGCAGTTTGAATACAAGAAGAGAACACAAATGGTGAAGGATGTTCCTAATATATCAATTTTAAAAAAATCCTGACATTAAAGTTCTTTCTTCTAAGGTTGCAAATCCCTAGGAAAATCTGGATAAACTCTGCTCCCTAGACAAGTTTACTACCATAAATTATTAGTGCATTTATCTGCTAGTTTGTCACACATATTTTTTTCCTCAAATTTTTCTACAAAATTAGGGTAAAAAATAACTGGAGGATCTGAGTCCTTAAACAATATTCTGCGCCCCAGCTACATTTTAAGGTTCTTTTTATGCAATGTAAATATAATTTCTGGTAGCACTTAAAGCATTAATCCAAACCAACAAGACTTAAGGGCACCTGCCAGTTCAGATTTCTGAGCAGCATTTTAGCTGACAGCAACTGTTCACTGCTTAAAAGTCAGTTTAATTTCTACATAGTGCAGAATAATTCTTAAGAAAGTCACTGAACTCCTGCTCTACTGGAGACCCAGCCAAGGCATTAATTAGAGGCATTATAGGTACCAATTTAGTAAGATGCTGGTTTCTAGTGAGGGTTTGTGGGTATCAGGTTTTCTCTGCCCAGCAGCTCACAGTCATTACAGCTCCAGAGAGGAGTTCAGGGTTCAGGCAGCACAAAAGCAGCACCTCCCACACGTGTTACTGCACAGCAGAGGAGGAAGCTGCTGGATGGGGAGTGCTGGGAAAGAAATGAGAAATAAATTCTGTGCTGGCTGCTGGTGCTGCAGACGTTTGCTGCACCTTTATGGTGAAGTGGGGTGAAGAGAGGTCGGTGCTACCAACACAGCCTCCACTGCTGCCTTGGGAAGGATGCCCTAGAACAGGGGCTGGATGGAGTTAAAGAATGAAAAGGATCTCCTCCCTGTGCAGAGAGCTCACCATCCCGTGATATGAAGCTCAGAACTACACACTGAAGCAGCTCAGAACCTGAAAAATATAAAATCTAAAACCTGAGCCATCACCTCATGTGCCCATGCCAAGGAATTGTCACCCCTGCGAGTCATGGCTGGACACTCCACAGACAATGGGATGTGGGGATTTAGCACAGCCTTGGGACAGGATTCATCAAGCAATAATTTTGCTCAGAGAACCCCCCCAGCCTCTAATACCCACATCTGCACGACAGATTGGCCAGCACAGGGGAGTTCTCAAGATGGTTTTACTCTGTTCCCGATGCTCCCTCCCCAGCAGCTCAAAGCAGGGTGTGCTAAGACAGGTCCAATTGCAGTTCTGGAGTGACAGAGACAAACGAGGCAGGAGCTTCAGGAATGTGCTGCTGTCACAGCACAGAACCCAACTGACATTCTGACTGTGACAGACACACAGCACATTTTTAGTTAAAAGTCTGGAATTAGACAGAGAAGGCAATAGTTACACACAATATGCAGCTAAAGGATTACTGAAGAATGTTAATTAAAACATTTTACCCCATTTATTACTCATGCAGTATCCATAATTCATAGATCTTGGAGAAGTCAGACTAATTTTACCATAATGATCTCCTTAAAGATGGCTGATAATTGGGAAATAGAATTCTTACCAGAACTTTGGGGGCTGAAGCTACACGATGAAAAACAAAATATCAAGGAACTCAGATTTTTAGATACTGAGCTAATTTCACAGAAAAGAAAGCTTGCATATTTAGCAGGAAGCCATCAAAATTCAAAATAGAAGCCAGCTTGAAATAAATGATGTCTTATTTTAGTAAGCAAATTTTGTTTAATTGCTCTTCAGAAAGGAATTCAGCTTGTAATGGAAGATAAAGTTTTCAGTGAGCAGTGCATAATAACAAGCATAGCACAAACATAGCACAATAAAAACCATTCCAACCATGCATAAACTCAGGCCAGAGCATTGTGATTCCAAGATATCAGTCATCCTTACTAAATCAGGGCAACGTTCTGACATGAAACCCGAACTGAATGCTCCTCTGAAGGACATTCAAATCCTTCTATAATACTTAAACCCAATTCACCACGATGCTATTCCCATTCTGTGCCTCTACACTGAAACCAAACAGCTATTTTAATTATTGCAAGACAAACAAGAGTTTCAGAGAGCTGAGGCCCTTTGGAGTGGTTTTGTGCCCGAGTTAACGAATGCAGCCAGTGGAACTCAATCCTCCCAGCTCCCTGCATTGCCACAAAGAGCAAAACCAGAGATTTTCATGCCTTCTTATGGGAAAACTCTGCCTGGCTGCCATCCTCCCCCAGCTCTCTCCCTGCTAAGAAACAATTGATCTGTCAGAGCTTCAAGATGGGCTGATGAAGCAATCCCAGGACTGCAAGGATTACATCCCAGCATCTCCAGTCCACTTCCTTTCTATCCCCACTTCCACACAAGCTATTTAGCATGTTCTGTTTTGTTTGTTTGTTCTGAAGTTCGTCTTTCCTCATTAGAGACATTTGCATTCCTAGGGAAATGTGCACCTGATTTACATATTTGTTAAATCCAGGAATATAAACAGTTTTGAGCATTAGTACACTGACAGAATGTCACGATGTAAATAATGCAAGAGTCTCACAGTGATTTCAACACATCTCTCTCAGGCTAATTTGTACGAGTGCTCTGCCTTGTGGCATTATTAAGAAAATTATTTTCATGCAAGCCAAAAAGAAACAGCTACAGAAGAGAAAAAAAAGTCTTAACTTAGAATTTTGTCCAACTTCTTACAAAGAAAAGAATTCAATGAGTGAGAGGAAAACATAATATAAGTCAAGCGAAAAATGTAAAGAACTGGAGTTAGAATTTCCATTCCTTGTGAACAGTGCTCTGCTGCTGCCAGGTCTGCAGAGAAGCCTCTTGAGAGCAGAGCAATCAAACCCCAAGAAATGCCACTGAGTGTCTCAACATCTGAAGAGCTGAGAGCTGGATCCATCCAAGAATCCAAGCTCAGATGAGCTCCAGCTATTGCGTTATCTCCTCTATTGTCAGCCACAGAGCAACCAGGCAGAACCCTCAAACAGAGACAAAAACACTCAGCTTTAAACAGAGAACTGTCTGTGCCATCAACTGACCTCAGGGCTTTCCTCTAATTCTGTTTCTGAAATGTTGTTTTGTGGAAGTCAAATCACACCTTGATTTCCACGGGTCCACAAATGGCATGCAGCTTCTGAGATTGTTTTCTTCATGGAAAGAACGTTTTCCCTTCTTTTTGTGTCTTTCCTGCTGCTCTCCTTTGAATGCAGGGAGAGCTCTACCAAAGCTCAGCACCACCAAATATTTATTTGTGGGTAAATAAGCTGCTGAGAAACACCCATTCAGACAGATGAGTGACTTCAGGTTACCCTCAAGCAAGTCTGTTTTAGGAGATGCATCATCAACTATTCTCACAGGATAAAGGCAAAAGGTTCCTTTTCCAAAAAACTGAAGATTTCAGCCCTAGAATGTTCATGGGAGAGATGGGAACCAAACATGTGGCTGTAATTCTGCAAAAACAACATTATTGGACCTTCAGAGGTTAAAATTACACAGGTCATAGCACCAGAGTCCCTGCTCTGAAAACTTCCTCCCATCTTAGTTATCCTTACCCCTTAAGAAGAGGACATTAAATAAAGTTGATTCTGTATCCTCTTACAAAATAAAAAGCATACTTGCTTTCTCATAAAGCAATAATAATAACTTTATATAGGATCTATGAATATAAATAAGCACATAATCATTATTGCTAAATATAGAAGTACAAAAAACCAATCCTTTATTTTATATATTTTTTTCCTCTGCAAAAATAGGGGTTATTTAAAAATCAGATACTGGTACAAACATACTGAAAAAAATCTCTATGTCATAAACACAGTAATGCAAGTCTGGCTTTGAATATTAACATCTCAGATTCAGGATTTTAAATCATGTGTAGAGTGTGTATACAGTGAAAAACAGAATATTGTTGCTCAGAAGATTAATCAAGAACAGAAGCCAACTTGGAAAAACAACCAAAAAAACAGATATACCTTCAAAGATATTTTTCCTCCAAAATCTTTAAATCAAGCTAAACATGAAAAATGAAGTCAAATACAAATACATCAAGAAAATCTGAAATATGACAGATGAAACAACTGAAAAATACCCAGATGTGTATTTCTTCAGCTGACAGACCAGAAAACTGGCGAGCCTTTGCTTAGAAGAGCTTCACCCCTGGCCTGTTTGAACAGGATGTGATGCTTTTTCCTTTTCTAAGAGGCTCAAGAGCATGCTGGCAATGGAGTATTCTGTAATTTGTGCAGATAGGAAGATTTCCATGCCAAAAGCATGGGTGAGACAGAGCTGATGGCTGGAGATGGAAAACCCCAGGGTGGAGATCAGAGGTCATCCCTGGATTTATCTTCAGGCTTCTGGGGGAAAGGGGGGACTGGGGCACAGTCCCAGGAAAGGAAATAGAAGAAATAGAGCTGGAATTATGGAAACGTGAGTTTGCAGAGGTAGGTTTAGGGCTGCAGTGAATTTTCTTGGATTAAATGAGCCACGGACTGCTAAAGGAAACAGCAGAAGGCCAGGAAAAACAAAGGAAAACCTTTGCCTTCGAAAAGTCTTGGGAAATGTTTCTCTGGAATTCAAAGTACTGAGAACAGCAAGGTCCTCTCATTAGGAAATCACACAGTATCCAGCCAAAGTATATTTATAGGTAAAAGTGAGGTAAGATATTATTGTTATCCCAACATCCATCTCCTCTCAGGTACTACAGAGCAAGGCCATTAAATTTCCCAGATTTTCACTGCTGTGTCTCCAAAACTGAGGATGTCAAAGCCCCCATGCCAAGGATAATTAATTTCTTATGTCTGATCTGATTGTAACTAAGTAGTGATACACAGAAACCATTCCCTTCTGCTTCCAAACTCATGATTTGCCCAGACACAAAATCTGAATTTCAAATTACCAAACATAACCTGGATACTTACAAAGTTAAAAGAACGAGCCAATTTGTGGTGGCCAGTCTCCATCATTTTGCTTATCTGGGGAAAAAAACAAACAAACAAACAACAATCCACAAAAAAAAAATCACTTAAATATTATTTTTGCTACTTGACAGACACAGGAAGAACAGCCCACAGCTGACAGCCAGGCCCTTTGGATGCAGCTTGTTTGGTAAAACTGCTTTGCCATGATGTGCAGATAATGAATAATTTCCATACTCTAAGAACACGCTTGCCTTTGTGTTCCTATTTAATTTACAAAGTCTCAGCTCCTGTAAACAAATGCATCCAATGTTTTCTCTCCCAGCTTTCCTGCTCTCTGCTTTAGCATTTCTTGCCTTGCAGAAGAATTTGCCCATTTTTTAGTTTTGCTCAGCGTTTTATAAAGGCAAGAGGCATTTATAAGGCAGATTTACAGAGCCTGCAGTCAGGTGGGTTTCTGCTGGTGTGGCAGCTGAACATATTTTCTTACCCTAATGTCTGTGGAGTTGATAGCTGCAGTCAGATAACAACAGAAAAGCACCAGCACTGGGAGGCATACGAGCAACCCAGGGAAGTTATGGCTGTTTAATGGGCACAGGTTGTCCACTGTGAAATTTTTAAAGCATAATTCACAAAGCAATGAGTCACTGGGTGAGGAAGCAGGCAGTTCTGGTGCAGAACAGCTCCAGAAAAGCTGTTATCCCCTCAGTGGAAGAGGTGAAGCAGAAAACTGGAACATTGACTCAGCAAACGAGGGCACGAGCACATGCTGCCACAGATGCTGGGGCTCTGAAGGCTGATTTGCAGCTACAGCTATGAAATGCAGAATTTCAGAAGAATTTCATTACCTTGTAGGTTACAGCCAGCCAAGAGAAAATTGCTGCTTACTGAAAAGCAATAGTGGCTGCAGAGTTGGATTGTACAATGTCCATTTCCATTAATAATCATCCTGCAAGTAATTTGAATGTTAATGAGAAAGCAAAGAAATGAGTTCTCAGAGAAGGCAGGCTGTTGTCCACTTGAAAACATCAATACTGCAGGAGCCAGTGAGAGCATTCTCTGCTAAGATTTCACTATAAATATTAATATGCCTTATATTACTCACTAAATCACACATGATTAGGGATGTCAGCATTTTGTGTTGTAAACATATGTATTACATGCAGAGCTAAGAATGTTTTATAGAATTTTCTTAAATGCACAGCTAGATGCTGCTAATATGCCTGCCACGATAAAAAAAAATACATTCAATTTCATGTTTTACATGAAAACCTTAAATCTTTCTATACATTATTAAACTCCATGCAGGAACAAGCATGTTTAATAGAAATATTTCCAAAAACAAGGCTTTATCACCCCTAAATTGCAGCCTTGTTTTGAATTCCTTCCTTAGAGGAGAAAATTAATTTATTAGAGAAGACACCAAAACAAGCAACAGGAACAGCGTGGTTTTCTGTGAAAATGGGCGAAAGCACTGCAACAGTTCTTTATCATTGCTCATTCTTCCAAAATGACAACTTTATATAACACTAGCAAGAGCTGACTGCTTCCTATCCCGTTGTACTGACAGCTTTTGGCATCAGCAATTATGACTCAATTTCAAACACCCCAGAGAGAGCATCTGAGCGTGAGCACCAGAGAAGGGCCAGCTCCTTTTTAATCAGCTTTTAAGAATAACAAAATGGCATTTGAGTTCTGCCTGGTCATTCTTCACCTTCTGGATTATCTGGGGGGAAAAAAAAAACAAACAAAAAAACAAGCTAGTAGGCAAATAAGAAAGGCTCAAAAATGCAATTAAAGCAGAGAAGAAGCGGAGTGAAAAAGGCTGAGCAGAGGGAGTGGAGAACGGCTACTGCTGTAAATCTTGAAATGACAGGATGCTTATTCCAGATGAAGTAGCACTTACTTCCACTAAAACCAGCCATTTATTTCTCATGTTTCTTCCCAAATAGGATAAACTGGAGGAGGGAAGTTGGTAAATTCTATCTGCATAATAATTCAGGCATCGTGTGACAGCGTATTTCTCACCAGCTTCCCAAAATAGTCTACACCCCACAGAAGCCTTTCATGTTAATAAAACCACAAACACCAAGGCTGATCAGCCCCAAATGATATGATTTGTGAGCAAACAAGACAGATTTGTGGCAATTATTTTTCTTTATGCAAATAAATTTTCATTTTTCTCTGCTAAAACACAATAAGCATCTTCCAGAAGCAACACTGGGTGTTACCAGATCAGTGAATTTTTCAGTTTTGCAGTGTGCAGGTAGTCCAAGGGACAGCACGTGCTAATTGTCTCCTGCTGCTTGCTTTTTCCTTATCATCCATCTGACTTCCTACCAGGCAGCTGATATCATTGACACTCCTGAAAAAATACACATTAATGTCAATATTTCAATTGTAACTGTTAAAAGCTATTATTTTACAAACTAAGTTCTGTTAAACGAAATTGTCCTTTCAATTTTGGCTTATTCTGGGGTCTGTGCATTTGTATTCCAGTGAAAGTTATGTTGATAACACCATTTTATGTCTGTGATCACATAAACTAGGCTTTTTGCAGAGGATTATGGGCTGTGGTGCGTGCCCACAGATGTTACACAAATCCAAAATAATTTATCTGCTGGCAGTGAGTAAGAAAGGTGCAGTTCATCCACGGGGGAAAGTATTGCATCTTTTTATAAGCCTCTGCCTAATAATTCTCTTTAAAGTGCTGATCAACTTGAGCAATTGGGACTTCCCACAGTGACATCCCCACTGAGTAAAGATTAACAGAATTTTCAAGGAGCAGCTCCTGGCATAGTTCCATGGTGGCCAGGCAATAATGACACAATGGTTCCTCCAGTTTAAACTGTTTATCTTGCTTACACAAAATAATTCCATGAGGTATGTTGGGCCGTCCTCTCTGATTTAGGGATCCAGCCTTCAGAAGAAGAAAGCTCAAAGAGAAGTGGGTTTGGAGTCAGAGCCATTCTCACAACAAATGTTCATGTTATTGTCCTCAAAGGGTTTCATAAGCTCCTGCCCTACATCCTTCCTTTGAAAACTCCTTGTCTTGCTTGGAGTTCTGGGAATGGGATTCTGTCATGGCTCACCCACACTCCACCACAGAGGGGAGAAAAAATAAAAAACCCTCACACTAAACTGCACTGATAGAAAATGGAATCACACTGGGCTCTGGAAAATCATGCCAAGGAGGTGATAAGCAAGGTTTCATTGTGTCCTTTTTCTCCCCAAACCCATTCATTGCTCAGAGACTCATTAACAGACGACATCTGAGCCAAAATTCTGCCCTCAGCCATTATCTCAAAGTGAAAATATGTCAGGAAGATTCATCTGGACAGCTTCTCTGCAGGAACACGCAGGGCAGGATAAAGCACGCCCCACAGGAGACATCCTACAGAGTTCCTACAAGTTTTCAGCAGCGTTTCAGCCTGGGTAAGGGATTCCTTCAAGGGAATGCACCTCCCACCCCCCTGAAGGTACAGCTTTGCAAGCCTCCAATTACAAGGCTGGGAACATAATGAGCTCCCTGCAGACTTCTTCCCAACACATGCAGAGGAATGTGCAAAATAGAAAGTAATATTGCTAATTAGGCAGGAAAAAAGCCCTGTAATTCTCATCCCCAAGCAGCTGGGCACTCCCCTTCCACCGAGGGCAGCAGGGTGACCTTGTCCCTGTAAACCTGGCCCTGCTGTGGAAGAACTGCAGGGCACAAATGCTTATGTGGCTTTCTGAAACTCCACTGCTGCTGCTGGGACACCAATGGCTCTTTTCAGGAGCATTCTCTACTATCTGTACCATAGATGGGAGCTTTCCAACAAGTGGGCAGCTCCTTTATTGACAATTCTATTGATGGTTTAATAGCAGAAAGAGAAAACAAAGATAAACTACAGTCACACATGAAGCTGTTTCCTGCAGCACATTGATTAGGGAGTGGTGAAGCCATCAATGGCAGTCAATCTAGAAAATCAAGTTACTACTACAGTCCTCAATGATCAGCTCTTTCCTGGAACTCTTTGCATTTTATAATTTAACAGACCTTGTGCTGTTAAGATTACCTTTAATAAATGAGGTTTAGTTCAAGCCATCTTAAGTTCCTGCTGAAATATAAATTCAGAAAGAATTATTAAAACACAGAGTGACCATCCATAATTGAATAACCTCTATGATGAGGCAGGAAATAATAACTCATCATAAATGCAATTTAATTGTGGTAAAACCTTGACGGCTTCCTGGATGTTTTTAGGGAAAACAGTTTCTCTGGAAATACCAATGCAATAAAGCCCAACTTCCCCACAGAAACAGAAATCTCATAAGTTGGATCATGCATTAAAATCTTTTCAGAATAGCCCAACTAGATGTTTTGAGAACACTGGAATTTCCTTGCTTTTGTGTGGCAACAGATTTCTCCTGCACTAAATGTCAGAGCTGCCAGCACCCTACACCTATTCTGGACCAGGAATCTGTGCATCTGTCCTGGCTCAGTTATCTTTACTCATTAGCATGGTCTGGGAGCTGGGCATCATTTAAAATCTTGGATTTAGTATGACTTGGAATAGGACATTTTTAAAATGCCAGCTTCTGCAGGCTTGAAATTAATTTGGAAATCAATTCCAACATGACTGCCATTGTGGTGCATTTCTCTGAGTATAGACATTAATACATTTCTGCTAATGAATACTTAAACAGAAAATAAAACATTTATAACTGAAGGGTAATAAAGTTATGTAGCTGAAAAATAAGACTTAACATTAAACTTGATCAGAAATTTGAAAGCTGTTACTTATTTCTTTGTGTTTCCCTGAGCAGTACACTCAGCAGTGAACTCAGCAGTAGACTGCAAGAGGCTCATTTAAAGAAAGAAACACAGAACCAAACCTGACTAACAGAAAAGGAGGAAAAAGAAAAAAAAAGAGGGAGAGAAACACCGGGAAAGCAGCAGCAGAAAGTCTTTCCCAGTGCAAATTCTGGTATCAAAAGTCAGGCAGAGCCTCCCAGCTCCTGAAGCAAAAATAACCAATGAGAAGCACAAGACAAATGGCCCTGCTGCAGAGTTCTAGGCTGGAATGCACCTCACAGGTAATTTGCTCTGAGAAATTCCTCTGCATGTAACTTCTTTCACACATAATTAAGAGCTGCCAGGATTCAGGTAAAGAGTTGCTGGAAGTGGGATAATAATTGCAATCCTCCACCGGGAATAGGTGTAATAAATAGTAAAGATCTCCCAGGAAACCTGCCTTGAAAACAGAACTGCTGTCTCTGTCACCTTCCAAAAGCACATGGAAATCTGCTATGGTAATTTCACTCAGAAACAAAGAAAAACTTTGCTGGATGGTGCTGTGCATAGAAACGTGTGTTAGAGCAAAAAGCTCCAGACTACAGAACAGATTCACACTGGCTGAGCATTTTGTAGGGCTGGGTGAAGGTGCTGTTAAAAAGGTTGGCATCTCCCAGCTGAAGTCTTCCTCCACTTGCCATTTGCACCTCATTTTTCACCAATATTTTTAAGGAACAAAACTGGCGAGTTCTTTGTAAATAAGCAAGACTGCATTTTTTAAAGTCAAAAAAATCTACGTGCAGCATTTTTGCTTGCTCCCTTTCTTTTCCCACCTGAAACACCCGTGTGTATGTGCCTGCCATAAAGCATGTCTGCTGTCCTCCTTCCTACCTCACAGCAGCACTCCCAGCCTGGGTAACGTCACAGGAACCCTCTGAGGCAGGCCCACTGCCATTCTCAAGAGATGTGCTTGGAGTGGTGTGTTTCTCCTCCAAGACGAGGATCTCCAGTGGAATTTGTCTGATGGGAATTTTCCCCTCAGGGAATTTAGCCCTGATGGGAATGCAGCTGCATCCCATCCTCCTTGTTCAGAGTTAAACTCCTCACTGCTTTCTCCTGACGACTGCTGGGAGCCTTGGACATTAAACTGTTGTACAGAACAAAAGTTAATACAATTAAGATGTAATGCTTTGAAAGATGACCCATGAACCCAGACTTTAAACACATTTTTGCCTGCTACAGCTAAATGGACGTTTATCAAATGCTGTAGAATAGAAAAAGGAAAGTGATGAACACCTCATGCAGAACAATTGCATTTTCTCCTCTCTAACAAAGTAACATTCATCATCGCCTCCCCTCCCTGCCACATTGTCCTATTTTCTTCAAGTGATGCATTTGAAGAATGTTTTACCATTTTATCTGTCAAACCACTCAAGAGAAATCAATAATCTACTGGAGCTCACTAATGTTTACATCCACATTCTTCTACTTTTATCAGCCATACTTACAGTGATTTCAACCACTACCTTCTCTAAATGATGCATCTTCTCACTTCCACTGATACTGAGGTTAAATCCTTTCAGCCCTGCTCCTGCCCCACATCACACTGTCACACATTCCTGCAGGTGCCTTTCTCTGGATGAGCACGGGACAGCCACGAGATGAAGGTTCACAGAGGTCTAATTCTTCAGGGTGAAATTCCCATGGCTGATATTCTTGCAGTGATCTAGGACAGCCTTAAGTTATAGCCCCTTGGTTTTGCTGAGGAGTGAAAATTCTGCTGATCTTCCCCCAAAGATTCAATTAATAGTTGGGTAAAACTACTTTGAATGTATCAGAGATAATGCCAAGAACAGCAGGAAAGAGGCTGGAATGGGATTTTGAAACATTATTCAGGGTTTGGTTTTTTTATTTCTTAAAGAAATGTTAATGGAACAAGCCTAAAACACATCACCTTCCCAACTAGCACTGAAGATGCTTCTGTGAGAAGAATTTTTACTACCATCTCTACACTACTGAAACTTTTCTGTTCTGCTGAATAAGAATGGAATAAAATAAGAATTTTTTGATGAATTATCCTATTTATAGCTTCCCCTTATGGTCTTGTAGGGCACATGCCTCCAATTATCAATAATTATGTTCACATTGAAAATCTCTGTTGAACTCTGGGGATATTTTCAAGGCTTCTAAGATATCAGGCATATTTTAAAACTTTTGTTTCATAGTTGATAATTTAAAAAAGAAAACCAAATTTGATTAGGAGTTAACTCAGTTAAATTCAGCTTGAAAGCAAGTCCTTTTAGACTCAATATTTCAATGGCTTTGTCTATAGAGCTTGGTGCATATATTGAAATAGTTCAAAATATTTAGTATTTTTAAGGGTTCAGCTCTACATAAAGCATTCTTACCTGCTCTTCTGTGTTGGTGTATAATTTCTCAATTTACTTTAGACTGCAGCATTCCCTTTTCCCCACCCTACACACCAAAATTACACTTTGTCCAAAGGTGGTTTGAGGTATGAGGAAGTTTGATTGGAGATAAGTTCCTGAGAAAAGCCAGAAAATATGAAGAACAGAGAAAGACTTTAATCTAAATTACATCTATTGGAGAGAGAAAAGGGGAGGCATCATGTGAATGACTGGCTGCTTCCCACACATCATGAACAGCTTCTGGTTCCTCACTGAAACACCTGGGAGGTGTCTTCAGTTTGTGTCTGCAGCCTGCAGACACAATGTTCACCAGCCCCTGCCAAAAACCCTGGAGGAGCAGAAGCCACTGTTTATTAACAAACATAAAGGGAAGCACTGATGTGCAGAGCAGTTCTGCCACAGAAAACACTGGTTAAATGATGCAGGAAATTAAAGGAGGGAGGTAAGGAACAGATCCTGCAATGAATGCTGGCAGATCTCCTTGGGGAGAAGTCAACGTGCTTCACATCCAGGCACCAAGAGCTGCATGGAGCCTCTGGTACCTGTCAGAGCTCAGGTGTGGCCTCACATTCTCATCACAGCAGAGCAGTGGACAACCAAAATAATCCCTGAGCAAACAACCAGGCTAAAAATAAGCCCTAGAGTTTACCACTACTTACTTTCAACAGGGACCATATGGAAACAGAGCTGCTCTTCCTCTTCTAGCACTGAAACATTTCTTGGAGGAAGCTCTGGCTGTGTACTTAAAGTTATGAGCAAAAGGTAACTTGGATAGATTTTTTCTCCTACAAACCTTAACAGGTTTCTGCATTTTTTGAAAAGGGTGTTGACAGAATTCTCAAATGGGTTACAGTGCCAGAGAACAAAAAGGGAGCTGTGATCTTTTATTGAAGAACTGAAAGCCTAAACTCAAAGACAATTCCAGCTTTAAAGAACCATAATGCAGGAGATGTAATTTTCACTTGTCAAGGTGTGTTTCCTTTTTTGGAGCCCTGCTTGGTTTATCCTGGCTGCAGAGCAGAATACAGAGCTTGATGTTCCAATATGTTCCAAGGAACCAAAGAATTTGCCAGATCTAGTCAATAAATGCATTTCTGTAGTGTTGAAAATCCTGCCCCATACTTAGGGCTTTTATGACCAAATACCTGACCTGCCAGGAATTTTCCAAAAAACACCTCTGGAAGCAGCTGTTCAAAGCAGGTGTTCTCTGAAAGAACTGGGAGATACAGAACTTTCAGGATGAAGTCCCAGTTTCAGTAACATCAACACCCTTCTTTGGCCTGCCTAACAATGGCAACCACATTATAATATTTGCAAAACATTTATCAGATAGGTGCAGTAAACACAAATTCACCTCAAAATCGCATCCCAAAAGAGCCACTAGGAAATTACACTCCTGTACTGTACCATACCTATGTGTAGGTTGTACACACAGAGCTCTGGATGAAGCTTAAAAATGGAGAGAGTTTGTTCCTAAGAGAACAATGGCAAGACTTTCACTACCTTTTTAAAATAAGAAATTAAACAAGTAAGAAGAAATTAAATGTCTGAAGCAGGAACAGGACTGTATAGAGGGGGGGAAAAGTGACACATTACCACATTACCATTTGGAGAGACATCTGTACTTTGCTGCCAGAACTCCTGAGGATTCGTAATTGATAAATTTCCATGCCACAGTTCAAAGCTCACATGCCTAAATCACCAGTTATAGACTTTAGGACTGAAAGTCATAAATGCTGGCTTGGACATATGTCTGTTTGAGTTATCTTCTGTGGGATTTTGATATTCGGATTTAAATGTTACCACCACCATCCCAAATGCCTCTGATCAGCATAAAGCTAATTATATGCTGCTATTAAAGGAGATTATATTAGACACTGACAGTTGGAAAGGCCTAATGACCAGATGGATAGAAAAATAAGAAATCAAGCTATGTTGTTCTGTTATAAATTTGCCAGAATTTTTATAGGCATTTTTATCATCAGCTTCATTTTTTCATCTTGCCATTAAAAAAAAAAATCCAAACCAACAAACAAACAAAAACCACAAAATCTAAAACTCGAACACAACTGGAAAAAAAAGTCAAGGTAGAAAATGCAATTAAATTTATACTGTCAGCACAATCCATCATTAATCATGCAGGCATGTCCTGTTAAAAAGGTGAAGATTCTTCTGAATATCCAACATGAGTTTGCAAAAAACAATCTAAAAGAATGGAACAAAACAAACATGCATTTGTGGCATGTGTGCAAATCCTCAGAGAGAGGGTACTGACAGTGGAGCTGTTCCAATCAGGGAGAATAAATTAATTTAATTCCTCTGAGTCCTCCCAGGCTGGGATGACCAAGGTGAGTAAGAGAAGTTGAAAGGAACCTCTGGAAGTCATTTAGTCCAACTCTGGACTCAAAGGAGAGACAAATTAAAGGTTACTGCTCAGGGCCTGAAGTGATTTTGCATTTCATGAAGTGGGATTGATAAATTTCAGTCAAACAGGTATATTCGTATCTGTTAAGAGAAGTCAAAAAATAAAAAGAAAGGCAAACCCAAATTCCCCCTTTCAGAAGTAAAGAGACATTTAGACAAGTTAAATTTTGACTCTTTGCACTGCCTTTTAAAACAACACCTAACCTACCATTAAAATCAACAAACCACTTTGGCAATAACGTGACCCCACTGCAAGAATGTGCAAAATACGTAGGAAGGAGAGGTTTTTTCCTCGTAACTTAAAAAGCTCAAAAGCTGAAAGCCTAGGCAAGCCCACAACTCAAAAAGCTTTTGTGTAAGAATGAAATTGAATAAATTATTAGTGCAAAGAATACACCAGACAACAGCATGGATCCAAAAGGTAACTGGTCAGGGTTTTCCGGCCAAGCTTTGTTCTCATATTTTACATTCCTTCTCTGTCTGGTCAATGGCACTTCCTCCATTTGTGAATCAGAGATCAAAATCACCCTGGCTTGTATCAACTCGACCTTTAGACCCCCTTTTAGAATTCTGCAGTCAAACTTCTCACATGTAAATCAACAAAAACCCGCCCACACAAACCCTCCACCTCACCTCAGCTCCATTTTGTTCCCATGATGGAGAAAAGACTCCCCCACCCTCCTGCTCCCATCACCACTATCCATGATCTCCAGTACTTTGTATTATACTCACAATAACTGGTTTGGAGATTGATTAATAATCGAAGCAGAGCTGAGGCATTTAATCAATCTGAACAACAGATTATTGCTTTGTGTACCACAAAGAAAGACAGATTATCCTTTTATTATTGATTTCCAGCAGCAACTCTCCCGCCAGCTCCATTGCCTTTATTTCGAAATATTTTTGCTCAGCAAGTTTTCAACTTGCACCAGTCTTAAAGACAAAGAAAACATTTTTTGGGGCTTTATATATATTGAGCAGCTTTCCACCATAATCCTCCTGCTTTTGCTGGATGATGTAGTAGGTGCAGCACACATTACCCTATTTACAATGCCTTCTTCCCTCACAGCAAACACCCTGAGCATACTCACACCTTCCACAATCTCTTCCATCTTCCCTTGGCTCAGCTAAAATTGCTTCCATTTCCACTCCTAACACAACCCCAGAGGAGTGGTTATAGTTTACAGGTAAGCACCCAAGTTGCATCATTTTCCAAAAGGGTGGCTTGGCACTGGACTGCCCAGATGGGAAAAGTATAATCAAAATAATTAATTCAAAATGAGAACCAGCTTGAGTTGAGCAGAGATACACAAATCACTCAAATACCAGAAGATACAAAAGTCTTTATGGTCTTTAGACTCAAGTTACTGTTTAAAAACTTCAAAATGTAACAAAAACTCCCAGTAAGGTGAAAGGAGAAAAAGGAGAACCTCACTTCAATGCCCACAGAACAGGACTAAGTTGGTAACTCTTCCCTGCTGCCAGGGAAATTAATTAGAAGTAGGCAATTCTTCACTGTAAGTTAGTGAAGAACTGCATCATGCCACTCTAATGAAATAGTTTCTGGTACTGCATTGAGATTTTTAAGCAGAGATAGATTTAAAAGAGAGTTCAGTGGATTAGATGACCTCCTCCTTCAACCCTGTTTTTTTCTGATTGTGTAAATGCTTTCAAATAAATTATTTACAGGCATTGCACTAGAGAGAGGATTTGTTTATTCTCAGATTTACCAGAATGAAATCAATTTTATACGAAACATTTGTGTTAAGAATTTGCTCTTTAACCTTAACTTGAAGGAGAAAACTATTATTCTGTGCTCTAAATCTCTGAATGATGAGCCACAATGCTAATGCAGAACTGAGGCAACAGTGCCAGTGCCATTTTTCATTGTTGTGACTGGAGACCTTTCGCTGTGTTGACGTCAGCACACAGACACTCCGGTCCCTAAAGCTGCAACACCTCCTTTCCCACTTTTTAGAGTGAAAACATCATTCTTCATAATTCTTTGTGGAGTTAAAGAAATATCCTGGCTTAATCCTGCCTGTTTGTGTGGTGTCCATTTGCTTTTTCAGAGGTCTTTTCTCTTTGGGAGTGACTGTGAGGATTCAGCACTGCTGAGCTGCAGCTTCAGCCCCAACAACAACACAGAGCCCTCCTCAGGGGCCTGACTCTCCCTCTGTGACTGCAGCCCCAAGGTGTAATTCATTTAAAAGACCACAATACTTATGGATTAAGCAAGACAGTACTAAAAAGCTGATATATCCATAAATAATAAGGCAGCTAATAAACCCACAACTTGTATTAATGTCATTTAGTGCCCTGCTACACACAATCATAAAGTCATTATGCATCACTCATATATTACAAACCATAGAATCATCAAGGTTCACAGAGAACTTAAAGATCATCTGCTCCAACCATATTCCAGCACCACCACAGTCACCCCTGAACTGTGACCCCAAGAGCCACATCCAAACTGCAGTGTCACACCAAACTAAAACAAATCCGTTTTGGACAGAAGCTGAAGCACACTCTTTGCCAAGGATGTTATAGTTAAAGGATTATGTATTCAGTTGGCCAAAAACCCTAAGAATGTTTCAAACCATTTGTAACAGAGGAAAGTATTCCCACCCAGTACATTTTTATATGTATTTCATAATTCTGCCAAAGCACACCCTGAGGAATTCCTCTCTCCTCTCCATTCTGGTTCAAACCCATCAAGCAGTGAGGCCAGGCTCTCCCTGCAGACAGTCTTTTCCCTTAGAAAAGAAAATTATTCATCTTAAATTGCTGTTTGTGCAATGCCTGGTTAGTTTCAGATTCCTTTTATTTAAAATTCACCTCCAATATCTGACCACTGTCACTCATAGATATTTATCTACTTATTCTTGAAGTGCAGATGGACTCATGTCAGAATGGACCACACCAGGACAGTTTGTTCTGAGTGTCTGCATCCATTCCAAGACAAGGACACAGGGGCAGGCCTCCAGGGCTGCAGCTGTTCCAGGGAAACAAATGGACAACAAGAAATTGTCATTTCTGCTTTCTTCTGCTGCGAAAAGAAAGGCACAATGTGGAGCTGAGAACCTGCAGCTCGGGAGGGAACTGTGCCTTGTGTGAAACACAAACCTCCCAGCAAGGACCAGGAAAATTCCTGTGACTACAGCAGCCTCTGTGCAGCCTGCTGCTGTTCCTAAAATGAAAAAGTTGATTGAAACCAGGCCTGGAGCAAAGACCTGTCCTGACAGGATGCAGGAGAAGAAGCAGAAGACAGAGAGGAAGATTTGCTGTGCTCTATCTCATATATTCTGAAGATCTTTCCAGCAGGAAAGAGCTGAACAGACACATCTCAAAGTTCTGATTCTGGCTGTGTGGGCATTACCAGGATTAAATGGTGACAACAGCACTATCTTTATGCTTCTAATCCAAGGTTACAAATATAGATTGGTTTGATTCAGCCTTTTATCTAAATACAGAGAAATTGATAAAGTGTTCACACTAAAGGACAGTATTTCGTAGTGTCCCTCTGGATTTATGGCAGTGACTCCTGCTCAACTGTCATTTGTCACTAATCCAAATGAACTGCCCAATTTATCAATTACTTCTTTAATATCTATTTGCTCCCCGTTGTCCAAGGCAGACAGGTTTGACTTGCACATTTTTCACCCCATCCCTCCAAATACTGTACAAGCTACAGTTGTGATATGCAAAATTCTAGTTTAATTATGTTGCTTAAAGCAACCAAACCAGTGAAATAGGAAGTTTTATATGTATATTAAGAAACAAGAGCACAAAAGACATTTTCTACCTGTAGCTTTTCTACACAATAAACAAATTTTTATTGTCAGATCCTTATACAAATGATGCTGTCACTTCTGGATGTTTTCTGAAACATTAATATGAACGTGTGGGTCAGAAGTGGTTCATATTTTCTGGTAATCTCATACTGTAAAGGAGTTATCTGATTCATTAATAGCTGCTGGATGGGGCCAGGGAGGGAGGGAGAAAGGAATTCCCATTTATCACAGGAATATTTCTCTAAAATGGTGGAACTGGTAAAAAATTACAGAGGTGACATCACCAGCATAAACAGCATAGATCCCTGCTGCTAAAAGGTTTATGTAGGACCCTGCTTTGGGCACAGTAAACTTTTATTCTATTCTCATTTTAACCTGCACTACTGTAGGGGTCTCTGCCTAGAGATGGTAACAGTACTGAGGCACTATGTAGAACACTGAAGCAAGATGTATTTCATAATTAATGCTTGAAGATAATTTTCAGCCTTGTGTAAGGTCGAGAATGCTCAATAGACAGTAACTTGGATAACAAACTGATCTTGTAAACATGGACTTTTCTGCTCCCACAACTCTGATCGGCCAAGTCCTCTCTCTGAGTATCTGTAAGAGAATTGGCATCCTTTTGGAAATTGGAATTGGTTATCTTATCCCAGTGTTGTCTGTACCTGCTTTTAAACTGATTTAGTTTTTTGTTTAATCTTTTCTCTGGGGTTCCAACCTCCAATAATCACCTTTTCATCCACTCTTTCCTTTCAGCAGCCACACTTTTCACCTGTGGTTCTGTTTATTGGCAGCCTCAGGAATCTATCTGGAAAGCATTTTGCAGACAAAAGCACTCATCACTCCAGATCAGCTGGAAGCTGCATGGATTAACTCAGCACAGAAGGGAAATCAAGTCAATAAACCTCCTGAAAGGCATGCTAACATTAAATCAAATTCTGTTCCATATTGCCCATATTGCCCCAGCTTCTGCCTGGCTCGGGGCTGGCCTGGCAGGCATTCCTGTCTGCCTGGAAAACACAGCAGAACAGATTTCTCTGCTGCTCAGCAGCTGCAGCCATCGCCACAAGCTACTGGTACCAACCTGCAAGGCCAAACATTTTAAGGACAAAAAGAAAGATTTCTTAAAACAGTTATTAAAACACACATTTCTTCTTAGCTGAGGTGTGATGACCATTTCCATTTGTGTGAGCAGAACTCTTTGGAAGCAGAGGTCCTGCTCAGAGCAGAGCTCTCTGCTGATCCACACAGGCATTTGTTCTCAGGAGGCTGAGAACAGGCAAAAAAAAAAATCTGGTTTATGGTGTGTTCCATGCTTTGACAATTTGTTTCCATTATATACTTGGTTAAAGACCTTTGAGCAGCTGTACTGGAGGATGTGGGAAGGGGAAAAAATACTGTTTAAAAAAAGGATGATGTTTCCAGTTGCCATAACCCTTTCAAATGCCTGAATAGTTTGGGTTTTTTTCTGTACCAGGGAATATTTTTTACAAGCTCAATTGGAGAGCTTGAGAGAAAGAAGTACATGAAGTAATAGTGACAAAAATGCCCACATTTCGTCTGTGGGTTCAAGTCATTGAACTCTAAGGTGAATCTCCAACTCACCCCAAAACATTAAGAGTTCCTCATTTCCTTACATTCTGCCAGGGGAACAAGCTCTCACTTTAAACTATGAGAGCTGTTTAAGGAATTATTTTAAAGTATCTATTAAATTAAGGTAATACAAAAAATACTCCAGGTCTTTATCAAATCAGGAGAAATTCTACAGAAATGTTACTGCAAGCAAGAACATATGCTTATTTACCTGGAAATTTTTTGTCTTCAGCCCTTTTCCCTCTCCAAATCAAACCAAGCTTCAGAAGAGTCTCTTGAAGGAACTACTGAACAAAAAAAAAAAAAAAAAAAATCATAATTCTTTATGTGGTCAATAAAGTCACTGCAGAGTGCAGACACAAATGGAAGTGAAATTGCCACAGAATGTCCTTTTCAACTGAAAGCAAGCTCAGAAAAACAACACTGTGTGGGCAGGAAAAATGACTTTTTAAGGCCCTTACTGAAGGGAAAGTATAAAAAAAATATTGTGATGCCCATGATGTTTTGAGTATGAATATTTTCAACATTTCTCATGCACCTCCAAGGAATGTTAGCCTCAGGACTGGCATGCCAGGGATAGTGGTAGAAAAAGCAGCACAACACAGAGCTGAAGAGCAGATTTTGGCCAGTATCACCTGCAGGAACACCAGCAACAAACAGAGGCCAAATTGCAGCCCAAGTGACCACAGTGAGTGTTTTATTTTGAGGTCCCATTCCATCTATCAGCCCCTGTAACTGTGCAGGACAAGTAAGGTCAGACCCAGCCACACAGGCAATTGATGTCCCTACTCACCAAGCATAAATGGGGAGCTGCTTAATCACCCAACAACTCAGTTCTGGGCCTACAGCAAATCCTGTGCAAAGATAAAATATATCCTTGGAGGCGATGGTGGTGGGAAGGTCTTTCAGCAGACATTTTTTCCCTCTCTGCCTATCATAACACCAGCATCAAATGAAAAGAACAAATCTTCCATGAGGTTTTAGAGGATCTTTTGCCTAGGCGCACCTCAAACACTTGCACATCTCACAGGTTTAAGATATTGAGTGCTGGGGGATGCACAGGTTACAGCTCCACCAAACCTGCCAATGCTGGAAAAGAACTCAAAAGCTTTGGGCAGATAGACACAGCCCAGCAAGGCAGAGCTGGCAGCATTCTATAAACTGTTTGTGTGCCAGAACACCAACGTCAGCCCGTGAGTCAGCTGCACAGCCTGTGCTCCCTGGCACATGGAGAACAGCCTTCATCAGAGTGACAGCCTGGGGACCACAGCCATGTCACTGCTGCTGCACTCACAGCAGCACCTGCATTCTCAGCAGTGCCCTGCATTGCCCACCCCAGCCCTGCTGCATCAGGCACAGCCCAAGGAGGCTGCAGCACACCTTCTGTAGCTCCTGAAAGGTGCCTGTGCTCAGCTGGGGCTGGGCTCTTTCTCCAGGCACCACTGACACAACCAGAGCACACAGCCTCCAGCTGCACCAAGGGAATACAGGTTGGATATCAGGAAAAAGTTTTTTACAGAAAGGGTGATAAAGTTGTGGAATGGCTGCCCAGGGAGGTGGTGCAGTCCCCATCCCTGGCTGTGTTTAACAAAGCCTGGATGTGGCACTGGGTGCCAGGGTTTAGTTGAGGGGTTGGGGCTGGGTTGGACTCAATGATCTTGAAGGTCTCTTCCAGCCTGGTCCTTCTGTGAATCCTGTGAGTTCATCCAGCTCGTGCAGCCTGGCACAGCCAGCACCACAGTGTCACTTGTCACTTGCAGAGTGGGCCATGAACTGATGCCATCCATGAGAGGAAATCAGCAGGGCAGAGACAGCACAGCCCTGGCAGCATGGCACAGCACAGCCCTGGCAGCATGGCACAGCACAGAGCCACGGAGAGAGGGCAGCCAGAGAGCCACAGCAGCAATTCCCTCTGAACTCCCAGAAAAACACAGTTTGTTATGTTCTGCAGAAAGCTCACTTGATAAACCCGCTGTGCACACCTGCACTTCTACAATTTTATTCTATCTGCTAAACACCTGCACATTTAGGACTATTTGTGCCTGAAGGCCCCTGTAGTAGCAGGGCCAAGGATATCTTTGAAAAAATTCAAATATCACTAAACTAATTCAAATTCATGTGAACACTCACTAAGTAGAATTAAATTGGTTCCAAAATATACTACTAATAGTTGACAAATCGAATCAAGTATTTGCAACAGGCAACCTTTCAGCATGTGAATTTTAATTTAGGAAGCACCGTGTCCAAAATGAAAAATCTAGCACAATGTCCATACTCAAGGGTGTCCAAGTGAAAAACAAAACCAAAAATGTCTTGGAATTCTGTTTATCATGCTGCTCTTTTGAATGTATCTATTTTACACAATTTACAGTTGTTTTATACAACTTTCAGTGATTCCATATGTATTAGGAGCAATATAAGCTTTAGAAGCCAGGTGTGCACTAGCTTTTGAAAGCGTGAAAGCAGCACATTTTCCCATGAACATATATTTTATTTATATAAACAAGTGTTTCATGATACCCAACAACATCTGGTATAAAATGTGCTTCATTATGATGGAAGAAAGTGTTTTCTTTATGAAACCCCTAAAACACACTGCCAAACACACTTCAGCTTGACCACAGATGCTGATCCCATCTTTGTTTGGAACCAACAGAAAGTTACGTCTTTGACCTCCAACTCCCAGGCACTCCAAACTTCTTAAGTTAACTTCCCATTCTAATAATGCCTGAACATATTCCCACCAGGAAATAAAATAATGCTTTTTAAGGATACTGCTGGTGTAGTAACACACTGTTCTTAGGTCAGAGGTAACTGCAATTTGAATTATACTGAGTTAAGCTGCTAAAAGGCATCAGTAACAGATGGTGATTTCTAAAGGTGAGGGTTTCAATTCCTAAATCGTTCATCACCAGCAAGCTGTAAAAAAAAAAAAAAAAAAAAAAAGAACTACAGCATGTTTTAGTAAAATCTTACCACCAGCTCAGCAGACAGAAGTTTGCATGAATGCTGCTCAGTGATGCACACTCACATTCACATCAGGTGGGCAGGGACTGTAAAATCAATCCCTGCTTGTTGCACAGATATTTGATGAGTCGCTCAATACCCCGAGCGTGGATCAGATTGCATTGCTTGGTGTTGTAAAGATATTTCTTCTCTGCTCTGTGTCAGATGGCATTATTGATTGCATTTAGCCGAAGCACTGCCATCCACCTGTGCCACTTGAGCCCCAGGTATAGATCTCTAAAAGATACAAATCAATGCTTCTATCATGACAATGAGAAAATGACTGAAAAGTAAATAACCTGTTTGTTTGCCCTAACAAGATTTAATGGCACACACTTCACTTCCATGTCTCATTATGAGGAGCTTGAGAGAATAACTATTTTTCTTTGTTGGTTCTCACATCTAATAATTTCAAATAACGAAACTCCAGACCCTACTTTTCTGAATTATTTGGTCACCTGTGATAAAGTCACCACGGGTGTAAGAGCTGCTGATCCTCTGCTAGTCCTTAAGCCAGGTGTGCTCCACATGCCAAACAGAGTCACCCTGCAGGGGACACAGGTGACCTGAGCCAGGGGAGTGTGGGACACACCCAGAGAAGCAGGAACAGCGTGCCTGCCATCCCACCACAGCACAATTCCCCCTCCCAGTCACTGCTCCCACCTTGCTGCCCTCCAGCCTGGGTTAATATTCCCCAAGCAGATGGCAGCTGCTGGTGGGTAGATAAATTACAGCCAGCAGAGAGCAGGAAGCTTGGCATCACTGCCATGGTGAAAAACTGGATCCTCAGGAAACAACATTATATATAAACTTTACACTGCATCTAAAAAAAAACACCCTAAATTTTTGGGGTTTGCTTTACAAAGCAAGCTAACAGTTTCCTTTCTTAACGCCTGAAGCTTGGCAATCACTCTGTTTCTGAACTGTATTTTTTCATTAGTCTTATGCTTCCAAATATAATCTATTATTTGGCAGCAAAGGCAGCAAAACATTTGTTCCCTCTCAGTACAGCTGCAACCAATTGGATTTTAAAAAATGGTATTGGCTATCCAGCAGCCCTCTATCATGTTGATTTTTCCATGGAAACAGTGTTATATTTTTTCCTTTGGGGGGGTGGGTGGTGCTGGGAACAGGATGCAGAAATGCATTTCCAGTGTTCTCTGCTTTTCCACTTCTCATCCCTTCACACACCAGTCACAGGGCTTAGACCAGAGTCCCCAGCTGCACACTGGGAACTTGAAACTTCTTTCAAGTATATTTGTATGAAATTATCTTTTGTCTTTTCATTCTCAGGCATGCATGCACAAAAACGTTCAAACCATGTCATTATACCTAAAGATTCAACACATCTCAGAACTACCCAGCCAATCAGTGCCTGTAGCCTTAAAACTGTAACTCCTGAACACACTGGAATACCTGCAATGCCAAATGCATGTTTTATTTCAAATGAAAAGCTAATCAGGTATTACTGAGTAAAAATGAAAACAAACTAAGAATCCAGAAGTGGTAGGTAGCAGGTGAGGGGACAACCCTCATCTGAGCCCCCAGTTAAGGCATCTGCAGAGCTGGGGGCAGGGGAGGTGGAAACGGAATTCCTCCCTTTCAGAATTGCAGTTCAACTCTGCAAAGCAGGATGAAAATAACACAAAACACAACTGCAGAGAGAATCAAACACAAGCGTATTGATTTACCAAATGTTTCAGAGCTGTAGGACTCATTTATCAAATACAAATTTGACTTCTGTTTTAAGGCTGCATTAGGAAGGGAAAAAAGAAAACCCACACAAAACCACACGAACTGCAATCACTGCTTGGTAAGAAGAGTTTATCCCACAGGCGTGGAACAAATCAGTAATGCTGTTCTTGGCCTTTGGCCTCTCATGGAAATACTGACTTGATAAACTCAACAGGTTTCTGAAAAATTTGTGAGGTTTCCCAACCATAAACCCAATATGTTGGAATGAGCTCCATGATTTATGTAGGATGTGGAGGAGAGACTGTGATGCTAAATGAAGTTGTACTCTGCTGCTCCAGAATCCAGCTCAGGAACTGCCATTGATTCTTCTGTTTGACTTCATCAATATTTAAGCTACTCAACTTTGACAAACATTTCATAATGTAGTTTCTCGTAATTGTTCCTCTTATCTATAATAAATTTTCCTATATATTAAGTTTAATGAGCTATCCAAAGTACTCCCACCAGCTCAAAAACACTAACATAAGCAGGATTTGACAATATGATTATTTATCAGTCCATGGGACAAAGAATTAAAAATGCATAGGGATGAAAGGTGTGTTATCATTCTGAGGATTTAAAGACAAAAGGAAGTTAAAATAAATAATTGGAACAATACGAAAGAACAGACAGATCAGAGAAAATACTCTTAGGGCATCAATGAGTAATTTATCAAAACAGCACATAATAAATGAAACTCCAGTCATAAGAGTGCCAGAGCAGTCTCCCTCCTCAATTCACAAGCAGCACAGATCTGCAAGGCATCTATGCAAAAACAAGGCTTTGGGCAAAGGAGACAAATTCCCCCGGGCCTTCCTCCTCATCTGCTGTCCCACAAAGCCAAAGTAAGTTTTTGCTGCCATCATCTCCTGGTAGCACTGCAAATCAACAGAGACTTTGTTTTCTTATGAGAGTGAAGAGATTTCCTAAATTTTAACCAGTGGGGCCAGGACAAGCAGGCTGAAGCCATCAGTTTGGCATTAAGGCAACTAAAACTTTGCTTGACAAGAGCTTGACAAGAGTATGTGTCAGTCATTCCTCAGTGACTTTTCAATCAAGGCAACTGAAGGATTATTTAAAATAAAAAATCATCCAAATCAATGCAGCACTGCAGATAAAGTTATTTTAGTGGCTGACCCTGTGAAAAGCAGCCTTTAACAACATCTTTGAAGTCACTTTAGGGAGCACTGAGCTGATGTCAGCTTTCATCTGTGCTGGAGCAAGGGTGACTCACAGCAGATGCCTCATAACCAATCTTGGCACAACTCTGCTGGGTCCATGTGTATCCCATGGCTGGCTCAAAGGTTTGAAAGTGTGGAAAACCATGAGGTAGAAATCATCATCCTCATCATCATCCTAGTTTGGAATAATATGTCAAGGCTTGAAGGGCTTTCTCTGCTTTCCACTCCCCAGCAGTGTGACAGAACCACAGGACAGGGTTTCATTAAAATTAAGTTACTCTACAGTTTGACAACTTCATACAGTTAAGGATACACAGTCCCTGGCCTCTTTTATTCAACTGCCAGTTTTTGATAGCAATGTGTCAAAGTATTTTTTAAAAAATCATTGTTTAACTTGCACAATTCAAATTACTCTGCTTTTTGACCTTGCTTCACGCTCCACAGTAGAAACACTTCAATTCCAATAATCATGCTGTGTTTATACTCTGAAGTGACAGAACTCAGATGGCAATCAGATCACAGAGTTTTTGAAAACACTTCTTATTTTCTAATGACTTTCCCTGTTCTGCTAGCAGTCCCCATCCTCCACTCCCTCCCCACCACACCCAAAACCTCACGTCCCATCTCCCAGGACAGCACTAGGTACCCAACAGGTGACAGTGCCCAGGCAATTGGCCTCACAAGGAAATGTTACTGAACAGTCAGCATGCACTTGTTCATTATTCCAGGCCCTCCAAATAAATTAAATCCATCCCACATGCAATTTCTACAGAGAACCAACATGGCCCCAGCACTGGAGGTGCCTCCAGCATCCTCATTTCTGGACTTGCCCAACACAAATTCCTTGTGACTCTCACTGCTGACACTTGGTTTGCAATCTCTTTGCAATCTTTTATCCAGTAACAAGCTCCTGTTGTTCCCTTTCATTTTTATTTTACATCCTCAGGGTTGACTTAACAGAAGCAAATCCAAAGTAGACATGTCTACCAACTGCACAAATTTGGCATAATAGAATCAGAAAATGGCCTGGTATGGAAGAGACCTTAAAAATCATCTTGTTACCTACAAAAATCCACAGAAAACAAGGTAATAAACTTCATGTTTACACAGCCACCAGTCCTGCACTCTTTATTACTACAGATTGCCTTGCCTTCCAGTTTTCTCCTACACAAATACTTGAATGAGGATTAGAATATGAAATTCAGCCACATCAGAAGAAAGAACTTCCTGACTGATCTTCTTGTAAAGCTCTGGATGTTCTGGAGAGCTCCACTCTGTGCCCGGAATGATAATAACTCTCAGAACATTTACACCAAACAAGAGCTGTTTAAAAAATAAATAAACAAGGATAAAAGTGGATTCCAAGTAAAATCTTCTCTACTGGTATCTTATTATTGGCACATCTATGGGGCACTTCTGAAGAAATGTTATTTTAGAAACATAGGTTAGCATAGAAGAATCTACTTAAATTACAATTAGAATTCTCTTAGAACAGTTTGAAGACCAGAGTAACCACTGTTAATTCATACATTTTTCTAGATTGTTGCATGCAAGTTCACCTAAGTGTTATTGAACTTGAGTTAAAGTAGCAGTAGTTTAATAATTTACCTTATTTCAGTAGGGAAAAAAAATCATTTTTGATAAAGCAGCAACTTACAGAAATTTAAGCTACTTGTAGCTGCAAGCAATCACATGAATATATTCAAGCACATGATCAGTCTTCGTTGTATAACAAGCTCCACAGAGATTGTTATTAGTCAAGATAATAATTCCCACTGTTACAGAAAATCTGTGCTCAAAATAGTACCTCCCAAGGAAAAAAGTCATTGCAAAGGCAATAAAGCTTGGTATGACAATCCTCAAGTTGGGGAATTGGGAAGGAAAATTGAGAGCTTGCACAAAATTATCTGTCATTTCAGGAAAAGCAGCAAAGCAATCAGATCTTCCAAATTATGTTGCAGATAACATACTACAGTAGAGGGAAAACACCTCTTGTGAACTACAGAAAAATGTGAATATTTACCTTTTTAAGTTAATTTAACTATAAAACTATGGGTTTAAGCTCACTCAGAGTATTAATAGGTTCCAGCCTATTAATTACAGTATTTTCTTGACATTAATTAGGTTGTGTAAACCAAGTGAGTTTCTACTCCGTTGTAACTAAAACAACTTGACATTGAAATTTTAACCCTATTTTAAATTGGTCCTCTTTCCCCATCTGATACAGAGGAAATAGCTGTAAGCCCCAAATGGTTTGCTTGGTCAAACTGAAGTATAAATCCTGATAACTCACAGTTATCCACTGACTATTGGTGTATCAAAATACACCAATAATTAAGCAACTCTTATATTGCCACAAGAATAAATGCACAGTCTTAAAAGGCTCTTCAATATACCTCCAATTTGGAAGCATTTTTATCACTTCAGGTGAACTTTAGTTACAGAGATTTTGATATTTTTCTGGGCCTTTACTTTTTACTGTTACTTCCTTAGCAAAACATGACTTCTTGCCACTTGAAAAAAAGGCTAGCTAGGTTTTATCAGTAATGCAGAATTATTCATTCCTTTGGATTCAGTGTATTTTTTATGAGTTTCATCAAATGAACTTTTCTGAGATTCATCATGAGGATTTTTATTATGTTTACAGTTACTGAAATAGTTCAGTTTATTACTACTGCTTGCTGTTGAGAGGCTGATATTTCAGTTTAACAGGTCTATCAGTTCTCAAGTTTGTAACACAAATATCAGAATATAATTGTAAGATTCATATTTTTGTACTTATTGGCTTTGCGTATGATTTTACAGCTTAAAAACAGTGTGGTGTTTGAATCATGGACTGCATATTCAGAATGCACTTATAAAACATGAACATAAAATAAATGGGACTAGAGCACTTTTTTTATTAGGAATCAGATACCTCTTTTATCTTTTACTCATTAATTATCTTGGGTAATATTATTTGAGTCATTGGTAAAAAGATTTTCCAGTTGACTCTGGTCACACGGGAACACTTCACTGCCAATCCTGGTGAAGATACTTTTAAAGAAGGATTTAATCCTGCTGGTTTGGCATCAAAACTAGTGGGAAAACAGAGTATAACTGGAGTTGTGGGTGCAGTAATGTACAAACACAATTATTATTTACACAACTTGAACTCCTGTGCCCCCTTTTTCTCACTATTCCTGACAATCTGATTTTCTCTCTCCTTATGGCTCTTGTCCCCTCAGCCTGTTCTTGCTGAGCTGCCTGTAGGGAAGCAGAGACAAGTGCAAAGTGCCCCTGCACTGCAGTTGATGGAACCATGGAAAAGGGTTAGAAAGGGCCTTAAAAATCAGCCCCTTCTCCCCCCTGCCATGGCAGGGACACCTCCCACTGTCCCAGGCTGCTCCAAGCCCCATCCAGCCTGGCCCTGGGCATTGCCAGGGATCCAGGGGCAGCCACAGCTGCTCTGGGCACCTGTGCCAGGGCCTGCCCACCCTCACAGGAAAGGAATTGTGCTGGATTTCTAAATTTGAATCCACCCTCCTTCAGTTTAAGGCCATTCCCTGTCCTGTCACTCCAGGCCCTTGTCCAAGGTTCCTCTCCATCTCTCCTGGAGCTCCTTCAGACACTGGAAGGGCTCTGAGGTCAGCCCAGAGCCTTCTCCTCTCCAGGCTGAGCAGCCCCAGCTCTCTCATTTGGCTGATAAACCATTGCACATCCTTTTCTTTCCAACGTATCCATGGGTATTTATTTATTTTTGATGTGATGGTGACAAAGGCACACCAATGCCATTCCTACACAGAATTCTCTAAACACCAACTGTCCCTAAACCCCACCTGGCAGGATTAGAGAGAAGCAGAGGAAGCAGATCCTGCTTCAAAAACACTTCATCCTCCAAGTGCCACCCACCTGTGCTGCCTGCTGGGAGCTCTGCTGTCACTGCAGTGACTCTGCCTTTCCCCCAGAGCAGTCCCCCAGCAGCTCCTGCCACTCTCATTAACAGCCCCTTTAGGATGGGAGAAGAAAATGCTTGAAGTTCCATTTTCTCAGAAGAAAACTTTCACAGAGTAAGGAGAGAAAAAAAAAAAAAAATAGGCTTGTCATCCGAGTGAGTATTAATGACCATTTATGTATAATTTTGATTTCCCTTGATTTCTTAAGTAAATAATAGCAAGCACTGAGAAATATCCGCAAATGACAGAAATGATGATTTTCTAGGAAGAAGGAAGAAGTGGCAATATTTCAGTGGAATGAATGTGTTTTGGAGCTCCTCAAGGTAAATTTCATGGGGAAAAAAAAGGTCTGCTTCCCGGGGCAATCTCTGTACTCTGACAAAAAAGCCTTTATATCTCAGCAGTCCAACACTTTATTACCTTTGCCATGAATACTTTTTTAAAACATCTCCTGAAACATTGTATTCAAACTGAACCATCTTCCTCTAACGTGTAACATTACCTGCCTGATTATAATTTACAATTTTATATCATTCTGGTTTTATAACTCCACTGCTTAAATGCAACTAGAAGCTAATGGCTTCCATTTTATGCAGCTTTTGAAAGCAACATCCAACCTCAGCCAATACAGAATTTCTATATTGCAGTTTTATTTCACTTTCCACTATATGGAGCATTGCTTAGTATTTTTCAAGGTAGTTTAATATCTTGCCTCTGTAGGCTTCTATTTTGTGCTTGTGGAAGAATTACAGCAAAACTTGAGAAATGTGTAGGCTTTGGAAATTATTTAAGCTTTGTGTTTCTGAATTACTGTCTCTTTGCACCAATCTTAAATTCTTTCAGTGTTCTTAATGGGGAGAAACAGAGAAACCATTTCCTCTATTTTGCTGCTTTTCCCTCCCTATAAAAATAAGTGTTTTTATTCATGTGCTTAAGATCTCCCTTACATCTAAATTAAATTCAATGAAGTCAATAATATTCATTATTCAGACATTATTTTTATAGTATTGTAGTGTCAGTTCCTTCCCAATCTCTATTGAGTTTTTTGAGACATCAGACTGATTCCAAGCATGATTTCTCTCCTCACATTGGGAAACTCCAATTCCAAAGATAATCCACTCTACTCCTGCAGCACCTACAAACACTGAAATTTTCATCAGGGGTCTGCTTGGACCCTAAAAGGAAAGGCTGATATTTTGGGGATTGTTCATTGAAATTCACTTTTGGATATGTTCAAAGTGGCTTTGAACAAAAATTAGTCCCAAACCTACCATAATCAGCAGTGAGACAAAATGTGAGACACAGTAAGATGGGGAAAAAAGGAAAAAAAAAAAAAAAAAAAAAAAAAAAAGAAATTTTAATGCTGTGAATGCCTTATCTCTGTTTAATGATAAAAATAAGAAAAAAATCAAGTTCACCAATCAACCAAAAAAAACAGCACAACTGGCAGTCCAGTGATGAGTCCTTTAGTATTAAGAAAACACACATTTTACTGAGTGAACAGCTTCAACAATTTGCAAGGAATGCTTTAATTATGATATCTTGCTGGTCACATAGAGTCTCAAATCACATTAATTATAAGAAACAGCACTGGTGACAGCTCTCACCTGACTGAGCTTGCTGCCCAATCCAGTGCATTATTTCCACCTAAACCACTAACTGCCACTGATCAGGACCAAAGCACCAATGGAATTTACAGTAAGAACACTTAGGTAAAAATGCTCTTAAAATAGAGTGAGAGCAATTTCCCAAGCTTACTGCAACAGTCATTAAAAGCCAGAGCTGTATGTATGAGAAATTATTTGAAAAGATTCCTTTTGGTAAATGCATTTGTGAAGAGTATATCCTTTGTCATTTGTTGAAAAATCTGGAAAGGGAAGTAATTATGTGTAGCTTATTTATGGGCTACATTCACTGATTTTTAGTTTTTTTCTTTAACTGTGTGAGTAATTCTTTGGCAATATGCCTTCAAAGTTAAAAGGATGAGCATTAAATTATGCACAGAACATTTTAGCAAAGACTGCTCATGCTGAACACAGGAATAAGAATCCACATTTTGAATTTTATTTGGTCTCGGGATTTTAAATTGTGGCAGATAACAATCTATTAGCTCCAGAATTTGTAGGTACTCTGCTGGTAAGTGTTTCATTTAATGCCTCTTCCACAGACTCTCCCCATGTTCTGATTTCCATTTAACAGTTTAAAGGAAATTAAGCTCTACAGGTTCTTGTCAGGTGATTTTAAATTCTAGACAGAACCAGCTTCCCTATCAAACATGTGGTCGTTTATTTTAAGTCCACAGAGGAAAAAACAAGTCTCAGTAGCTTTCTGCTGCTGCCCTCATTCTATCACTGAAACACAAACCCACTTCAGGGCTCCGACAGAACAGCAGTGATAATTAAACAGGGAGAACAGAGCCATTCCAGCTGCACCAAGGAAAGAGAGCATGGGGACAGCTCCAGGGATGTGGAACAGTCCTGGGTGACTGCGGGGCTTCTACCTGATGGCTGAGACAGCCTGGAGACACTGACCTGAGGCCACCTCAGACACACTGACCTGAGGCCACCTCAGAGACACTGACCTGAAGCCACCTCAGACACTGAGCCATGGACACCTCAGACACTGACCCACGGCCACCTCAGAGACTGAGCCATGGACACCTCAGAGACCCACACTGACCCATGGCCACCTCGGACACTGACCCATGGCCACCTCAGAGACACTGACCTGAAGCCACCTCAGACACTGAGCCACAGCCACCTCAGACACTGACCCACGGCCACCTCAGAGACCCACACTGACCCACGGCCACCACAGACACTGAGCCATGGACACCACAGACACTGAGCCACGGCCACCTCAGACACTGACCTGAGGCCACCTCAGAGACACCGACCCATGGCCACCTCAGAGACCCACACTGACCCACGGCCACCACAGACACTGAGCCACGGCCACCTCAGACACTGACCCACGGCCACCTCAGACACTGAGCCATGGCTACCTCAGACACCCACACTGACCTAAACCCACCTCAGAGACCCACACTGACCCACGACCACCTCAGAGACCTACATTTACCTGAGGCCACCACCTCAGAGACCCAACACTGACCTGAGGCCACCTCAGAGACCCAGACACTGACCCAAAGCCACCTCAGAGACCCTGACCTAAACATACCTCTGAGACCCACCTCCTCAGAGACACAGACACTGACCCACTGCCGCCTCAGAGACCCATGTTGATGCCAAGGCCACCTCAGAGACCCACACTGACACAAGGCCACCACCTCAGAGACCCACACTGACACAAGGCCACTGCCTCAGACACCCACACTGACACAAGGCCACCACCTCAGAGACCCACACTGACACAAGGCCACCGCCTCAGAGACCCACACTGACACAAGGCCACCACCTCAGAGACCCACAGTGACACAAGGCCACCACCTCAGAGACCCACACTGGCCTGAGGCCACCACCTCAGAGACCCACAGTGACGCAAGGCCACCACCTCAGAGACCCACACCGGCCTGAGGCCACCACCTCAGAGATCACTGCTGACCCGAGACCACCGCCTCAGAGACACTGACCCACGGCCACCATGTCACAGTGCTGTGTGCCTCAGCAAAGGTAAGGAATGATAAAGAGTTGGTCTAGGACAGGGTTTTGATCAGCTGCTCAGTCAGAAAGCACAGAGCTCTCTTGCCTCAACACCGCTGCAGCAAGGCTGGGCCAGAGCCAGCCTCAGCAGCACCAGGAGGGATGCACAGAACCCTCAGATCACTCTCAGACACCTCAGATCACTCTCAGCTGAGCTGGCCGAAAGAAAAACACATTTCTTGCTCAGCCTGGCAAGCTGGCCTAGCTCTTCATCCCAACAGAGGTGTAGGAGACTGAGGCAGCTACCAGGGATGGCCTCTCATTAAAATCATTACACTAAGTATTCAGTAAGGAAAAGATTTTCCATTGTAAATCTTTGCAGTAAAAGCTGAGGAAAATGTAAAATCAAAATGTAAAATCATTTGAAGACTTTTTGAAAAGAAGTGGAAACTTACAGTCCTGCCTAGCTAATGGCACATCACTGAACAGTAAACACTGTTTTAAGTGACCAGATATAAGTCATCTTAAGAAAGTAGAACTCTTTTATTCACACTCTGTCAGGGATCATTATAATAACGTACTAATGAGACATCTGCAAAGTTTCTGAACCTTCCTTTTCTAGAGATCCTTACGAGCCTATTATCTCCAAGGAACACAAAAGGGAGTTTTCAGGAAGATAACAGAACCACAGGACTCCCACTTGTATAAAACTCGCTGTGGAGCCACACCATCACTCCAAGTGCCAGGGGCCATTTAAAGTCAGGGTATTTCATGAGGTACAGGGAACCCTTTGGAGGCTCCGTCTGGTTGCTTGCACCATCTGCAGCACTAATTGGCACCTGTCTTGGCAGATTCAAATGAACAAAAGTAACGGAGACTGAACAGCATTTCAATCATTTTGGAGAGAGAACATTTAAGCCTTTACAACCTGTCCTGACAATTCTGTTACAGCCTCCAATTTGAGGAACAAATCCAAAAAAATCTAACATTGATGAACCATGCAGCTTCATCTCCTTCATCTTATTAGTTCTTGCCTAAACTGAGAGTCACAGGGAACAAGTTTTACTTTGTGGGGGATTTTTGCTTTACTTTTATTGGAGAACTTATTTGGAATTCTCCAGCCTGTCCTGGTGCCTGCAGAGCAAGGATGGGGCTGGGTGCTCTGAGAGAGCCGGGAGAGGGCTGAGAGAGAAAAGATGGAGGCAGGAGGGGTTTGTGCTTTCACAGGAAACAAGAGGAATTTCAAACCAAAAGCTGACTCAGGGTCTCAGCAATAGGTGAGGACAGAAGCTCCATCAGAGAAGGCATTTGGGTCACCTCAGCACTGGGATTGTGTCATTTTATCACCAACAAAGTTCCAGCACTTTCACCCAAAGGTCAGGATCAAACCATTGCAAATGGCCTTACAAGGTACCCTGATGAGCATCCAAATAATTTGTGTTGCTTTCAACTTCATCAGCTTTAGAAGGACAACTGCAGCAGTGATAATATGCATCAATTAAAAATAATGCTAAAAAAATATTTTGCTTTTAATGCATTTTTTGTAAACATTCAGCTTTCAAGACCTGCAATTCTTCCACAGCAAGAGCACCAAAACAAACATATTGCAACATACTATCTCCAAAGCAAATGGAACACAGAGTCAAATGAAACAATGCCTTTCCTGGCAGCTCTTTGTAAGGTCACTTCAGGAGGAGAAGAGCAAGCACCTTGAGATCACCAGAATGAAGACGAAGACTCATGATGTCCCCAAGCTGACAAGTTTCAGTTGGTTTATGCTCACAGCTGGCACAAGAAGTTGAAATCCCCTGCTCTTTGCTTTTGCCATACAGCAAGATTATAAAAAAAAAAAAAAAAACCAAAAAAAACCCAAAAAAACTTACTTGTAAAAAAATTCCATTTTTCACACACAAAAAAACCCCAAAAAACTCACCCAAGACAGACTAAGCCTTCTGTCATACATTTAGAAATATAAGCACCGTTCTCCCTTAATTTAAATTCCTTTTTCTGGTGAACACCTTGCCTGCTAGCTACAGGACATGATCTGTCACAGCACTACAGAGCCTTTTCATTTAACAGAAGCCACTTGCAGAGACTGAATCCAAAAAACGATGTGGGTCCCTCCATTCAGGTCAACTGTGAGGAAATATTTGTTTCACCTCAGCCAATGTGTACTTTGGAAGCAGAGAGGAAGAAACAAGAAGAAAATGAAGAAAAGAGTCAGCAGGAGGTACAAGAGGCGAGATTACATTTCCACCTGCATGGGGGTTTGCAGCTAACCAGCCAGCCCCAAACTGTTCCACTTCGTCTGCATTTCCAAGAGGTTCCCACTGTGCAGAATAACAGCTCCCACCTTCTCTAACACCCACTGAAGTTTGAAAATGAAAGAGAATGAGTTTTTAAGAACGTGCAATTTTGATGGAGCACACTGTGCATCTACCTACTGTAAAGAAGCAAGTTGCTTTATCATTGCTGTGGTTTCAGGGAGCTGAACACCACTCAGCCCCTCACTTCCTCACCCCCTCCCCAGTGAGATGGGGGAGAGAGGAGGGGGAGAAACCAAAATTTGTGCCTTGTGATAAAGATAAATAATGCTAAAATAATTAGAATATAGAAAACGAGTGGTGCACACTGAATTGCTCAGCACACACAGTGATGCCCAGCCAGTTCCCCAGGCAGGTTTCCTCTGTTCAGGCACAGAGCAGGATGCCATGAAGGCAGGAATGTCCCTCTGGCCACATGGCCCAGCTCTGGCTCTTCCCTGCCTCCAGCTCACCCTTCTTTTATCCCTTACAAAACAATCTGACTTCCAACACTCCTTCCTGTGTGCAGGATGACTGATGGTGGCCCAGGATGGTTCTTTGGTGCAGCTGCAGTGCCTGTAGCCAGGGATGATGGAGCAGCCACTGTGCCTGTTGTGACTTTGGCAGATCCAGGGACATCCTCGTCCCTTGGAGCCCTGAGCAGTGTCGAGCAGGGCTCATTAGCCAGGGACAGCACATGGCAGTGATTTCTGTCTCTGTGGAACTGCCAGAGCAGCAGCAGCAGCAGCAGCACACTTTCCAAACGTTTTATTACGTCTGCAGGGTTTGTCACTTGCTCAAGGGTGAAATTCCAAACTTCTGGAGGTGGTTTTACACCCTGTCACTCACACCATCCAGCCTTGGCTGGGGTTCTCAAGGAGCGGCAAAGCCCTAAGCAGGACACGGCACGGCAATAGGACCGCGCTGCTTTCAGCATCCTGGGGAGACAGGGAGCTGCCAGGAGCGGAACCAGGCGGGAGGAGAGGAGGAGGAGGAGGATGGAGGAGGAGGAAGGAGAAGGAGCCTGCGCAGGGAGGGCTGGGCACGGCGGTGCAGTGACCGAGCGCGGCCGACAGATGGCGCCCGAGGCACGGGCAGCGAGCGAGCCGCAGCTCCGGCACCGCCTAAACCCGGCTTAAACCGGAGCCTAGAAATACCCTCAGCCACGGCTCCATCACCGCCTAAACCCGGCTTAAACCGGAGCCTAGAAATACCCTCAGCCACGGCTCCATCACCGCCTAAACCCGGCTTAAACCGGAGCCTAGAAATACCCTCAGCCACGGCTCCATCACCGCCTAAACCCGGCTTAAACCGGAGCCTAGAAATACCCTCAGCCACGGCTCCAGCACCGCCTAAACCAGAGCCTAAAAATCACCTCAGCCAGTGCTCCATCACCGCTTAACCAGAGCTTAAAAATAACCTCAGCCACAGCTCCATCACCAGCCAAACCCAGTTTAAACCGGAGCCTAGAAATACCCTCAGCCACGGCTCTATCGCCGCTTAAACCAGAGCCTAGAAATACCCTCAGCCACGGCTCCATCACTGCCTAAACCTGGCTTAAACCAGAGCTTTAAAATAATCTCTGCCGCAGCTCCGTCACCACCTAAACCTGGCTCAAAGCAGAGCTCAGCCATAACCCCAGCCCGGCCCAATCTCTGCCTAAACCTGAGAGGTAATGCAGTTATTCCTTCCCAGTTTTAAATCCATGGGTTTCTTGGCCTCAGCTTTGGAGCTCCACAACATCCCCTCCTGTATTAGCTCTAATAGCATGCACCACTCATTAGGCTGTAAAAATTAATTTGGAATTTAAAAAAAATATAAATTCTTTTTGTACCTGGGTAACATTTTGTTTACTATGTAATTATTTTTTTATTAGTTGATTTAGTTCCATTTATCTGAAGCCTTTAACTGATCGTTTTGGAGGCATCCCTAGTCAGAGAGTTAATTGCTGCACAACAGTATTATTTGCTAATTCACACAGAGACTCACATCCTGTCTTGTTTTGCTTCCCTTGTTTCTTTGGATATGATAAAGTATCCACAAACATGGTTAACCCCAGGGTTGAAGTATTTAGTTCTGAGAAACTTTAATACAATCAATTATGTTTTGAACACAGGGAAGCAGGCAAAGGGGGAAGTTTTAATTACCATTAGTTAGCACAACAGTCCTGATGCACTGTTTGATTACATTTTGTCTAAAATTCCCTCGATATTTCAAGTTCATTACCAAGATATTTGAGTTTCTCTGCATATTAACTATTTCAGTATAGCACTTCAATACAAGCTCTCAAAACTAATTTTGTTGAGTTTTCCATGAGAAAAGGAGGCAGAGAGAGACAGAAGCATCTGCTCTAAAATCAGTAGATGCAAAACCATATTCAATACTTTCATAAAAGAATGCTAAAATTAATAAGTCTGTATTCCATGGACAAATTAGTTGGGTTTTTCTGCCAGGAGAAAACACAATCCTAAAATAAAAAAGAGAGATGCCAGCAAATCAGTTCTGTTCTGTACTGAACAGAATAAAGAAAACTCTTGTTGTTCATTAGTGTTTAAAACAAAGACTAAAGCAAATCCCAAAAAAACTGAACAGAACCCAACAGAAGACCCAAGAGAAGACCTAAAAATTCCAAAATTCAACACCCTCCCAATTAAACTACCATGGCTAAATCATTCCAGTGAATTAAAATTGGGTTTCTCACAGCCAAAGAACTGTCCTCAGCAGTTGTCCTGCTCACAAATTACCTTTCTGATCAAAAAGGAATTCCATCCCACGTATTCAAAGCATTTATTTATATTTATTTTATTTCTATTCAAAGCATTCCTCTCTCTCCTACATGGACAAAAGGCTCCCATGACAACAGGGATGCCAAAGGTGAGCTGAGCAGATCAGACCTGCAGTTATAAATGCACCTTCCCGTTTCAACTTCCATCAGTGACAAATCTGCAATCCAAAGGAGACCCCTAAGCACAGGGATGTGCTCTTTGTTGCACACCAGACCCAGTTATTGGCATGCTCATGATGTCACTGGGTTAATGCTGCCTCCAAATCTCCTGGATTTATCAATCTTATCTCCATTAGCTTCATTTCCAACAACCCCAAAATGCATAACAGTGAAACTCCCAGCTTTGGCTTACAGACAAGATCTGCTTTTGCAGATCAAATTTCATCCACATTTATCTTAATTTCTGATCTAATTTGAAGGCAAACCCTTTCCAGTTCTAGCAACTAAATAAAACCCCAACACACTAAAGGGATTAATCCCTTCAACTTTCTCTTTTAAGCTTTTCTTACACCAAATGTTAGATTTAAATATATTTCTCAAAGTAAACCATGAATTTTTACAAGCACAAGTGAACAGCCAGTACCTGCTATTTCAAAACAGTAGAAGAATGGGTGGAAAAAAAGAGTAATAATGGAAGTTGGAATACCATTCTTTGCCATGACTTGGGGACAGGAGAAAGCAGATGAGGGTCCTGGGGTTCCCTGACCCTGATCAGCCATCCCCGCTGCAAGGTCACTCCTCCTTCCTAGAAAATGCAGCTGCATTGGAAAAGTGAGCAAAGCACAAAATTAAGGATTAGTAAATCTAAAACCTGTTCCTAAGTTATCATCTTGTCTTTTGTGTCCCACACGTTCAGAGGTGGCAGTTTACAAAGTCACTCCTCTGCTCACCCCTCTCCTCCTGGGCTGGGTTTGCTCACACACAGCCTTTGGAAGCACAGCTGCAGCACCTGCCATCCATCCTTACAAAACACATTTTTGTGCCTTCTTGCCACACCTGAGTTCCCCTGGATGAGAACAGCAGGACCCTGGATATCATACACTGAAATGTTTATTTCAGTGCTATTGATAAAATGGGAAATCAGCTCCACCCCAGTCAGAGCCAGCCACTGATAAGGAAGGAGCTGAGATGAGAGTGACTGATTGAGGGATGCAGCAAAGAGTTAAACCAGAACACAGCACCCTTTGAACTCCACTCCATATGGCTACTCCCACCACAGCAGATGGTGGAGCTATTTGTTTTCTGTTTACTCTTGATGTACTGTTTTCTGTCTTCTGATAAGAATCACTGTGGCTAAACAGCAAAACTGACAGCTGCCCATTGCTGCTGTCCTTTCCTCACAGCTTGCTAGCTTCAAGCTCAAGAACACTGCTGAAGGAGATTGCTCATATGCTGCAGGCTTCCCAATTGCTGTTTTCCTGCTTCCCACTCCTCCTCAGAGCACAGCTTTGCCTGGCTCAATAATCTCACTGCTGGGGAAGCAAGAGCAGGAGGCTCCAGAGGAGCCAAGGGCTTGCTTACAGGCCACAAGCACTGGATAAAAGGAAATTGTTGGTGTGCAACATCTCCTTACAACACCCAGTCAGAAGTCCCAAATCATGGTATATTTTATCTAAGGTGTCTTCATAAAAACAACATCAAAACCCCCACAAAATGCCTAAGTTAAGCCAGTTCAGTTTTAGAACTTCAGACAAAGTTATGGCTTTCCAAGTAATTTAGTTCCAGCCCAACTGTGTGCCCCAGGAAAAGGCTTTGTACAATTCCAGTCTGTGCCTGACTCCTCCTTAAAGATGAGGTTCATATTTAATTCAGGTCTTTCTCAGTCACTTCCTTCTCCACCTCAGAAATGACATTTTGGCTGCCAAATATCCCAGGAACATGGCAGTGAGCAAGAGCTGTGATAATTCCCCAACTGTACCCAGATAATGGATACAGACATATTTCATGCAGATCACAGAACAGCAAGGTCTTCACTACATTTTCCCTATAATTTATTATATAAAACAGAGATGAGCCTAGCAAGTGCAGCAAAGCCCCACAATCATTTATATAAGATAATGACAACAACGTGCATCCATTTACAATTTAAAAAGACATTTCTGGGGATTATTTCAGCCACTGTTGAATGAAGTCATTAGCTTTCATTTCTTGGTACAGCCGACTGAAAAATGACCCAAATGCCAACATCAAACTGAAACAAGAATTATGTACTGCTAAATTATAAAACAATATCCTTAATACAGAAAAATCAATTCTGTAGGCAAGGTGGAAATTTGTGGAAACACCTATTTGGCAAGAAATAAGTATTATTCATTCTTTTTGATATTTCCCAGGAGAGTTTAAACTCCTATATTTATTTGAGTTTGTGTAATCCAGCCTCCAGACAAGTGACCACTGCAGCAGTGGCTACACACAGGTTGATGGCACTGGCTCAGCTGTGTCTTTTCTCCCTAAAAGTAATACTGAGGTAACTTCTAGGATTCACCCCACAAATCCCAGGATCCTGGGCTGATGCTCACTCAAGCACTTCAAAAGTGAATTTCACATGGCATCAGTGGGAGATTTTCTGTCCTTGGCTGCTTTTAGAGTTACAGCAGTTTCAATGTGAAATGCAACCTTTCAAAGAGATTTCCCCAGCTGTAACCTGAACTCCAAGCTGCTCATTGTCCCAACACCAGGCTCCTCAAGGATGATTCACGTGTGCTGTAACAACATAAAAACTTCTGCTATCAGTTTGAGTCTAAAGCATTCACAAATATATTTGCAGATTAGGTTTGCTGGAACCATTTCCAGCACTGAGGAAGATGTGTAGTTGGAAATTCCAATGTTGTCTTACAGGTGTTTTCTCTTCTTTTAGACCTTACTAAACCACTTCGAGGACCCAGGTGCCTTATTGGGTAGCTGTGCTTGGACAACTCTTACAACTTCCACTGCCATCTGCTATCATGTCCTGTTTATCATGTGTGAATTCTTTATATTTCAAATGGATTGGGCTTAGTCCCTGAGTTGATCACCAGACTTGTGCTACATCTGAACAGCAAATTCCTTTTTCTCAGCACTGACATTTCACCTAAGGAAGAATGAGCAATGTGTAGCATTTGTAGGACCTCAGACAGTTCTGCATGCTGATGGACACTAAACACTTCAGAACCTTCTGCTGCTGTTTGGGCTGAATCCTCTATTTTTGTTTTACACCAATATGGGCCATAAGCATAATCCCATTTTTGAATCTTTGTTAACCTCTGCACTCCCCACAATGTCCTGTGGTTTGTCCAGACTGGCCAGCCAGGCACACACTTCTTCAAGCACACAAACCTGACACCCTGCTTTGGTTCTCCCTCTATTTGCCACATCAGATGTGAAGCATGAATGGTCCAGCAAGGACAGGGGATGCTCATGCAGCTGGATGCAGAGGCATCTGCAATTCTGCAGGGGCACAAGGTTTGCTGAAGGATCAGTCATTGCCAGAATCACTCCAGGTACTTATTCTGTGCTATGCACACTGTCACAGGGAGGTTGTGTTTCCCTGGCAACTATCAAACACATTGCTAATGTCCCTGGAGGATTTCTAGTCAATAATGATTTCAGCCCTTTCAAGCTCATATTTTAAACTAACTTTTTGGTTAGCTTAAGCCTACTTCCAGTTTGTGTATTTAATTTATTATTGTCAGCTGGCTGAACATTTTGGGAAGCAAAGTTTTTAACCTTAGTTCTCTGTAGAAATTCAGAGCAGCACCTCTGAATAAATCAGAGATTTCAGTGAGAAATAAAAACAGGCAAGGGACCTCTCCATCTTTCACAGAAATCTAGAACCAAACTGAATTAAGGTGAATACTGAGATCAGATGACAAACACCAACTCCCATTTATGTGCTTTTTTCTTCAGGTAACTCCTACATGGAGAACAGAACAGCAAATCCAATTTAATTGCAGAGATAAGGACAGCCATTGAAAACACAAAAGTAAGATGATAAAAAGCAGCTGTAAACTGAGCTGGCCCCAAGATGATTTTGTTTTGGGGTTTTGTTGTTTTTTTGTTGGTGGTTATTTTTATCTTGCTTTTCTTATCACGCTGTCCACAAAAAATGTATGTGACTAGTACAGTCTGCCTTGTGGTTCTTAAAATGAAAGATTCATAAAAGTGCACATATAATTAGTCAATATTAAGAAATATTGGGGGGGGGGGGACATACTAAATTTGGAACAATATGATCCCCTTCAAGGGACTTTCTTTAATAAGAGGAATTTATGGTATCTAAAACCACTAGAAGGCAGCCCAGTTATTTTCTTCGGAGCTGGTATTTTTCCTCACAGCTAAAGCTTTGCTGTAGAAGAACCTCAGCCAGAAAATAGTTTATGGGAAAAGGAAGTCAATTGGTTTTGTAAGCTATAAAGGTCAAAATACTTCTGTGAAATATTCCCTTTGGAAAGCTTGGAAGCAACCTTTTCCTCCAGAAGTTTATGACAGCTGGCAAAGCAGGAAGACATATGCTTTTTTGTATTGCCTAAATAAAAGTGACTGATCTGACTTATTAACACTGATTCTCTCAAGATGCAAAATAGAGTTTTCCAGCCATTTTATGCTGTTCTTAATATTCATTAGCAATATCTGCTTTTAGATGAGCAATATTTATCCTAAACATCTGTTTGCAGGATCAGTTAGAGGATTTACAAGATACACTTCCAAATTTATTAGCTTTCATGGAAAGTATTTTTCAGTCTATTGAAAATGATTAACTGAAGCTTTCAAGGCTACAGAAATAAAAACAAGCACTAAGGTCTGATAAAAGTCATGCTTGTAATTATCTGATTCATAAAACAGAGAAGTTCAGCTTATTCTATTTTGAAAAAGCTTTTCAGATTTTTTCTTTTCCATACACTTTTAAAACCAGGGAAGAGACTATTCTATAGTCTGAAAATAGAAGAGTAAATTCATTGTAGTAGATAAAAGAATAATAATAAAATAAAAAAAACCAAACACCTCTAAGTAAATGACACAGACATAAAAACAAGAGCCTAGTAGAAATTCTTACTAAAACCCCATACAGCTTCCAGAATAGGCAAGACCCCACAATTCCTCATGCAAAACCAGACTGAGAGAGTGGGACTCGCTCAGCCTGGAGAAAAGAATGTCCAGGGAAACCTTGAAGCCTCTTCCAGTGCCTTGAGAGGCTTCCTACACAGGTACAGTGCCAGGACAAGGGGCAACGCCTTCAAACTGAAAAGGGCAGGTTTGTATCAGAGATTAGAAGGAAATTCACTCTCAGGACAGTGAGGCCCCGGCACCGATTGTCCAGAGAAATTAGGGGTGCCCCTGGATCTATGGAAGCGTCCAAGGCCAGCCTGGGACAGTGGAAGATGTCCCGAAAGGTGCTCAGGAACTCATGGAGGGTGGAAAGGTGCTCAGGAACTCATGGAGGGTGGAAAGGTGCTCAGGAACTCACCTCCATCACACACTCCTTTCTGCAGTCACCCTCACTCCCTGCTGAGCACAGGCCAGACCTGCAGAGTGCCAAGAAAAGGCATTTCTTGGGCAGACATGCTTTAACCAATACTCACAGGCTCCCTGACAACATTCACAGAAAGCACTAACATTTTGTGCACATGAAGGCTGCTTGGCTTAAAATATACAGTAAATAGGAACTGGAATGTTATTAATGCCTTCAAAAATAGAAGCTGTTAGACAGCCATGCTATTCATGTTCCTCATACAGACTGCCCCACTTTCTCCCTGTTCTGTATCATCACTAATACAGCATTCTCACTTACATGGTTAAGTACACAACTTTTTTCCCTCCCAGGGAGTTTTTTCTATCTCTTTAATACAATCCAGCTGTCTAACACTGGGACACTCTCCTTATAATGAAGCAGCAAAATTAATATTTTCAAATTCACACAGTAAACAAACACTGCCATGCAACACAGGTTTTGTCCAGCTCATCTTAACCAAAGGGCATCTCCCTTTCCTTGTCAGCAGGCTCAGTCCTGAGCACACACACACTGCAATGTAAATGAGAAAATTTCAGTTTTGCTACACTCCAAAAATCCTTAGAAATATCACAGGTAACCATGAGCAAGTCCAGCAGGATTACCACAGAAGTTCCATAACAGAAAATAAAATAAAAGCTCCCCCCCACAATGGAATTGCTGGTTCACCACCAGCCACTGACTGCCCTTCTACTTCAGCGGAACAAAACAATTTTTTCTCTTCTCTTTATTAAAACAGGTTTTCATCAGTATTACAGTGTTCCTAGATGAAGTCAAATTACAGGGGTTTGTTTGGTTTTACTTTACCTAATACATCTAAACAATGAACTGATCAATAGATCATGCTGTGGTTTTCTTCCAAATGCAAAATATTGCAGCCCATTGTTCTCCTGTCAGATATCTCATCCTTCTTTGCTGAAGCCTCCCTGAGAGCCACCATGACTTGCAGGTGCTGTACAATTAGCTCAGAGACTTTCAGGGCAGTGCTGGTCAGCCCAGCCTCAGGTGCCACCAACCCCAGGGACTTCATCTGAGTTTTGGAATCTCCTGCTGTGCTTTCTATTCAGTACAGATCCCCCAGCCAACCAGTTCTGGGCTTTGCTTCTCAAATTACTCCAATAACCACATATGGGAGAATTAAGAGCCAAGCCAAGAGATAGAAAAGGGATAATGATAGAACAAAAGGATAAAAGGAAAGTATTGAGGAAAATCAAGACAAAATACAGTGATTTAACCCACATTATAATGTGATATCTGAAGAATAAAATTCTTAAGAAAAATTCCTGAGGACAGGAAGGCAGTTGAGGCTGCTGGTCTTTGAATTCTAATGTGCCAAGACAGCTCTTTAATCTCTCAGCCTATCTATAGTAACATTCTGCAGTTCTACAGAGCTAAGCTATTTTTTTCTTTCCTCTCACTGTTCTTCCCATGCTATCTAATGCTAATGTGCAAAGCAAGTAATTGACTTGCAGCAAAACTCCAGTTTTTCTGTTATTCTGTTTCCCTGCCTGCCCTTTCCAGGGATCTCAGTGAGGTTTGCCAGTGCGGGGTCAAACACTCTGCACCATCCTGCCCCCTGTCCCTGGAGGTCTCCAAAAGCAGAGGAAAGCACAAGAATGATTTCAGCTGGATCTTCACACAGGCCAACTGCAGCCAGTGTTTTGTGTCTGAACAGATGCTGCCCCAGCCTCAACAAAGCTGTGTTATAAAGTGCAGCGTGTTATGGGAATGGATGCATTCACTGATTAACCAGATTCTGCATGAAGTGCTATTTAGTGCAGGTAACCAGGCAGGAGTTACAGGAAACTCTCTATATTCACAGTGAAAGGAAAAAAAAAAAAAGAGTCTTGAAATTACCTGATACTACTAAGATCATACAGCAACTCATTCACTTACCAGAACTGATCTGGCCAGTATAATTCCTATTTTCTGGCCCTTCCCTGTGAACAGAATGTGAACACAATTCTAGCTCAAGTCCCCATGGTCTTTAGCTCTTTTATAGTGTTTCAGTGTTCTTTGGTATTAAATTCTGAACATTTCTGTGAAAACCCAGGAGATCTCCAATCCTGCAGAATTTCAGCAGACTGCATTTATTCTGGAGATGTGCTTGTTGGTCCCAAACAGAGGAGTTACAGTCCCTAAAGCTGTATGGTTGGCATCTTCCTTACAGGCACATCTCATGCTTATTTGGAGCTACAAAGTCTTGCTCCAAACCATGCAATTATAAGTAAACAAATAACCACAATATTATTTTGTCCCATTATGTCTTCCCTCTCCTCTGAAGGCCTTTATTAAAAGGAAAGCAAAGCCAGGTCTCAATATTTAGTACTGAGTGCTCTTTGAGAAACTTTAGTAACCAAATGTGTCAGAGAGAAGATGGATCATTATATACAAAATTACACAGCTCATCACTCATCTGTAGCCTCAAAATGGAAGGGAGGGGCAGGAATTTCCATCACCTAAGTCACTTCAAAGCAGTCCCCAGCATCATTTTCAAACTCAGACTATGCCATACCTCCAAGAACGTTATAATATGACTTATTCTGTGCCTCAGCAGCGACACAAACATCAGTTAAAGTACATTCCCAGCAGCCAGTGGTTTTTTTCAGGTTGGAAGGCATTTAGAATTCACATGCCTACATTACCCTTTCCTTCTATTCATTATTGTCCTATTTCCAAGATCTTATTTCCACAAATATCTTCATGCACCTTGCTGACTTTCCCTCATTTCCATCTTCCTTCCTGATGGCACATCTAGGAATTCATGCATAGAGCTGGTCGTCCAGATGATGACAGAATCATTTCTTCAAAAATAAACATAAGAACTCTGCCTTCTAAGGTTATTACTTTTATTGGTTCTTATTTGAAAGAAAACAGGGAGAAAAGGGGAATGCAAAAAAAAATTCACCATTGTGCTGGTGAGAACTGTGGCAGTAAAATGTACTGAGTAAAAAGCAAATGGAGACAGGAGGCTATTTAAAAAGAGGTACCTGTACAGCAAGTATTTATTAAAACATTAACCTTTTCTGAGAGGGTCATTAGGGGAAGGGAGTATGTTTCCTATATACAGCCCTGAAGATCAAGCTTAGGAAAAAGAATCTTTATCGTGAAAAACTGCAGGGAGTTTAAAATATATCCGCATAAAAGAATTTATAATCAGGTAATTTCTCCGTATAAGCAGTTCTGATAAAGCAACTTATCTTTACTTCATCAGCTGATAATCCTTGTGTCTCAAGGGCTAGCTTTCTTAAAATGAAAATTGGATAGAATTCCCTGTTGAGAAATGAATCCATACCCAATGAGCACCATCCTTTTGTATGAATTTAAATCATCAAGCATACAAATTCTTGGATTTCATGTCCTAACTACAGAAATTGTTTCCTTGGCGAGCACACTTCTACACTTCTATGTATTCAGTGTGATGCATTTAGTGTTTCTCACATCATGCTTATTTACACCCCAGAAACTGTTTAAATGATTATGCTTTTCCTTCTTTTCCATCTCTGCATCAGCCATGAATACTGAACTGTAAAATCACCTTTTGGGACCTTAATCTGTTGCCAAGGATACTGGGGATATAATTATGATTTTATTGTAGACTTACTGAAAGACTTCTCTTTGTTGCAAGTGCAATTCAGCCTCATCCAGTGTTAATTGCAGCTCCACACCCCCTTTCATCCTGCTATTGTGGAGTGCTAGGAAAATTATACACCAACACTCCTGAGACTCTGATTCTGGGTCTGCTCCATGGACTGGGAACCTGCAGCACAAAGGAACGACTTCCTGAAGGTGAAAACTTCTGCTGGAAATCAAACCAAGTGCCACCCTAATGGGGGCTGATAAAGTCCACACACACCTGGCCAAAGGCTGCTGCCACGGCCAGTTCTGGCTCTGGGTGTGCCCAGGAATGCAACTGAGCAAAATCTCCCTGCATTCCCCGGTGCTAGCCATGGTTTTACCAAACTCCACTCCAACACAGGTGTTGTCACTGCTCACGTGCAGCTGGGACCTCCCTGGCCAAAGCTGCCAGCTCCCAGGAGGAAATATCAATTCATTTCCTAAGGTTACCCTTCAAAGAGCACAGAACTTGAAGAAAAACTGAGCCAATTAATTGTTGCAATTGTAATGACAACAAGCAATGGTATGGAGACTCAATAATGGAGGGAGGGCTGGTGTGGGGTGTTCCCCCTTGTTTATTGGGGGTTTGTCTATATTTTTTATTAATTTTCCAATATTTTCATGGAGTAATAGACTATTCCACTTCCTAGAGCTCTGAAGCTTGGTACAAGTCCTGTGGACTCATTCTTACCCCCACTCTTATCTTTAAAACAAAAGAACTCAAATGAGAATGGGGAGACAATCTAAAAAAGGAACAAAAAAAACCATATATCTACTAAAGGTGCAATTCAACCCAAGCACATCCGTCAAAAAGATGAAAACCATCACCCACAGGGAAGAAAAAAGTACTAAAGGGCTCAAACATCTTGAAGAATTTCAAATTTCAGACCCTAAATTTACTGCTTCAGGGATTTCCCATCACTGTTGAGGAGCACACCTTCTGCAGCTGGCCTACAGGCAGGTCCAGCTCACAGGTGGAGGCAGCTCAGGGGCACCAGGACATTTTTGTGCCACATTTCAATCCATGTCCATCCTGCTGTCTGCAGCTCCAGCAGCTCAGGGGCACCAGGACATTTCTGTGCCACATTTCAATCTGTGTCCATCCTGCTCTCTGCAGCTCCAGCAGCTCAGGGGCACCAGGACATTTCTGTGCCACGTTTCAATCTGTGTCCTCCTGCTGTCTGCAGCTCCAGCAGCTCAGGGGCACCAGGATGTTTCTGTGCCACATTTCAATCTGTGTCCTCCTGCTCCCTGCAGTTCCACCTTCCTGGTGGCCCTGACTGATGTGCATCCAGCAAAGCTATAAGGTGGATTATGGAACAGCTCTAAGCTCTCATGAACTGCCTCCAAAAATGCTCCTCAGTCAACTCAGCCATGTTTTCCATGTGAACCTCAAAAGAATTAGTACTTTCAGATAACACCCACACGTAACACCAACCAAGCCTTCACAAACATTTATTTTTTTTAAGCATTTCACTGCTGAAACTGGGCCTTTCTCTTTCATGCTGTGAAAAGTTTGAGGTGTCATCAATGCAGCGCCCTTACCTAAGAGCAAAAAAATACCAAGTAGCCTACTCATTTTGGCCAAAAAACCCACTAAAAAGCCAAAATGCCCTCGATGCACTCTCACTTTGATCTGTTTTCAAATACTTAATTGTTTACTCTTTGCACTGACAATGCTCAGTGCTAGCATCACTAGTAGACATGAAGTGGCTTAAAATACTTGTATTTCCTTTTTCCCCAAACGGAGGTCAGTCACTTTAACATAAAGCTGGTCTGTGATGCAGGAAAGTGATTTAATTAGCCCTATGTAAGTAAGACACTGCAATAACAAACCCCTTTCCACCCTCCTAAGCACAGGCTGCCCTTTTTTCTTTTTTTTTTTTTAATTAAAACTCGTCGCTTGTTTCACAGTAAGATTTCCTCTCTCTGTGGCCGGCAGAGGGAAGCATCGCATTCCCAAATGCGGCACAGGGATGCAGCAGCACAGTCTGAACGTTTCCTGGTTAAGCTCCAAGAAGAACCTTCCCCAAACGCTCCCTAAAGCTCTGAGTGCCTCACAGGACAGCGGAGATGCCACAAACGTTGTGGGACGTGATGGAAATACCAAAGCAAGCTGCACTTCCCTACCAGGTGAGGTCTGAAGTGAGAGAGGATCCACATCAGGCAACATCTGTGAGGGGCAGATGGATTTTGGCATGGATGTTCTATTCAGACCCAGAGTTTGGGTGGTGCTTCTTCATGTTTTTCCTTTAGATGTTCTAGAAGATCACAGTAGTAGTTGGAAGCATTTTAGGAAGCAAATCCCTAACTATTCCATATTTTCCTGCTTTCATCTTGAATTTATTCCAAGTTGGAGGTACATAAATTCCTTTAATTTAAGCAGGGAATTCTGCTTAGGAACCACATGAAAATAAGAACTATTAGAAGGTGTCCTTCACAAAACACTTGTTTTCTAAAACAAGACTTGATATTTAACACTAAAAGAATACTATTGTAATGGTTCTCTCAGATTTGTGGAAATCCTTTCTGCTCCTAGCCTATTGATTTTTGGCTCCTTCACAAGGCCAAACCTTGAAGGGAGGCCCTCACACAAATTAAAAAAAAAAAAAAAAAAACAACCAGCATGTAAAAAGCCTCTTGTAATCCATCATGCCTTCTAATTTTTGGTTTGTATTCATTCCTCTAATTAACATGAGTACTCTCTGCAGCGTCTTGTTTGGGAGCACTGGAAAAAGCTGAAACAATTTTAGCAATAATCCTTCTTCTCATCAACCTACTCCCCTGTTTCAGTTCTTTTCCTTTCAAATAAAGCAGTGCCAATTCTCCCACTTGGAACAGAAAAAACACTGCAATAGCCTCCTTTAGCAGGGCTCAAAACCAGAAGGGGACACCAAGTGATCTGCAATTTTCTCTCACCTTATTTCTGGCCAGCTTCACCTATCAGCCAGGTGACTCCTTTACAGCTCCTTTATTACTCTGCTAATAGACAGGCTCCAAACAGCCCCTTTGGGGTCACACCTTGCTGCAAACCTGCAATAACAAGCCCTGAATCACATTTCAGTGATATTACAGGTTCAAATGTAATTCTGGTTTGGATTGGGACAGGCATTCTCTGCTGATCGTGGCCTCTCCAAGCTCAAATTGCTTCTGCTACATGTGGAAGCTTAATTGGTTATTAATTGCCCCCTGTATTATTTGAGATTTTGAAATGCTTTGTCCCAATGACCTCTCCTCCCACAGTTACTGCTGCCAGTCCACAGTCACTTGTTAACTTATATCAGACAAAGAAAAACTGGGTTTAAATTAATAAAGCCCTAGCCTTCAGGATGAAGAATTTATTACTAGTGTTTAAAATTGTATATCTGAAGTAATTTCATAAGTAGTCTTCAGAAAAGTTTGATTAGCAGAACTTGAGGCAGAGAGAGCTCTGATAAAGGGGGATTGAGTCCTTCCAGTCCTTTCTCTGGCACAGCTCAAACACAATACTGGACTCTTCCCTCCATAAAAATCAGTCGCTGGCTTGCAATATTTTCAACAATTACAATTTCCAGCTGTGCACAATCATAAATGTGTTTTTATACAGAATATACAGTTTTATAATACCTCTCATAAATTATTTTTGCAGCTTTTTCCTCTAGTTACACGCTCCTGGATGTTTCCATACAATGCCTGGTTTCCTGTCCCATCATCACTTCCTATCTGACAAAGCTCCAGAGGGCATAAATCACAATGCAATCCATGAATCAGTGCTAACAGCAATGTCCTTTCTGCAGGCTCAGGAAGCAGTGGGGTGGTTTGATGTTCCTTATATCCATAACAGAACACCAAGGCATGCAGAAATATAGGAATTTTACACATGGGAATAAACACAATCAGATCATCTCATTTGTTACAGGATTTTATATTCCTGAAAAGTTTAGATACTTCCATCATCTGGATTTTAAAACTGTGGCAAACTCAGGGTCAGACATGACATGATGATAAAACACATTATTTCATGCAAAGTTTCAATTTCATGCTGTTCTCTCTCTCTCTGCAGCTCTGTGCTCCAGAGGGCTCAGCTGCCCTGCAGGGACACTGGTTTCTCTTACACAAGTTCGGTTTTGAGGTAAAGCTGAATCAACTTTAACTTTTTCCATGGCCATGACACACCCCAATGCCAGGACCAGAGTATTTGCATGTCCTGGATTCACTCTCACCCCTATAACCAGCATTTCTGTGATTGCACACTGTCACCTCTGCTTTCTAGGACTCTGATGCACTCAAGTTTCAGAGGAGAGTGTCCAAGCACAGATCAAGACTTTTACTTTATCCCTAGGCACTACAAAACCAAGAATGAAGGGGAATTATGGAATAGCACAACTGAGGGGGACTAAAGATGAGAAAGACTCAACAGATCCACTTCTGGTTTTAAGTCAAGCCTTGCTTCTACTCCCTGCCTAAATTATAAATTCAAACACAGCAGCACTACATTGTGGAAGAATTTCTCAAGGACTTCAACTGCAAAGAAAGAGGAACAGTATGAGAGGAAATTCAGCTGGTGACTAGGACACTGTCTGCCTCTGTCCCCACATGGTCTGTGCTTCCAGCTGATTTCAGCACTGCAGGAACATTTTTCTTCCTCATGGGCCTGTTTCCAAAACTGGCAACTTAGGAAGGTGCAGAACCTGGCTATTTTTTTGTACTGGCAAAGGTCAAAACCTGAATTTCTTCAACAGCAATCAGTGTTCTCTGTGGAGGATAAATCCACGTGGGTAAATCATGAACATCTCCTGCTCTTCAAAACAAAGGTGCTCTGGTTACCCACAGGTGCCTCTCCCTTCAGAGAGCCACAGCCTCTCCAAAATTCTATGTCCTGTCTACAGCTTAAACACAGATTTTAACTGAAATGACTTGGTGCTCTCCAAGTGTCAGATCATTTCTAGAAAGTTTTATTGCAGTTTGAGCTCCATCTTCACTTACCTTGTTGACTTTTCAAATACCTGAAGATGCAATACTGTTCTGTACCATTAATTTGTGCCTTGTTTATATTATGGTTTCAGGGGAAAAAAAAAAGTTTATCACTTAATTACATGATGCCACTATTAGTGAAAGCAATTGGTGCTTTTCAGCATCATTATGAAAAGGCAAGTTCATTTCAAATTGTGTTTTACAGAATTACCAGAGTACAGTGGTGGCGACCCATTTCCCTTTAATGATTATTTCCAGAGCAACCAGCAACAACATTAAATACAACTAAAAAGTCTGGCATGCAACAAAGCTGAGTGGAAATAATTAGCAAAGACTCAGCTATGAATTTGTTTTCTCCTGGATAAAAATAAAATAATAGTGCTGTAGCCTCCAAATCTTGTGAAATCTCCAGACAAAACCAGAGAACTTCAGAGACAAAGAGCAAGCTGAGGTGGTGCAAAGCTTTGGTTTGCTTTTCAGGAGCCTATTTAAAAGTGTTCATAAGAGATAATCAGAGAAAACAGAGTTCCTGGTTTACTGAGAAAAAAATGTAATTGTATGTAGAAAATCTGCTTCAGAGAGCAGCAGAGAGAAGGATGAAGATCAGATCACCTTCATCACTCAGTGTGACATGTTTCCACTGCTTATTTACTGTTCCACGAGTCACTTGGCAGGGAAAACAAAGTCATCTTTAATTATTTAGAGAACACCAATATAAGCAGATGACAGAGGACAGCTAAAGCCTTCCCCAGTTCATGTTACAAACGCTGTGCTGATTCTGACAAAAGGTTCTGATAGAAACCCAGAGGCTTTCTTCACCAAGCTCCTGAACTACCTGTGTTATACTTCCTCTCTTTTTTCCACCCCCATTTAAACCAAATTTCCCCCAGAGATCTCAAAAGACAGCCTTTAAAACCTCTGTGAAGATGGGTGGCAATGTGGAGGAGAGCTCATGGGACACTCTGTATTGAAACAGCAGAAATTATCCCTTATACACCAGAGAACCTGTGAGGTAAAGAGGAAAGCACCTCATCTGCTGGAATGATTTCAGAGTTTACACCTTAGACATGAGAATTTGAGCAAAACACTTAGAGAATTCAGGCTTCATGAACTCCTCTGTTCATCATATTAATTACCCTTTTAAAGCCTTGGTTTTGTTTTTATTTTTATGATCTTTCATAACTCCCAAAGCATGAGCTATTTGAATCTCCGCTTACTTCTATTTGAATATCTGCAATCCCAGCTTAGAGAAATCAAGGCCAGTTCTGCAATATTTTCCAAGTATCCTAACAAGCACCTGCAATGCTACAAATCCAAATGAGAACTTCAGGTGTGTGCAGATTGGATTGCTAAAACACAACTTGATTTTCACAACCACGTTTGGTTGGAAGCTTTCTGCTTACTCATACTCCATTCAGCCTTAAATACTTTAAAAGAGGGTCTCTACTTTCACAAGAGGCTGAAATCTGCTTAGATATATGGAATGGAAGGTGCATGACTCAAAATAGGAAACAAAACCCCTTATCTGGTGACCCAGATCGACTCTGTAAACAGGTGGGAGATCCCATTGCTGCCATGAACATCTGAGTTATTCACTTGATACACTTATTTGTAATATAAATAATCCTGTGCAGTTAAGTACTCAGCTTTACAGTATCTCATAATCTTGTTGTACTTACACGGAGTAAGTATCCATTACCACTTGGAACACTCATTTAGCTGCTCAACTGACTGCTTAATGAGGTCTGCAAAGTAAAAGCCTTATCTGCAGAAAGCCAGTGTAGGAAGAAGCATGTATGCAGTCCCTTCTCCAAAGCAAAGCAAAGTATTTGTTCAGACTTAGTGTGAAAAGGAATTAAAGAGAGTGTTCAGAAAAACAGAAATGAAATAACAGATGAAATACATATGTAGTATTCTCCAATAATGAAAGCAGTGTTTTTCCCCACTCATTGAATACTGTATTGTTAGAATTTTGTCTCTATAAATACCATCAGGCTTTCAAAACTTCTCTTAGGAGCTAGGCCCGCTGCCTCACCCCCACCAAACAAATCCTTTAAGAATTCCATGCAGAAAAAGGGTCCAGTACAGCTCCCTTCCACAGCTTTTCTTGGAGTGCTTAATAATGACTCAGTCTGGTCTGTGTTTCAGCTCCAGAAATGCAGTGGGACATCAGCTGCATTCACTCAGGTTTTAATTAACAGACTGGTCGTCATTAAATGTTTAAAGGATACTGGCAGTAAGTGCTGAGTACTTCCCTTTCACTCACCACTCATTTAGAGCTCCATGCAGGACTCCAAAACAAAACCCAACCCGTTACAAACCCTGCCACTGCTGCCAGCAGCTTCAAAGCACAGCATCAGCTCAGAGGTGCCCAAAAGGGATCAGCAGAACCAGAATTCCCACTGAGATTATACAGACTGCTCACCACACATCTGCAGCATGACTCAAAGGCCCTCAGCCACAACTATTTGCTACCTCAGAAACCTTAGTTTAAGTGTTCCATGAACTTTTATTTGTCATCAATTGAAAAATATTGTTTCAAGCAGACTTTGAGTAATTTCAGTGCTTTAAGTTAAGTTTATTCTTACTTTGCTGCTTAAGAGCTCAGATTTTTAAAAGCAGTAATTTGTCTATATTTACTTTTTCATTAAAACAAAAACATCTTCACTGATCATGCAGCAACCAGAGCACTTAATCCTTCCTCATGTGACAGCATTACTCAAAGATCTGCTATGCAGCAACCCTTCCATCTGCAGGAACCTCACTGGCACGACTGAAAGCTTCCTTTGAGCCCTGTATATGCACAAGGAGAAGCTGAATAACGGGTCAAACCCCATAATTTGTGAATCCAGCAGCCCAAAGTGAGCTGCTGCCACCCCTCTGCTCAGGGCCAGCCCTGGGTGTGCCCCAGAGCTCTGCTGATGTGTGGTGACACAGCAGCCCCCAAAGGAAGTGTGACAAAAAGCTGCTTCCTGCTCTCTGCTAACTGTGGCCACGTTATTCATCAGTAACTAACAACAGCTCCAGTTTGTCTACACTTGGTTACACATACTGACATATCCCACAAAAAAACAAAACAAAACAAAACAAAACCACCAAACCCAAACAAAAAGAAACCCAGGAAAGCTTATATAAAATCCATATGCTTTCTCTTCCTATAAATACTTGTTTGCACTGTTCACACAGGTCTAGCCTGTGCTTAGGACACCTGTAAATCAAGGTATTTTTCCCCAATAGACCTCATTTCTCTGCCCTTATGGTGCCACAATCACTGTCAAGTGAGTTGGTGTGACAGTTGTATGAAGTCTCCAAATCACCGCTGCCATTTCACAAGAGAACTGCTCTCATGAAAGGCAGAATGCAGTGAGTTTCCTGATGAAATGGGGAAAGGTAGCATCAGCTGCAAACTGGAAAAGCTCTGAGGCACTAAGAGTGAACTGCAGCCAGTTTGTAAAAAGAAGGGCTGGGTGGGAAGCCCACATATTCCCAGGATCCCTGACTCTTCAAAGATGAGGTTTTCCCATTGTTCTGTTCTCCCTTGCCTCATCTTCCAGCACTGTTCCCACAGCCCTGCAGCTGCTGGGAAGCAGGCAGGAGGTGGAACAGATCTGAGGGGCAGAGCAGCGCTGCCCCACCGTGACTAACACCCCCCTAGTGCCGCAGTGCACCCAGCTTTTACTTCACACCAGAGAAACAGAAATGAAAAGAAACAGGTCAGTGATGTCAGGCAGGTGCAAACTCCGAGATAAAACCACCTCTGAGACAGGGTAAGAATAGGAGGGTAAAAGATTTCTCGTTATCAGTTATGAATCAGGTGAAGTTCAGCTCGTTCAGGGCAGCTGGCTGGGAAGGCTCAGGAAAATGAGCACCAGAACATTCCTGAGAACAGGCAGTGCTGCTGCAGGGAGTGCAAACCCAGAACCACCCAGCGCTTTCTCTGCCCTGTGAGCTGCTCACAGCTCCACATCTGAGCACATTCCTGCAATGCACCACTAAGGAGCCTCCTAAACGAGCCAGTCCTTTATCAGTATAATGAATAATTCCTACCTAGTGTTTCAGCTTGTTCTCATTTGTACAAAGCATGTATTTGCCTGCTGAATAGAAAGTCCAGCCAAGTTTAAGGTACAGACAGGCAGAAATAATAACCCTGTACATCTGAGTAGCACTTGTGGTCATCAGTGCAAGACTAATTAATACAAGAACTACTTTGGAATCTTACTTTGACTTCCAAAGAGGACACTATACAAACATGATACAGTTGTTTATGAAGACCTTTATATGGCAAAAAAACCCCAAACTAAAACAAACCAAAGATGCTATGGATACTAACTACCTGGACCACTTCTTTCCTCAAAAAAATTCTACAACCAAAAAGATTGGACATTTTTAGTAATTAAAGTGTATGTTTTAGAAGCAGATATTTCATTTCAAGCAATACAGTTTTTGCATATATCCTTTTTTTAAGCCATCTTATTATGCAAAAAAGGAGCTGCCATGTTAGGAATGTGTTACAGGCAAATGTTAATGCCCTTGATGTATTTCATTTTAGAGACTCAAACCCCTCTATTCCTTTGTTCAGTTTTCAGAACAGGATACTTGATTCTGAAAAAGAAGCTCTAAAATTCTCATGCTTGTGTCACTAAACCCAGATTAACATAATCCTGGCTGCTGTGCCTCACTTGAACACTTCATTAGCTTCAGTTCTAAGTACATTAGCCCAGGACCTAACATTAAATAACTGAGTTATTTAATAGTAATTATTTCATTGTGTTTCCTGCACTTAATTAGTAAATAAAGATGCAGAAACCAGCAGCAAAAGGCACTGAGCTGTCCCATCTGAGAGGGAAGCCCTGGAGCTCTGCTCACAACTGGGCATTTCCCTCTCCCACACAGAGCTGGGCACTGGGAACTCCATCGTTTGCTTTCTGAACGTGCCAGACACTTCTGGTTGTCCTTTTGTTTATTTGGAACATTATGGGATGGATAAAACCCAGCTGCCAGGGCAGCCACACAGGGAAGGCCCAAGGTTCAAACAGGAACAAGAAATGTTTCCTCCATCTCAGTCAGTCAAGTGCCCAGCTGCTCACACACAGAGTACTCTGCTCCACTAAGCTGAGATGATAACAAGCTTCTTATGCCAGCTTAATATAAGAATATTTGTACAAAAACAAGTGTAAGTATTGGACATAATATAGCAATCACACTGAAGCAATTCCAACAAGCTGCTGCCAAGCAGCTCCTTTTGTTTATCATAGATCATATTAAAACAGAAAAATTTACTGGGAAAGTGATATACAAAGAACAGGAAGGTTTTTTTTCCCCCAAGTTATTGTTGTTGGGAAGAAATGATGAATATTAATTAATATTATCTACCACTTTATTTACTAATGTGAGTTTACAATACACCACATAAAAACCTGCAACAACATCCAAATACTTTTACAACTGCTATAGAAATTATATACTTCTAGTTTTGGATGTTTTTATCACTGTTTAAACACTGGATGTGTTTATCCAATAAGTTGCCCTTAACGGCTCTTGTGCAGGGAAATTATATTTTTGAATACTTGAAAGATTAATTACTAATCAACAATGGATGTAATGTTGTAAATCTCCAAGTTTGCTGTGTTGTGCTCCAGAACAATTACATGATGCAGCTGTGGGGTCCCTTACAAACATAACCTCACCACAGTGAACACTGCAAAATGTTTCCTGGAATGGGAAGAACGAGGAAGATCCAGGTTGTTGTTTGTCCACATAAGGAACACGACAAAGAGCCAACCAAGTTTTCACTGATATGCAGAATTATCTGCTGGGGTTCTGACTCACGAGCAGCTTGCTGCTATATTTAGCAGCAGAGGAATGTTTACTTGATTACCTCTCCTATAACAATAAATAAGATTTTACTGCAATCTGTGGAATGCACTGTTAAGGATTTCAGGGTATGTGACATAACTAATGCAAGGCCCAAAACCCCCAATTAACCAAAGAACCCATTATAAAACTTAAAATAACCTCTGAGTTGATAGAAACTGGGAGTTGCTCACAATTATGTCATCTCCCTTTCTAAACATTCATAGGGCCAGAACATTTTTACCTGGAGTCAGTCACCATGACCAAGTGCCCATGTAATTGCATTAAGGGATTCGGTGATCTCAGATGAAACCTCCCAAACACTCCTCAAACCCAAACCTGAGCCCTGCAGCCTGGAATTACTGAATTTTCTATCAGAAAGCAAATCTAGATAAGATTTTTTTAAAAAAGTTAAGCAGTCCTGAGCCTGAGCCCCGTGGTGTCACCCTGTGTCCCCCCAGCCCAGCCAAAGGGAATTTTGGGCACTGCTCTGTATCAGGATTTATTCTGCCTTCTCCTGTTGGAGCACACTGCAGCCAGGGCTTGTTTAACCAGCTGCCAATTAGAAATAAATATAGTTTTGTATTGCTAGGAAAAAAACCTCAAGGAACACTGGTTTACAGAGAAAAAGCCATGATGTTCTGGAAGCCACCTACAGAATCAGCTCTAAGAAGATTCTTAGCTATGGATACTGGCCTGGGACAGGCATTTGGTTATGAAGAAGAGAATAAATGGGTTTGTTAAAGCAAAGATTGACTTTGGAAAAATAATTTCAAGAGTTAATTTAACAGGTAGCTAATCAGATTACACTAGGATTAAATTAGTAGAGCACAAAGAGAAATTTGAGTCATACTAACACAACTGGATTTTATTAATTACCGAAGAGTTTCAAAAAACTGGTTTACAACTACACTAGGTTCATAAACAAAAAAGGAAATAACTAACAAAACCACAAATGCCCTTTTGAATTCACAGGATGACCTAAACCCATGAGCTTATTTTAAATACTACAATACGATGCAAAAAGGACCAGAAATAAACAAAAACATTCCTCTTGACTTCAACTGATTGGCCTAAAAGTAATTAAATCCAGGAAAGCTCTTCTGCTGCTATAAAAAGACTGGATGCTGATATTTCCCATGCAAGTGAGACAAAAGCCATGGCCTTGTATAATTACAAATACAGGCCAAGAGTGCTGCTAAAACACAGCCTCCATCACTGCCTGGGGCTCTGCTCAGGCACCCTCAACACAAACATGAAGTGCCAGCAGCTTCAAAGCATAAAGCAGTAACCTAAAAGCAGAATGCGGATTAAACAAGTTATTTCATCAGGAGCAGCACACTCACCTGCTAACAAAACACCTGGAAAATCCTTGCTGGCCACACAAAACTCCTGGGAGATTAAAAAAAAAAAAAGAGTTTTTCCTGGCTGAAGCACTATAATTGCTATGTAGATACCTTTCATTAAGTTGTGCCTATTTTCACTTAATTTCTTATTAACATTTTCCCCTTTTTAATCCTTAAAGCACCAAAAAGCCCAGCTCAGGCTGTAATTCTGCCTTGTTCCCTCCTCTGGTTGTGGTTTCCAGCCTTCTCACAGCTGTTCTTCAAAGCGGGGCAATTTCTGCAGCCAGGCTGGGCCAGCTCAGAACACGGAGGTGGCTCCTGGGGTGGGAAGGGGCTCCTCACTTCTCTTCCTCCCCAGACCCTCCTCTTGTACCACTGCAGGCGTTTCTGAGAGCACATGATAGGCAGGCACAAGGGACTGAGCTAAAATCAGCCTTTTTTTCAAGCAAGGAAAATTTTAACCCCGATCACTTTTGCAATCCCTTTAACACCAGTCACATGAGCATTTGGTGTGCACAAAAGCACCAGGAGACAGGAAAGGGTAACAGGCAGAAACAAAAGAATCAAATTCCTTTCACAGCAGTCCTAATGTTCTAAAGTGGTACCAAAGACAAAATAAAATCTGAAGTAACTTCCAGCTAATAACGTTCCATGAGCAGAATTATACATGAAAAAGGAAAAAAGGAAACTTTACAGCAAAAATCCCCCCAACAAGCAACAACCATTTACATCACAGAACCCCAAATTCCAGCAGAGACAGAGGCCAGAGAGCTCCATGCCAGCTGCACCCCTTTAGCCTGCAGGGAAAGCACTCAGTGAAGTCTGGAATGAGCTTCTGGTCCAGCTGGGAAACCCTGACCTTCCCTGTGCCATCAGACACCTTCAGCAGGTGACACAGCCACCCCCAGCCCTGAGCTCCCTCTTGCTGCTGCTGGTTCTCTTTCAGAGCCTCTTGTGAACAGTCTCACCTCTCTCCAGCTCTCTGTGAAGATTGCAGTGCTCTCTCCTCTGGACTTTAACTCTCTCTTGCTGTGTTCTCCTTGGACAATTTCCTCCACAGATTTCCATACTATTTATATTCTGAAATTTTAAGACCGTCAAAAGCACCATGTTCTTCAAAAAAATGGACAATAACCATTCCTGCAAATGGAACCTGTACTCTCCTACACATGAAACTTGCATTTTTTTGTCCTATCCTTATCACTGGAGTTGTGTCACCTTCCTGTAATGGAACAAGCATCTGCCAGGTGCTTGGGGTCACGTTCCTCCAGAGAGATCTGTGCAGGAGAGGGTTTTGCATTGGCATCTTTGGATTCATACTGAAGACTCAAAGAACATGATGACGAAGAGTTCTGACCCAGAAACAGGCAATAATATCCACTGATATGGCTGATGAGCTTAACTTGCCCCCAGCCTATGGACTTTGCTCTCTTTGCACAATTTCTATTGATCTTCAAGCACATGGCTGAGAACTGGGGCAGCCTGGTGCTCAGAGCTGGTCCCTAAGTCAGAGTGGCAGCAGGAAAGGATAAAAACCCTGCCAATTTTCACAATATAAACTGCCACATCTCATGGACCAGAGTACTTGTAGTGGAGAGTTAAAGGTGAGAGAATAGTACTGGTAATCTCTCACTGCCACATTTGTGCTCATCAGTCTGCTGAGCCAATCCTCACCTGGCATTTGTGCCAGAGCTGGGGACACTACAGGTGAGGATTGGCTCACCAGACTGACCTGACAGAGAACTAGGGTTTTTTTATTATTAATTTATATTATTAATTTCTTTATTATTAATTTTGTATCACAAAAAACACTAAGGCTAAACAAATCTGCATGTGGATGAAGTGAGGGCAATAGAAACCACTGCCACCCTGAGAGTCACCTCTTCTTACATTAAATCAAGTTTAATGTGTGTTCTCTTGGGCCAAGCCTCCAACTCATCTTCAGCCACTCGTGTGATCAAAAATAGACAATTGTGCATGTGCAGGAGAAGATCAGAGTTAATCTTGCTTCTCACTATTTTAGCACATGCTATCTTCATTCTTTTAGAAAAAGGACTAAGTCAACAAGCAAAGAATTTTGATTATTGCTTTTCACAAGTAAGTTCAGTGTGAGCAATATTTAAGGAACTAACAGAGACAAAAGGAAGAATAATTCAGAACAAACAAAAAATGTAGAAGAAGAGCAGATCCTTGTTTTCTGTCAGTATTTTACAGAGTCACATCCTGCTGGAACTCTGCTGGATGACAAGAATGTATATGTGACTTCAGAGTCAGGTTTTTCCCTCACAAATGACAAACATGCAGTTGATTTCAGTGAAAGTTACTAAAGACACTTAAGTTAAACCCAAATATTGAGTGAACCAAAATCAACACAGGGAGTACACCAAAAACATCCCTGCTGAGCATAATTCTTCTCATTCCTCAAAGCTGCAATACCTGCTTTTCAAGGTATTTACCTCTGTCAGTCATTTAAATAACATGATGAAATTATATAATAAAATTAGTTTACATACTAAATAACTGCATCATACCACTGGTTTATCCCCCTTGAAAGAAGCTGTTTAAATAATCCCACTGTTAACTCCTGTAAAAGGACACACTTGTAAAATGTGTCCCTTTCTTTCTTGTCCCCAGAAATGGGCTTTAGTGGAGTTAGCATAGGAAAAGTTAGCAAAGGAAAAACCTCTGGTCCAGGTGTGGCGATGGAAGTCCCTCCATACACCCCCAATAAATGATATGAGCTACCCACAGGGCAGAACACTTAATACAAAGTAAAAATCCATCTCTTTCTAGTAAGTGCAGCTATTATTAATATGCTGAACAGGCAATGGCCATGGGTGAACATTCCACAAGTTTTTATCTTGTTCTTCCATTGAACAATTTGAACAAAGATTTTGTACCATGATCTTTAGCTTTAATCAGGCCAATTTTTGTCCATCTGCTGGAAGTGCTTCATTAGCATTACTAATGCCTTCACCATGTGCATTATTTCCATCAAAATGAACTTTATTTCCACCCAGAAATCTGCTTGTTGAAGTATGGGCTACGGAGAGAGACATTTCAAGCTACTCCACTGATAATTATTCGTTCCCTGCACTGTAGAATTCTTATTTGTTAGGGGTTTGTGTCATGTACAGAAATGATAAACACTGTGATAGAGCTTTCTTTGTAGACAAAATAAATTAAATAGGAAAGTTCCCAGCCTGACCATTAAATGCCCAGTTTGGTCCCGTTGTGCTTTGAGCAGCCCTGGGCAGTTATAGAAATGTGGTTTATTAAGAAAATTGCTGTGGTATTATACATGTGGTATTACACTTTTCACAGTTTTTGTGAAAAGCTGTGAAGATGTACCAAAGCAGGATAAAGAGAAACATCTCTAGTGCTGGATGTGATCAAGGGAAGCCTTGTAGTAAATAAAAGGAGTTTATTTTGAACTGTTCAATCATGTTTGAGAAGCAAATTGTGCTGGGAGATACGAACATCAAAAGATATTTGCTAAACAATTTGGGGAAGGTCCCCCAGCAAGATAAGCTGTGAGCTCATTCATGGGGCTGTGGGGAGATGTGCAGAACAGAGAGGAAAAGCCTCCAGGACCTTCGAGGGGAAAATGAAAGTCCCAGTGTGAAGAAACAGCTTTTCAGCTTCCTCCTGCAGAACTGCAGGCAGTGACAGAATTGCACTGTCAGAGTCAGATAAAACAGAGTGCTGGGTGCCTAAAACACCAGGGATGACAGAGAAAGAGTGAAAAATGAGTAGCTTTTACTGAGACCTTCAACACTCTATTTAAATCCACAGTTACTGTTGGGACTTGACTCTAAATCAAAAAGATGTACTATATTGTTAAAAATTGTAACTAGGGTAGCACATATGAATAATAATAACTGTATGTTTAAAAACTGGAATACAGTGTTTAGCAGCAATGTTAACATTTTTCTTTCTCTTTGTACAGATCATCTCCAGTTCCTTCAGGCTTGGAAGAAAACACGAGACATGTTTTATGAGACATAAATGTGTTTTATTAACATTGAGCAGTTGTGTCCTGGAATATAAAATGTTGGGGAAAAAACAGAAGTATTAATGCAAAAAGTTCTGATCATTCTATGGAATAGGATATTGAAAGGTAAAGGGAAAAAAGAGAATCAATTATTAACTAATTACCATTACTTCATGTATCAACACTTTGCTTAGTTTTTCTTGTGGGAAAAGTCCAAGATCAAGCAAAATAATTTCTTCTATTTTTACATTGTCCTCTGAAATAACCCTGTGCTATTTTTCATATATTGCTTGTTTCTAAAAAGCATAAATGGAGCAAGAACTATGGTTTTTTACTGTTCTGTTAAAACATGAAAGCAGAAAATCTTTTGGAGAAGATAAACCTCATTGGGATCTAGAATTATAGACTGAGGGGTCAAAATGGAGAAAAGAGTGACGAGACAATTCACCTAAATCAGTTCACTGCTTCAAGGAGGGGAAATGCTTCTAACAGGGAAGTAACACTTTGGAAAATATATAAACCTAAAAACTGTATTGATGTTTTGTTTCCTAAGTATTAGGGGAGCCTGGCCTGGAGTAAATTAAAATCTGTAATGATTTTTTTCCAGATTAAAACAATTATTCAGTTTAATGAAAAAAGTGTCTTAACACAAGTAAACTTCATATTTTTACTGTATCATTTCATAATGGTAGAGCTCATCCAGCTTTAGATTTTAAATCAGAGCTGGATTTAGTCAGTCAGGTTGAACTGGAGGTTTGCTGTAAGCACAATTACCTCCCCAAAGTATTCAACAAGAAATCTTTCCTAAACAATAGGTGGGAAACTCAACTTCCTTTTCCTACAAGGCAAAACGTGCCAGTTATCTTGGAACTGAAAAGTTTAAAGCCCACAAAATGAGCTGTGGGGCAGCCACCTCACAGCTGGTTAAAAACAAACTGCAGCCAGGGAGGATTAAACTTGCTGAAGTGTCATCCTGAGCCATTTAAAGGAATGTTTAGAATCAGCCGTGGTTTTAATTAACATTTGTTAAAAGGTTAATGTAAGATGTTTTAATGTACCTTCGAATCACTAACAAATTTTATACATGTGTGATAGTCACTTCTTGTGGCTTCATTTACAGAAACACTACAGTGTTCAATTATTGCCTATAGAAAGCCAGGAAATTATGGTTTAGATTAAATAAAGTTTTAGCAAACAAATAATTCTTGGAATTATCAGTGAGTGGATTTTCTGTGCATTTGAGTTTGCATATAAATAATATTTATTAAGTAGTCTAAGAGAGTATTGTTTAGAAAGCGAGGGAGTTTTGTCAATAGAGACTATCTATTCATATGCAATTAACGCTCTTCATTTATTTTAATTGCTTAGCAGTTAATACTTCTAATCCTATTTTCCCACCTGTTAAGATAAGCTATTCAACCCCATGCTTTCCTTGTTATTTACCACATTCTCATGCACTGTCAACAAGCTTAGACTGATTTCCATCTGAATTTTAAAAAATTCCTAAATGTAAATCGATTCCAACTAAAACTGCAAAAAGGAGGAAGAGACAGGAGAGTAAACACTGACTGCAGTGATGAGACTGATGAAGAAGAGAGAAAAACTTCAGAAAAGCTTCCAGCTGAACAGGAGCAGGGGAAGGACTGTGGTGTGTTCTCTGTGGTGCAGTGGTTGTGCTAATGACATAGAATTTCTGGATGAAAAGCTGGGAATGTACTGCTGGGTGACTTAGCAACATATTTCCTGTTTGTGGTTAAGTTAAATACTGTGTGTTTTCTCTTCTGGCAGCATACAGAGTAATTACTTTTTTTTCTTTTTTTTTTTAATTTTTTTTTTCTCTCCAGTGCAGTTAGGACAAAGACTACAACACTGTTAACTTTCTTCTTCAGTTCTAGAAATGTGGAGAACAGAACTTTTCCCAGGGACTGAAAACTCAATCACTGCTCTGGTGATCTGTCAACTGCACTTTTCCAGCAGAAGCCTATGCCTTGTCTGGCAAATGGAAATTCTACCACTGAACTACGAATTCCCACAAATCCAGAATAATTTTCCTTTTTGGATGTAATTGGAGTGAGTGCCTCCTGCAACCCTGCATGATTGAACTTTTGGTCTGTTTAGAGGCAGAGAGTTAAGAGCTGTAAGATCTCGTATTGCTGGCTTAGCCAGTCATCCTCAGAGGCCTATTTCATCAGTTCAGATATAAAATCATGCACGTTTTGGGGATGCTCAGCATGCCTCATGCTTGTCAGTGTCTGATCATTTTGCTGTCAGGTAATTGTGTGATCTCTGAGAGCTGCTGTGGCTGTGTGACTGAATGGGACTGAGATTACACATAAGGAGAAATGTCAGCACCTACAGAGCCGTGGCTTTTCGGAGTTACATCTTTGCAGTGTTGTGAAATGATATTTGTAATAAATAGTTCGGAATCCATTTGCTTCAGAGATGAAGCCGAGTTAAGAACAGTTTGTACAACTACTCGTTTCCACCCTCAGGCCACACTGTTGCTCTCGGAGTTGAGCCAAAATACTGCATTGCAGTGTCTGCCAAAATGAGGTTTGTCTGCCTGCCTTAGGCAGAGTTGTGGTTTTCTGGAGGGTTTTTTCTTTGTTTTGTTTTAGTGTTGAGGGGCTTTTCCCTGTAAATTTTTCCTAATTGGGATAGCTACGTTATTTCCCTTCACTCCTTTTGCTTGGAATTACCTGCAGAGTTTATATGGTCATAAAGGTCCTTAGCTCATACATGGAATATTTGCTTCTTAGTCCTGGAAACTGGAGTGGGGTGGGGGAAGAACACTAAAATGCAGCAGTATGACTAAAAACATTTTCAAAAAGAAAACAACAGGCTTTAACTTCTGCTGAGGAGGCTGTGAAGTGGATCTAATGGCACTTGATCTACGGCAAGCTTTTCAAAAGCAGGCCTCCAGCAAATCCTGGAGCAACGTTTTGTACGATGGAAACAATTTTAAGCCACAGCTGAAATCTCAAAACGGAGACTTGCAAAGCGTTTGTAAATCAGAGTTAAAAAATGAAATAACTCTGGTAAGCAAGCAGCCATCTGTCCCAGGAGAGCAGGCAAACCCAGGAAGGGGAACCAAGAGCAGCTGTGGGATGACTTCATCACAAGATGCAGCTGCAGCCTGGTGGTTGCACATCTTTTCTGCATCACTCAGACAAGGGTACATTAATTACAACGTACCAGCACCACAACAGCAAATCCCTGTGATGTTTTCAGTGATGTGTGGTGTCCCCACACCTGACTTCAGTGTTTTTTTTTCATGTTTTGCTAAAATCAGGAATGTGATCTGAGTTCTACTCCACCAAAACTAAAGGAACTCAAGGCCTGCCTGTACATTTGCTCAGTTTTCTCTATTTCTCACATGTGCACTTGCTTTCACTCACACCACAAATTATTTTTGGCATGTTGTGCCAGCTGCTCCTGAATCTTAGAGGTCAGTTAAAGTAAAGGTTTTCCTGAAGAACACTTGGCTAGTGCAGTATGAGCAGCATCGTGGCAAATTCAGAACATTTGAGGACAAAAAGTTCTTGAGCACTTAAGAAGTTATGCTGAACAAATAGTGCTACAGAATTTGGTTTAAAACCTCTTCAATTTGTGCATGGAGATGCCAGGCTGTTGGAAATTCTTCTCTGTTTTCTTTGAATGTGGACTGACTGAACTTTGTGCTCCAGATATGGGTGCTGCTTAATAAAGAAAAATAGAGACAGCAGGGAAAACCCAAAATGGTCATTAGAGCTAATTGAAAAGAAGAAAAAAAGAGATTTGAGCATTTCTTTTTAACAAACCATTGTTAAACTGGTGCTGTAGAATGATATCCTGTAAGCTATAAATGGATGTAGTTGGAAATAACATGGCATTGCCTGACATGGCAAAAAAATAATTACATTAATGATTACTTGGTTAATTTCATCATTAATTTAATCATTACAACTTAGGTATGTTTAAGATGGTATCATAAACTATGCCCAAATTATTATTGTTAAATCAACAGAACGAGAAAAAGGAATATTTATACAGGAAAGAAGAGATGGATCTCAAAGGAAATTTTAGAATAGAGCAGCAAGCCAGAGCTGGCTGATTTTATAAACTCCTAACTTCTGCTGCCAAGATTCTACTTTGATTTCAAGACACCTGCCAGTTTTAGAGCTGTCCTTTTATTTGAAAGCTGGTATTGTCAGATTTTATCAACAGGTTTTCATAGCTGGATTTAAAAGGTAAATATTTCCCCTAGTACTCAGGTAAGCCTCAGAGAGTCACGAGGAATGGAGAGGCCCCTGAATCTCAGGCTTTGTGTCACTGTGTATGTGCTAGACAGAGATCAGAAATTCACTATTGTGTCTTGTTTGCCTTTTGGGACTCTCTCCTAGAGGGCAACAAGCTGATACATTTATATCTGAAAGTGAACCCCAAAGGATCGCCCTTGTCCCACCAAACCAACAGATCATCATGGTGTTCATGGCTGCTTTTTCAACACAATTTAGCAGGTATAGATTCACCAATACCAACACAAAATGTGTATTTTTCTTTTAAAAATAGCAATGATATGGAAATGAAGACATCTGTCAACACGACACCTTTAATAAGCAAACGTGACCCGTGATTTTCCTGCCTGTGCTCATACAGAGCATCCTGAGAGACCTTCAGTTTACACAGCCAGGCTCGGCCGAAGGATTCTGGAATCCACAGAAATGGTTTAAACAGTTTTTCCTTGTTGTAATCCACGGGCACGGGCAGATGACTCAGATATTGTTCAGCCTGCAGAAGAACGAGGCAGCTTTGGGGTGTTCGAAGCGGCTTCCCAGAACCTGCCAGGAGCCTTCACCAAACACTGGGCAAGACAATTTACAAGAGCAGTAGTGACAGCACACGGGGGAATCGGTTCAAACTGGAAAAGCGAAGGTTTCCATTCGATATTAGGTGGAAATCCTCCCCTGTGCGCACGGGGCGGCCTCAGCACAGGCTGCCCAGAGCAGCTGCGCCTGCCCCTGCATCCCTGGGCGTGCCCAGGTGAGACGGGCACTGCACACACCTGGGCTAGCGGCAGGTGCCCCCGCCCATGGCGGGCTGGAAGGACGGGCAGTGCTCGGCTCCTCCCAGCGCACCGTGCCATAACCCCGGCCCCGCTCCGGGGGCGTTCCGAGCGCCCCTCACGGCTCCGCCATTTGCTGCCGCGGCCGCAGGGCGCACGCGCGCGCCGCCCGCTCAGGCGCGGTGGCTCGGGCGGGCCGTGCGCGTGCGCGGCGGGGCCGGGGGGGGAGCAGCGGAGCCGCCCCGGGCGGAGCGGGCGCGGGGGGCCCATGGGGCCGGTGCGGCCGTGAGCGCTCGGCTCGGCTCGGCTTGACTCGGCTCGGCTCGGCGCGGCGCGGGCAGCCCCGCGGAGCCATGGACGGACACGCGGCTCCGGGCGCGGGCGGCGAGGAGCCGCTGAGCTCCGGCAGGATGAACGCGAAGCGCGGCGGGCGCGCCGCGGAAGAGGAGAGCCGGAACAAGCCCAAGCTGGTGAGCGCCCCGGGAGGCGGGCGGGGAACGGCCCCGGCTCGAGCGGGCGGCAGCCGGAGGAGGGGGCGCGGATGCTCCGCTTCCAGCGGGGAACGAGGGGCGTGGGAGCCTTCCCGGGGATTAGAGGCGCCGCGTTCCGTGGGGGTTCGGGGGCTCCCGGAGGGGCAGCGCCCGGAGGGGCCGGGCCGCGGAGCCGCTGCTCGGAGCCGCGGGGGCTGAGTTCCCACGCTCGGGAGGGGACAGCGACAGGAACAGCGCCGGGGACAGCGACAGCGCCGCTCCGCAACCTCTGCCCCGCGCGGCGGCCGGGGCCGGGCGCGGCTGGCTCCGGCTGAAGCATCCAGAACGCTGAAGCATCCAGATCGCGATGCCAGCCACGTGCTTGCCAATGGAACCTCTCGCTTAATGGGGAAACAATTTAAGAAACTGGGTGGTGGCTGATGGGTTTTTGAACGTAAATCCTGTGTAGGACTGCAGTTTGCTTATAATGGCCGTGCTCTTTGGATTTTTTTACTGACCTGATAAGTCGAAATACAGGTGGAGTTCAAGGCAGCATTGCTGGGTTGTGTCGCAGTTCATGAATGCTGCAGTAGCAAAAGCCGCTGATGTGACAGTGTTTACCTTTAATTGTTTACATGTGTCAGTTGCACGTGTTGAATCTACCCTATGTAGCTCGGTTCTGGGTTGTATTTCCAAGAGCAACAGTGTAGCACTTGTAACTCACTGAGTCTTCTCCTTAGAGTGCTAAAGTTACAAACTTTATTTAACCTGTTGCTAGGGCTTTCCCCAACGCTGGTGTAACTCAGTCAGTACTGAAGTTCTCCCACCATGTGTTCCCTTCAGTGTGTATAGAGCTTTTAGATAATCAGCCTGACAACTGCACTTTGGGTTCTTGTTGTTCATTTGGGGTTTTTATCTTGTTTTGTTTGTTTTTTGGTTTTTTTTTTGTTGTTGTTGTTGAAGTTAACGTAGGGGGAAGTTGGTAAATATATAACATTGAGGCATAGAAAAGTTACTGAAAGTTACAATTGTTTCAGAGGTTGACAGTCAGAAACTTGAATAACTTGAACTGCACTTGTATTAAAACTGACAAAGTGTATCTTGGCAAAAGATACAAAATGTGGTGTCTTGTTTTGTTTCATGGTGTTATTGGAAACAAACTCGTGTTTCCTTGCATACGATAAACTTTGTATAAACAGCACCTTTGGGTGTGTTTATACTACCCCTACTATTTCCTGCTGAAGTACCTAAGAGGGCTGCTTGGAGATTCCTGCAGGGAACTGATTCAAAAATCATTCAGGGAAGTGCTTCTGTTGGAAGCTGTGAACATCAATTTGAATTTTGCTCTAGCAGAACAGAACTCTGTTCTGATAGAAACACATAATTTGAAAAATCAAAGTGAAATGAGCTCAAAATTGGACTGAACAGGATGACTATTTCCATTGCATGGTCTATTCACTTATTTTAGAATCACTAGAATAAACTTCCATTGTTCCATTGAGTGGAAAAACAGAACATTATGTTAATATTTGCCTTCATTCACAGCAGTATGCTTTTGTTTCTTGTGGGGGTGGATGATTGCAGTCCAGCAGCACCCTGGATCAGAGCAGGGATATGTTGCTCAAATCAGAGCCTTCTGAAAGATAGTTTTGCCCTGGGGTAAGTGACTGGCCTTTGATGGTATAATTGAGTGAGTGGGTTGAATAGGAAAGCAGATTTTTTTCACTCTGGACATGATGTGCACAAACGGTGTATAAACCTGACACGAACAGAGATTACAGAGATTTACTTTGAGGGAGAAAAAGGGCTGGGATTCAGGTATGCTTTAAGTTGTGTTGGGGTGACTGGACAGCCAAATTTACCAATTACTGCCATGGGTTTGTAAGGGAAGAGCAAGCCTGTAATCAGGGAAAGGCTTCATCCATTATACAGGAGAGTAATCCTAGGAAATTTTGCTGGCTTTAATTGGAATGAGGAGTTGGTTGTGCTGGGGTAGCAATGTCCCCAGGCACTGGGAGAGCACTCTTACTTGCACCTCATCCCTGTTCTTTTCCTTGTGTAGGTAAATAAAGATGTGTTTGGGCCTTGTGGCAGAGAAGCCACGCTGTTTGTGCTGTGCTGAGTTGTCACTGAGCTCATACACCAAGTTCCTCACAGCTGGGTGTGGAGATTTTCTTGGTTCATCTTTGCAACTTACAATTCATCGAGTTTCAGTGGAGTTGCAGAGATGAATCAACCTGCGCTCCCTGTCATGTGTTGGGTGTAATTCAAGGAGCTCATGTGCTGACAGGAGTGTGCCTCCTCCCAGAACTTATTTCACACATCCAGGGGAGTGCTGAGCAAGGGCTTGCTGGGAGAGGGTGCGCAGCTACTCACAGAGGAGAAAGTATTTTTGGTGCCTGGCACAGGAGCTGAAATGAGGCACATCCTTGGGAAGAAGTCCAGAGGAATGATTTTTTTTTTATGATAAAAATGGCTCCAGGTGACAGAGGGCTAGGAACTGAAATCGTTATCCTGAGGGAAGGGAAACTAGAATAGAAAGGTGGAAGGTTTTTATTTCCTTGTTCTCTTCATCTGAAAGTAAAAGGTGTGCAGTGCTGCCTGGCCTGCAGAAGTGGAGTGCTTTGTTTGGTGGGGTTTTAAGGGCTGCAGCCTCATCAGTGGCATTTTCCTGATGGACAGGAAGCAGGACTGGGCTGTTGAGGGAGAATCTGTGCTGGGAAGGAAAACAATGCTTTAAAGTATTTCTCTGTAAGATAATTGCCTATATACACACACAGGTAATTAAAGGTGAGCGGTATCACAACTACTAATTCATTTATTTTCTGCTTTAGGTAGCTGGGAGAGGTGTTCAGGTTTCATGCAATTTGTTGAATGTGACTGAGCTGCACAATGAGAATTTAGTTCCAGTTTTTGCAGTAGTAGTGTGCAAACTGGAGTATTTTACTGAAGTTTGATATCGGTGTTAAGAGCACCTGGACTCAGCTGCTGCTGAGGGAGCTCTGGGTTGGTGTTTTGGGGGTGTTTTTTTCTCTTTTTTCTGGTTTAAGTACTAGAGGTTGGAATAAGTGCCTGGTATTTTTGTCGTCATTTTTGTTTACAGTGAAACGGGCAGAAAAAAAATCTAGATTGTTTTGGCAAACAATCATCTGATCTCACGTCAGCCCTGAGAATAGGCTGGCAGGAGGTGGCAGAGAGCAGTTCCATGGGTTTGGCAACATGCTAATTTGCTTGTTTTAAAGCATGCCTGTTCTGCTAGGGCAAACAGACTAAATTAAGGTTGTCAGGGAGATTGCTGGGATTCCTCTGTTGGTTAATGCTTAACTCAGATGTTCTTTGCTCTCCTCCACACTTCAGTCACATGGGAAATAGATAATTCTGTCAGGGACCTAGGAAATGGGAAGTGCTTGAGAGTGTCCGCTCTGGTTTGACAGAGCTGGGGTAGCTTACCAAGGGCCTGGCAAGTTGAGCATCTTTTTGGGTGAGAAGGTGAAGTCAGACTTTTGATGGAAGTTCATGGCAGAAGAAGGGAGGACAGATCTTAAAAAGGAGCTGGAGACTAAAAGGGGAAGATGATTTGAAGGATGATGAAGTATTTGTTGGTCAGAGACACTGAAATCACTGTTGTTGGAGGTTTTCAAGTTCTGAACCTGGGTAGAGTCTTTAGCATGCTGGTGTGAATTTGGTGGGTGACCCTGCTTTTTGGGCTGCCCTGAGAAAAGAATGAGATCCTTTCAAACATCTGTGGTTCTGTGAGTCAGCGCTTGAAAAGAGGTGCTGCAACAGGATTTGGGGTGCTCTGGGAGAGGTGGAGCACTGCCTACCTAGAAATGAACATGGCCAGTGGTTTTTGGTGGTGTTTTTAATTCCAGGCAACATCTCGTGTCACTTTAGGATTAGCAGAAGCACGTGGTGACCAGGACATGCTAACACTCACTGCTTCACCCCCAGGTTCCCTCCAGGACTGTGTGGGAGCTGTGCAGTGCAGGATTTTCCACTTCCTACAGACCACACCGCTGAAAGGGGCTGCCTTCGGAGTGTGATGTGGCCTTTCAAAGCAGATTAGGAGAAAGATGTTGTGTAACTTGCAAAACAAATTGTTAGGGGAAAAGAGTACTCTTTTAATTGGAGAGCAAGTGGATTTGGTGATTCACCCAGGGAGCATCTCATGTTTTGTTTTAAAAGCAGAAATTGTTTGTGCTTAACACTGAAGTCTTTTAAACCTCGTGAGCTTTCAGAAAAGCTAAGAACTCAACATGCTGACTAATGTGCCACAACCTGGCATCAAACAGTGGGATAAAAGTTTTTATGAAGTCATTTTAAACCTGAAGTAAGCTGAGTGTGCTTGGGAGAGGTTTCCCAGCTGTGCTGCACCACCCAGATCAGTGCAGGAGTGGAGTGATTGAAATTGTGCCTATCAATCCTTGTCAGACCGACTGTGCTGCAGGACCCACCAAAGAAAAAAAAAAAGGCAGTGTTCTTCTTGCATGACTCCTTTAGATATCTGTGCGCTGCATATGTGACCTATGAGTCAGGCTGAGCAGAGATTTTTGGCAATCAAATCAAATATCTTACCTTTGAAATCATAGTGTCTCTGAGTGGAATCTGGGTATGCCTGCAGAGAGTTCTTGTTTCAGGTGTATGCTTGAGGAGGAAACACACCAAAATTCTTGTGTTCTAAAAGAGTCTTGGTGTTACTAGTTCAAAGTGAGGATATTCCAACAAGTGAAGCTGTCCTGGGGTGACTTTATGATGCTCTGTTTAACCCAGAAATAAGTTTTGCACCATTAAGACTGGTTCTGAGAGCCAAGGCGGGGGGGAAGAAGGACACAGTTTTTCTCCCAAATTTGCCCTAAACCAGGACAGAAGTTATCAAGGGCGCAAGCATTCTGAAGAGTAAAACTAATGTCTTCTGGAACTTCTGTTGCTTGGAGTATCGTGATCAGGCACTGCTGCTGACATGGAGGGTAGGGCAGGATGGTGCTGATGTTTAGGTAAATGCTGGAGCTTTTCATGGGAATTGCTGTTGACACCGTGTAAGTGAGGTGATAGAGACAGTGATAAGCCTATCTGTGGTAGTTAAACTTCCTGAAGAGACAAAGCTGTAGAGCACTTCTGTACACTACAGGAAGCTTTGCAAACAGCAAATTCCACCCAGACCGAGTGAAAGGCAGCTGTGAGGACTGGCAGTGTGCACAGCAGATGGAAGTGGTGCTTTCTGAGACTGCAGGAAGCGTGGTGCTGTGCTCAAGTGTTCAAGGATGAACTTTGGTGTCCCAGAATTGGGGTTGCTGGTGACCCAGCAGAAGGAAAAGATCTGCCTCTCCCCGTGGAGTGGGCTACGAGATGACTTCATATTTTCTGCATCATTTGCAGTTCTCTAGAGTAAACAATAAAGCAGTAATGGCTAATAACACCCCTCTGATTCTTTTCATCCTTGTCCAAATTCAGAGTACAACAAGCAATGTCAGTTGCTGCTGGAGCAACTGTCAATTTCAGTTTGTTCTTCATCAGTTTGCTTGTTCAACCTTGAAGCACAAGAAGTTAGGAAATTACTCAAATGAATGGTTTTAGCAGTTGCCGGCTTTTATATCATTATTCCTTACATAAAAAAAATATGCAGTAACTTTGTTTAGGAGGAAATAAGGGTTTTTTCTTAAAATCAGCTATGGTGGTAGAGCAGATCATTTTGAGAGATTGAAACAATTGGAAAACCTTCTTCAGTATTTGTGTAGCAATTGATAAAGTTCCAGGTAGACAAAGGTAACTTGTCTTAAACTATTGGTTTTGTATCAAACTGATCTTCATATGTTGAGAGTGAAGTGGTTTTTGCTGCAGCATTAGAGGAGTGGGCACCCCAAGGATTCCCACCTGCACCTGTAGCTTCCTAGCAGGTAGATAGGTGGCATGTTGAGTGACAGAAGTAGCACTAACACAGCCTGCAAGGCAAATATGTTATACCTGGTAACAATAATAAGTAGTTATAATAAATATAATAATAAATAATAAATTGTGTGGGAGAAAGGGCTGCCTTTAGGGAGCTCCAACACTCTCCCTGCTCCCCTTGCTGCTCTGCTGACATCAGTTTTGTGTGGCAGTGGGACAGACATGAAATGAACTTGGCAGAACCACTCCTGTGCTATTGGCTCTCCTTTGATTATTTGCTAGAGCCAATGAGACTGGAGTTGTGGCACGTTAGAACTCCTCCTGTTGGATGAATTTGTCTAAAGTTCATCCACCAGTTCCGTGGAATTGTGTCTGCTTTTCAGCCCTCCTCTCCTGATAGCTGTTTGGTTGGGCATGGTGTGATAGCAGCACGGATCTGAGAAGGACCTGCTGTGGCAGTGAAATGACATTGTGATGTACGTAAATCATGGACTCTTCTGATTTCTAGAAATGGAGAAATACCTTGAAAATTCAATTCTGGAACACATGGGAATTGTGTGGTTTGCAGCTCCTGAAGGTTTTTGGTTCACCTGGGTGTGGTAATATTTGGCCTGAAGGTGTAGTGCATAGTGTAATGTCACCACACCTTCTGTGTTGTGTAAGGCAGAAATGTTCCGAGGAGTTTCTAATGGATACAGGCTCCTCCCATGTAAACAGGAAAGCCTCGGCAGAGTGAGAGAAGGGCAGTGTCCAGGTGGTGCTTGTGGCAGGCAGCTTTCTTCTAAGGCTCCCTTCCTTGGACTGATCCTCAGAAAAAATCACTGCAGACAAGAGGGTATTGGAGAAAATGATGAATATGGTGAATGTCTGATGTGTCTGCTGCCTACAAGAGTTCTTTGCATAGTGCTACTAGAAATATTTTCCATTTGTAACAGTTTAAACTTATTTCAAAGGCAGAAAATATTAGTGTAAAAGTGACTGATTAAAAACAATGTCATTGGGAAAAGTACTGCCTTGTATTCCTTAGTGATTTTTGTGTGTGTAAATATATATATTAACACACTTACTGCTGCCCTACTTATTGTAGAAGTATGAACTTTTCTTTTTATAACAAGACCCCATTAACATATTTAGTTTGTCCCTTTGAGTCAGAATCAATACAGAAGAACTTGCTTGAGGGTTGTGAAACTTTGAGTGTTGCTACCTCCCAGTTTAGAATAAGTTTCTAAATAAAATAAAAAATCAAAATATTTGGGGAATAGCACTGTAGAATCCCAGCCCCTGGTGCTGCAGGACTGTTGCTCTTCAGCCAGGAGCAGCAGCTATAATTTTAGTTCCAAAGGCCAGGAGAATTGCAGGATTGGTGGGTGCAGGTTTGAGGGACACAGGCCTGGTTCTTTGTTCAGGGATTAGCTGGTCAAACATTAATAACTTTGTCCTGGCTGGAGTCACATGAACGAACTGTTCCATACGACGTGTGCAGGCATGAAGGTGAGAGAAAATAACCTGAGACCTTCAGTGTCCCTGTGGGCACCTTTTTGTCACAATTAGTTGGTTATGTGTTCACACAGGCTCTGTACAAATTCAGTTTGGGCTCAGGGATGCTGGAACAAGACAAAATAAGTACTTGGTCAGGAGAAATGTTAGTTCTGCAGTTCATTACTCCTTAATATGGTAAGAGCTAATGATGGTTGTTATAATGATCTTTAAGGATGCCTGTGGTTTAGTGGTTTTTAATGAGTGTAGCTTTGTCAGGAACAAATACAAAGCCAACATGAGATTCATTAGATTCTAGCCCCTAATAACAGAATACAAGCTGTTAATTCTTGTGCAGAATAAAGTTTTCTGCTTTCCTGTCTGCACTTTCTGTTCTTAATGTTCTTTCTCTCACTGTGAATTATTTTTGTCTATTAAATTTGAGTAACTTCTGAAGTACTTTGGTTTCATAATGCTGCTGGATGTTTGCATTTGTAATTGTGTGAGTACATGAGTAGATGAGAACTTGACAGTTATTCAGAGTTGAAGTGGTTGTGTGTCCCAGTTGTATTAGAACAGGGAAGAATTTCCATAAAGAAGGAAGAAGACAACAGCACATCAGGTTGAGAATATGCACTGGTGCCATGTAAGTTTGAATTTTTGTGCCAGCCACATTGAGTGGGTGAATGAGAGCACAAAGCCTTGAACTCAAGGGGTGAGCGCACCTTAGATGGCCAAGTTGCACAGCTGACACAGGAGCTGAGCTCTCTGCCATCCTTCAGGCTTTCCCTGCCCCTCCTGGGGAGCTGCACAGTAACTTTGTTATCAGATTTGTACACACTGAAGGAAATTGTACTGTGACAAATTCACAGCAGTGATTTTTGTTTTCATCCTCCAGTTTATCGTAGCTTGGTGGAGATGTTCCCAAACTAAAAAGGTGGAGAGTGCAGCAGAAGGGTTTGGTGAAGTTTCTGGCTGAAAACCAGAAAGGAAATTTGCATTTTTATATGCATTCATATCTGAACTTCAGACAAAGTTTGGGTGGATAGGAAAGGCTTCCTAAATCCATTAACGTTAGTTTATAGAGTTCTGTGATTCAGACTAATTCCTGAATGCCTTCTAAGATAAGCACTAATCCCATCAGTTAACATTTGATATTTCAAAATAATTGTTTTGTGAAAAACCTTTATAAAGTTCATATGAGTGTTCTGGGATAACCAAAGCACATTGAACACTTTAATATTAAGAAAAACAACTTTTTTTTTCTTCCTCATCTCCTTTAGCAGAAAATACGATTCTCCATAATCTGTGACAGGTTTCTCTAATTGTCCTGAATTCCAGTTTCTTCTTAATTGGGACCCTCACCTGTACTGAAGGCAAGTGATACCATGGGATTCCTCATTATTAAGTACAATGTAATTCCTCTCTGTCCACATGGTGCTTCATTTCCTACTTCCCCAAAGAACAAATAATCTTCAAGGATGCTGTTATAAACAGGAAAGAATAGGGAAGAGAACAGGAAGGCCTCGAGTGTGACACAGCAGCTGTACATTGTCCAACACAATATTCTTTGCCTGTTGAGGTACATTATGGTCCATGCTGGGGAAATTGTTTAACCTTGAATTTCAGTTCTGTGTGGAAAAGCCAGAGTTCCCTGCTGTGACAGCAGCACTACTCATTTTTCCAAGTTTTAGTATTACATAATTTATTATGAAGAGAGGAAAAAAGTGGCTTTACCATCAACTATTGTAAAGCAGGGATCAAATACTGCTCTGATTTGCTCTTTACTAGTAGGTCTGTCTTGGAAGACAGACAACATTATTCTAAGAAGCTGTTGACATGATCCCTGTGACCATGTTCCAAGTCTACTGAGTACAGACAAAGCGAATGTTCTTCACAAGGAATTCCAGCTCCTTTGGCTCACTGCCCCCCTTCTGCTGCCAGTTTGTTTGTGGGTTGGATTTTCTTACTACTTACAAAACAACCCAAACAAAGCAGATACACATGTTCTCACTTTCTCAGAGTCTATCAAAGGCAATCTATCCCATTTTCAAGGAGCTGCCCAGTATTCAGTGAAGCTCCTGCAGCTTGCTGTGGGTGTTCTGCTTTATTTTTAAGTGTATCAATCCTCTCCCAACAGATGCATTATGCCAGTTTAACTTCTCAAATGGTTTCGTAGGAAAATCCAAATGGAGTCTGACACTTATTTCAGTGTTTACTGTACCCGCAAGAGCAAGGGATGTTCTATACAACCACCAGCATGCAGTGAAAAATCTTACCAAATCTATCTATGCATAGAACAGCAAGAGAAATTTACAGAAGCTGAGCCTCTCCCTGTGCAGGGCTATTGGGCTAACTTTGCATGCACTGTCATAGAGGAAGTAAGTAAGCTGAAATTAAAAAAAAAGGTGTGTAAGTATTAGAGTGAAGAAATTTCTCAAAGCAGTTTCTGCTTCAATTTTTAAGATAATTTCGAACCAGCTCTGTCAAGTCAAGTTGCTCCTCTTGAGAGAAAATACTTAGGTTACAACAAAAGATTAATTTCAGGTTCAAGGTGTGTGATTGTGGTTAAAAGGGTAAAAACTGGGACTGCAGTTCAGTCAGAGCAAAGGTGACTCTTGTCACGATGAAAAGGCGTCTCTTGAGGAGGTGATGTATAAAAGGATTCCTGCTCTCACTCCTCTTCACTGACCCACCTCAGAGCTGTGGAGCAGCTCCCACTCAGCCCCCCAGTGTGTCTGAGTGAAAAGCTCAGCACCTGCACCCAGGAGGGCCAGGAGCAGGGGCCAAAGGGGAGAATTCAGTGCACATCAAGTGTTGCTATCAGAAAAACTGCTGTGTGCTGCCCCTGGGATGGAAGTGAAGAGCTCCATCCCACCGCTTGTACCTGAGCATAAAATTGAGATAAAGTCTGCACTTACTATGTCAGGAATTGTTTTGACATAGTTTTTCCAGTTTAACTGTTCCAGAATATTTCAAAAGCAATTCACAATAATATTATACCAAAAAAGCAAAAGCCAAGTTCCCTAAAAACTCAAAGCTCAAGTGAACCACATTTTTGAAAGGCAGCAGAGATCCAGTGCTGAGTGTGGTTCTGCTAGGCACACTTTGCAGGAAATCAGCTTGGCTCTTTCCAAAGTCTAATTTGCAAAAGTTCTAACAGCAAACTGTTGATAGTTTGAAGTGAGGAATTGAGAAGCTGTGGAGCATTCTGAGGAGAGACGGTTTTTGTGTTGTGAACATCATGCTGTCTCTAATGAAAAGCATGCTGCACCTCCACAATGCCCTTTCTCCAGATGCTCAGAGCAGTCCTGTCCTGCAGGATGCCCAGGTGCCCAGCAGGAGCCAGCTCCTGGCTGTAGCCAGGGCTGCAGGGATGTGAACCCTGCTGCTCCTGGCTGCTGGACTGGCAGCTTGTCTGAGACAGCTGCTGTGGAGGCTCGATGGGAAGTGTTTGGATTTCAGCTGTGCCTCTGGAAAATGCCAGGACTTCCTTAATTTGCCTCTGCACTGGCAGATGTTCCTACAGTTGTCCCACCTGATCTGAGTGCCCTGCTGCCACCCTTGCCCTGTGTCTCACACTCAGCAATTTTGTTGGCTTAGACTGATGTGGAACTGCAGCTTTTGGGAAAAAGCTCATCGCTTTCTTCTGTTTTTTTAAAGTTTACTTATCAATGAGCACCAAGAAAACATTGTCTGAAACAAACTCTTCAAAACAGTGATGGCACTTTGAGCTTCAAATTATATACATATATATATATAAAAAAGTTAGTTCAGGTGTCTTCCTCAACTCCTTTTGCATCTTCAGTTACAAAGCTGATGAAATTGACTGTTTGTTTACAGTGATTTTGTTTTCTCAATTTCTGAATTAATTTGCTTTTGTACAAAACTTCAGTCCCTGGCATTTGTGAGGGCAGTGTCTGATATGATCCCCATGCCTCTGGCATGTGTTCCTCCCCTTCTGTTCCGGAGCAGTGCTGAGGCATCCCCCAGCAGGTGATTAAGGATTGGTGCCCTCTGCTGTTAATGATGTACCAGCCTGGCTGACCCTCGGGCTTTATTTAGCACGAGGAATCATCAGACTTATTTCTGGAGCATTGCTCATTTATGGATGGTCATTCTCCTGGGGAAAAAGTGGAGAAATTGGGCAAAGCTGGCAGCTTCCCTCTGGGAGCTGGTGCCATCCTGCCCTGACTCAGGGATGCCAGCAGTTCTCCATCTGCATTTTGGCAGCCTGTACTTCCCTCCATGCTCAGGTTCTAGGTTGAGCCTGAATTTAAAACACTGAATAATGCACATTCAAGGAGATTGTGAAGCAAGCAGCTGCAAGGCAAACAAGATTTTTTCCATATGGTGTCACATAGCCCAAATGTAAATGTACAACAATAGTAACAAAACCATTGGTATTGCTCAATTCAAGTGTTTTGGAGAAAGCAGATGGATTACAACAGTCATTTCAAGGTTTTTCTGAAAGCATGGGGAATGCTCCTCGAAGTGTGAAAAATATTATGCTAAAGCAAACATTAGTAATAAAATTAGTAAAAAAAAAAATAATTACAAAATGTCAGGTGTACTTCATCATGGGTAAAGATCTTGAAAGGCCTAAGTGAGTGTGTAGTCCTGGTTTCTGCACATCAGCTTTTATAGCTTGGGTATCTTTTCACCATTTCTTAGGTGCCTTTTTAGATTTAATTGCAAAACTGAATATGTTAACAGATGGTTAAATTGTCTAATGGGAACATTATTCATTCTCTGAACTGAAGAACAGAGGTTGTGGGAGTGAGTTCTATTTTGTGACTAAGACCTAGATTCAAGATGCAGACAACTTTTTGTACTTCAAATATCAACCAGTTTGGGGTTTGTACCTTTAAACTCCCTGGGTTCAAGTGCTCATATGGGAAGTTATTCCTTTCCTGCTTGTATGCAAATTATAAAACTTGTCCTTGAGTGGAGCTTTACCGTGGCTTTTGCAGATGTTGAAGTCAAGGTAAATTTTAGAAAACAGCAATATCAACACAGTAAAGAAAGAAAAAACCAAGAAAACAACAAAACAAACCATGAAAGCTGAGAGAAGGTCAAGTTTCTGGTTGCTACCCCTAGAAAATGAGCTTTGCTGGGAGCAGTGGGAGCTGCTCCCTGGGCTTGCAGCCTGGGTGCAGAAATGGGTGTTCCAGCACACCACAGCTTGCCTGGGCAATGGAGTGACAATTGCTGTTTAGAAGTTTAGTTAGTTTAGTTTAGTTTAGTTTAGAAGTTACCCAGCTGATCACTGTTCATTCTGCGTGTGGTGAGCTGGGAGTTACTGCTGATTGATTTTTGTGGTGAGAGTGAGACTCCTGAGTGTAACAATTAAGAACATGGGAAAGTAATGCTTAAATGTAATCAATCCATGTAAATGCACCTCAGTGTACAACTCGTGGCCAGCTTAAGTGATTTGGAAGGTTTTATTAAAACACAAGTTAGAAAGTTATAAAAAAGTAGGCTTGCTGTGAGTTTTGTATTAAAAGTTGATGCAATCAGTTCAAGTAATTGGATTCTGTGAATGTGGCATTGTTGCTGCTGTAGCCTGCATTGTTTGCATGAGGAAGCAGTGATTTTTGCATCAGGAAATGTGTGATCCACAAATATCTTTCTACTGTTTTCATGTGCAAGGTATCAATTACTCTGAATATTAACTTGGCTGAACCTATTGAGATAAAGGAATTGTCTGGTGCAGGTGCATTAGTATATGCTATTATTCCTGTGTGATTTACTGTCGTGATCTGTCTGTGCTTATTAAAGTAGCCAAATACACAGAGTAAACTAAGACTGGGAAGAGTGAATAGAAAATGATATTAACTGTTGATGGACTGGGAAGGCTGTGTTTGAAAGGGAGAAGTTTTATCACTTAAATCTTCTAAGCACAGAACTAAGTCCATCAGTAGGAAATAGTTCTCTGGTATAGATGCTGAAGAAATTCTGTGCTTTGTGTTGACATTATAACTAGGAGAGAGATTATCTACAGCTGTCTTAAATTGTATATGTATTTATAGATATAAAAGTTAATTTGATATCCCTTATCTGCAAATGTTTCCTCAGGGATTTTTGTGAAGCCTTTTCCCTTGGGCTGCTCCTGCAAACAGGGACTCTGCCTTTAACAAGCTAGGAAGGTACAGATTTTTCTGTCTTGTGTTGCTCTGGCTGTCTCTTAGATGGCAGAAAGAATAATGCTAGAGGACTACAGAATCTACAATATCTTAAGTTTCCTTCTGGGGAGGTAAACCACTTTTGGGTTATGTTCTGAAATCAGCCTGGAAGTGCGATTTCTTTGTTAGTACAAGAGATTGTCAAAATTGTGTGAGGATCTGTGGGTACAGAACTGCCTTGACTTTGCCTCCAGCTACTTGCAGTGTCTCTCCTACCTGTTAAATGTGCTGCTTATCTCGAGTGGCTGCTGGCAGCAGTGGGGCTTGTGCACCAGAAGGATATCTGGGAAGAGTGCTTGCAGGGTCTGAAAAAATGCAGTGTGCTATCTTGTTTTAGTATTCTGTACTTTGCCCAGAGGAGTTTGAGTGACAAATGCAATATAAGTGTAGAGATGGGGTAGATGATCCTGTTCCAGCTTCTGGCAGAGATTGACAGTACTTAAATGAGAAGGGGAAAAAATGTTCTCATGCAAGTAGCTCCTAAAATGTATATGGAGTTTCAGAACTTCTTGCCTGGCTGTCTCTTTATTAAAAACAGGGTTAGGCTTTACTTTGTCTTTTCCCAGCAGTCTCAATCAAAAGGTTACCAGAGTGGTAAATGACATCTTAGTTTTGCTTTCAAGGTGATAAATTCCATACTAAGTCCAGGTGAGGAGAATACAGGAGAGGTGTAAGGAGGAGGGTTGAGATGTGGCAGTTTGGAAGATGAAAGGTTGGTGTCAACAGCTGGATGTGCAGATGTCTGTACTGGGCTAGGCTTAGGTGGAGCTGGTTCAGAACAGCCCATCTGGTGCTGTGTCCTGGATTTGTGACCAAAACAGCACTGGCAGAAAGAGCCCCAGTGCTTCAACTTTTGCTGAGCAGCCCTTCCCAGTCTCCAGGATTTCTGCTTCTTGTGAGCTCCCTCCAGGAGCAGGGTGGGTGGTCTGGAGGTGGGGACACAGCTGGGACAGCTCATCCGCAGTGACCAAAGACATTCCAAAACGCATCACATCATGCTGGGCAGTAAAGGCAGGGCTGCAGGGTGGGGAGGAGCAGTTTTTCCAAATCATCAGGCACTCAGAAGCTGGGTAGGCATTGGCCTGCTTGTGCCAAATGATGGCTTTTTTATTTGTTTCTTTATTTTCTTCTCATCACTTACTACATTGTCTTTATATCTCAACCATCAAGTTTTTCTTGCTTTTGTACTTCTGATTGGCCACATGATCCTGCTGGGAGGGAATGAGCAAGGGGCTGTGTGGGGACTGACCTGTGAGCTGGGGTCAGTCCTCTCCACTGTCCCACGGACTTCTGAATGCTTCTCAAATTCTGTCCCCCCATGAGTTCTAGACCTGAACTCCTATTCATGACTGCCTTGTGTCAACTGAGCAAAGTTCATCAACCAAATGCTTCCTTGATAATGTGGGTGTGCAATATGGGTGGCTTTTTTGGCCATGAATAAAAACGTAAGGCTGGTGATTGTTGGCAGCAGGATTTTCCTGCTTAGGAAGAAGTGACGGGGCGGGAGGGAGGGAGGGAGGGTGGTTTGTGCATTAAACTTCAGTGATTTCAGCCAGTTCATCTCCAGGCTGCCGTGACTCAGTGGCCAGGAGCGGTTGGCAGGAGGCTGCAGAAGTTTGGGCACGGGAAGGTGCTGGGCAGTGCTCAGCTCCGAGCTCAGAGCCCGCGGCTCTGCTGACGCACTCGCAGTCCCTGCACTGTCTGTGTTTGTTTTGGAAACCCTCTGGGAGCCCTGGCTGCTCCTTTGGGCAGTGCTGGGGTGCTGCAGCTCTGCAGCCTTCAGATGCAGCAATTCCATACCCAGAGGACAGGGTGCAATGGGATGCAAGCTTGCTTCTTCACAGAAAAATGGACATTCCGTGTCCATTTGCCTGCAGTTTTTTTAGTACACTTAGTGAAATTTCAAATGCTTTTTAATGTTCAATTACATGAAATAGACTCCTTTATTCTGAAGCAGTAGGTAACACTGTCTTTTTTTCTTTGATTTGTGTGTGTTGTTTTTTGTTTTCTTTAATAGAATATTCAAATAAAAACTTTGGCAGATGATGTGGTAAGGCCTTTGTAGCATCTTAATTTGCAATGGTAACTCCACGCTGCATGCTACTTTACTCAGTGTTGTGGACAAAATAACATTCTTATAAGGATATTCAGCATTAGATTTCAGAAAGTTGAATGACTATTCCTAAAGACCTTAATTTGTGACTTCAGTTGAAGAAGATTTATCATGATTTCTATTTGGAGAAACTTCCTTAAGCACATTTGAAATACTTTAGTAATACTGTGGCTATGTTGAAACTGTTACTTAACAGTTGAAGTGTTATTTCTCTTGACCTTCTCTTTACCACTAAATGGTCTGCAGTGGCTCTTAAAGTTGGTTGCCACATGATTCAAGTGGAACCATTTTGGGTAATAAATGTCCCCTGAGGAACAAGTGTGTATTCAGTAGCACTAACTTGATGAAGCTGAATACTTTGAAAATACTTTGGAAACTGGGTCCAAAGTATTTTTTCAGAAACTTGTATCAAAATTGATCTCATTAAAATTACAGCCTTGTATTATATATCTACAAAATAAAGCCAGACTGGTTCTTTAGTTAATGATTGTCTGCACATCTGAAATGAGGAAATGGTGCCTGGAAATCACACAGAAGATTCCTTTGTGTCTTTCCAGTGATCTCACCAGTGCAATCTCATTGAACAAATTTGGTGTTAATAAGTTACACTTGAAACAGATGACAGTGTGATGAAATTGGACCTTAAATGACTTTTTGTGACTGTTGAATGGTCAATATAAAACTGCATTTGGCTAAATTTGGAATCTGCCTTTCAGGCATTGTTATATCCTTGGCCTTTTCACCAAGTTATGTCCTAATTTTAGTTTCCAAAAATGTAATTTGAACTTTTATAATAAGGTAGAAATGGATTAATGTTCTTGCTTTGTAAAAGACATTAACAGTATCCTTGTAGGTATTGTGCTTCTGTCCACAAATATAAAAATATCTAAGGAAGAAGAAAACCCCCATACCACCCATCCCTCAAAAAAAAAAAAAAAAAAGTTCAAAAGAAACTGAAAGGGAGTGCAGCTTATCTAGGGACACTTTCCTTCAGAGATTTAAGGTAATCTCGGAGGATCTCAAAAATAGCAACAAAAACAATGAACAACAAAAACAAATAAAAAGCAAGAAAAAAACCCCCAGAAAAATAATATTTCTTCTCCACACTCCACAGCTCTCACTCTAGTGTCTCCACTCTGGATTTGCTAATCTAAAATGAATCAAAATTTTTGCAAACCAAGTCTGTCTCCATTAGACATTTCAAATCTCAGGGAGGTTGTTTTGTTATAGCCAATATAAATTTTGGTTTACAAGTTTTGGTGGAGATGACAGTGACTGCTATGAGTGATCCTGGTAACCCTACATAAGCTGCTCTCAGATGAAAGCACATCTTCATAAGGCTGTTGAGTGCCTGAAACAAATACAGGAGTATTTGTGGATGCAAACAGTTCTTTGAGGAAAATTGCTATATGCATGATGTTCTCAAATTGAACATATATATGTATATATATAAAAAACCACAGATATTGAATGAGAAAATTCGGACTTTATTCAGAATAGAGTTCTATGTTACAAATACAGCAGAAATGGCCTTATAAGGAAGGTGCTGGTTATTTCCAGTATTAACCCAGTAACTGAGCATGCTTTCAGCCCAGGAGTGGGGTTGGTGTCAGCCCTAACCCGAGAGCGCCCTGGCTGCGTCTGCCCGTGTGTTTAACCATGGGTGCTGCTTCTGTGTCAGCAATCCTTCACCTGGCTTTCTAAAGCTCGGCACTAATTCCAGGAGTTCCTCCTCAAAAACTCTTCAAGGAGCTATGAGCTATGCTTGGAGCGTTAATTCCTCTACCAACTTTATTTTACTTTAGCAGGATGTTTTGTAAACCTGATGAACTTGTGAGTACCTCCTTCCCCACACTGCCTTTTTCACTTGTCCTCCAAAGACTTACAGCTCTTCAGGGGAAAGAACAGTGGACATTACCTTTGTGGTACCATATTTATTCACTGTCAGGATAATTAGTAATGGGAGAAGATTTTGAAGTGCTAAGAGTTTAACCTAGCTGGTGCAATTTTGGATCAGTGAGAATTATTTAAATCCCTTTTGCATGTGACCTGTCATGAGTTTACCTTATATGTTATTGTCTTTCTGTGCAAAGTAATCTCTGAATATTAGAGTATTTTTACTTACAGTTCAGTTTAACTCTGCTGCTTGAATTAACTAAAAACACATGCATTACTGCCATGCAATTGGCTGCTTTTCTCTCTTTCTATTTCTGCTTATTTTGGAATGTCTTTGCAGCGTGACAGAATCACAAGCTTCAGGAAATCGGCTGTGAAGAAAGAGAAGCCCCTCATTCAGCATCCTATTGACTCCCAGCCTTCCATTAGTGAGATCCCACATGCCCAGGCTCTTGTTGATGAGCGCTGCATGAACTTATCAGAGAAGGAAGTTATGGATCTCTTTGAGAAAATGATGGTAAGATGTGGTGTGGGGAAAACTGTCCTGTTCCACTGGGTAGCTCTGCTCTGTTCAGTGGAGCTGTGAATGTCTTTTGAAGGATTGGATAAGTGTTAATTAACTCTTGCTTGATTTGCTTGTTAAGGCATTAGTTTTTAACTTTTCCAAGTAATGTTAATTGAAGCAGACAATAGATCTGTCTCACAGACACTAGCAGTTCTGTGACAAGGCTGTTCACCAGCAGTGATTGCAGGAGCATTGACTGCTCTTAGGTGCCAGTCTGAAATTACTTTGACTTCCAATGGCAAGCCTAGTCATGACTAGTAATGACTGCATTGTATTTAATCTGTTATCAAGTTAAAAGAAGTGTCTTAAGAGATTTAATCTAGCAGAGCATTTTGACTTTTAGGCTTTTTTTAAATACATCAGTTGGAACAGTTTCACCTCTACCCCTTCCACAAGCTAGTAATCCATGTAATTACAGCCTTCTGATTAGATAATGGAGGAATGGTGTCCACTGTGATAAGATTTCACTAAAAACACAGGGACATCTCAAGAGTTGACACTTCTGCATCAACTTGAGGTGTAGAATTGTTGTGCTTGTCCTCTAGTTTTACTTCTTGAGCCAAATTTCAGAAATGTTAACTCCCCTCGATGCAGTTTAAATTTTGGGTAAGTCTCAAAAACAATCAGCACTTGAGGTGACAGAATTAAATGAGAAAATCAGGTAGGGCAAAATCAAACACGCACAGATAAACTGGAAAAAGTCACTTCTGCTTGTTTGAAAATTAACTGTTTAACAAAAGTAGCTTTAAAAGAACAAAGACTACTAAAAATCCTGAGAAGTGTTCCTGATGTGGTGTGGTCTGGCTCTTTGCAGGAGGACATGAACCTGAACGAGGAACGTAAAGCTCCTTTGCGAGACAAAGACTTGAGCACAAAGCGTGAGATGGTTGTCCAGTACATTTCTGCAACTGCCAAATCCGTAAGTACTCACCTGAGGAAGGAGCTTGGCTTGGAGTCCTAGGCTTTTCAAGCTTGAAACTTGAAATTTTTAATCTGGATTTATCTAAGAGTGGTAGGAAAAAATAAATGTGTACTTACTAACACACTTCTGAATGCTTGCAGCTGCATCTGAACGGTTAGTTTGCATTTCCCTTGTTGGGCTATGTCAAAACTTGGTCCTTTCTTGGAAATCATAAGAAATTGCAAATCCAGTGATGTAGAGTCATGGATGGAACCTGAGCATGTTTCTGTGCAATTCATCTTAAGAATTTTTGGTACCCAAAGTTTCTTTGTGGTTTCAGTAGCAATGTATGTGCCAGATTCCTTTAGTGAAAGGATGGTCTTAAAACCAGTTCCAAATTACATTTTGAATAGAAAAAATGTTTTGACTTTTCATTGATGTTGATTATTCTCTGTAATTTAATTGACTGATTAACCTTCATGCAGAATTTTTGATCTCTGTCTTCTTTGGGATGCAAGGCGTGTAAGGAAATTGAAGACTGGATACACCAGCATTTTTGGGGTGGAGAAATAAAATTTCAAGTAGTGAAGAGCTGCAGTTTTTCTGCAGTTGAACTGTTTGTATGAATTAGTTATGAAATACACCAGCAATGCCTTGTGTGTGTTAAAAGTTAACTATGGCAAATATAGAAATAAGTAAAGATTATGTTGGTGTCTGGCTAAGGAATCTTTAAGCATGGACTGCAAGTAGTATAATTGACTTGTCCCTTGTTGACCTTGAAAATCAGTTCTGCAGAGTTAAATTTCAAAAATTAAGATGACAATGACATGCAATTATTATGCAAATGCCATGCATGAAACATTATAAACTTCAGTGCGGAGAAGTTTGTGTTCTAATGGTGATGAAATGGTAATGAAAGTGGTGATTTAAGTCCTGAGAGGAGTGATGTTCCTGCATGAGTTCAACTTAAACAAAATCCACAGTCCTTTAGTGTGTGCTGGAAGGAATCCAGTGCTTTAAGCATGGTCCAACTGAATGTACAAATTAATGGAGAATTATTCAAGCTTAGGCAGTGAATGTTATGAACTATGAACTAGACTGTCTTTGGGAACTGTTAATTATTCTTTGTAAGGTTTTTATCTTCACTTGATGATCAATATTAAATCTGGATTTTTTCTTAGTATGCAAAAATACTTTAGTGAAGCAGTAGAAAGTAGAAGTAGAAATGGAAGTAGTTGCATTTTTTCCCAAAAAGTAGTTGAACAATGGTGATGTCTCTCATGTACACTGCAATTGAAATGTAGCTGCCTCCAGGCCCAGAACTGTGCAGCTGAGTAAGGAAAGCATGGCTACCATTGCATGGCTCACTGCTGAAATGTTAATGCATTGCATTGCTCCCCATGTGTGCTGCAGCGTGGGAAACCTAACAGAACTGGGAAGGCATTAGCCTAAATGCACTAATAACATAAAACCAAGTCATCCTAAAGGGTCCTCGTACATGAATGTGCGCTTTGGGCTTAAGTCAGCACCAGTGTGGATGTTTTACACATTACAAAGTGTTTTTCCTAGAGGAAAAACACTTCAAGTTTGTGTGCTTCAGTACATCCTCCTTGCAATTGAATCACAGCATTTGAATGGAATCTTTCAGAAATATACAGTACCTTTCTGTGTGTTATCCTAATTTAACTTCTACATAGCTATCATCCTAATTGTTAAAAAAAAAATTAAAATACAGAGGTTAATTTTAAAATGTTGATTGGGATTTTATGGTGGTGCCAAACCTCACTTTCACTTGTAATTTCGTCTTCTCTTTAGTGCAACTACTATTCTGCTCAATGAATTCAAGCCCTAGTCAATCTTTACTGCATCATGAATTGTCAAACTTTCCTTTCTTCAGGATTGTCTTCCATGAAAATGCTGGTTGCATTCAAAATTATCTGTCTTTAAATTTTCTACCTTTTTCTTTTGTCACAGATAATTATCTGTCTTCCTTTTTTACACTGCAAATACTTGGCCCTTCTGCTTAGAGCTCACAAAACACATTTAACAGTTGATGTGACTTTTCTTGCAGTTCATTTCATGATTTTAATTAGGCTTTTGAGCTCCCTCCCTTCATTTGAAAATATCACTCTCATTTGCTGATGTTGTCTTAACCAAATTATTTTAAATTTGGTGCTTCATTTTCTCTGCCTGTGTGCTGTCTGCAGCATGTTGACCATGCTTTTCTGGAACACTTGTCTTCAGAGTTCTGAGAGAGGAACTTTGGGTTTCCTTGGGTATGGAGGAGAAAGTTTTCCTTGGGTGGAGAAAGTTTTCCTTGGGTGTGGAGGATATGTAGAAGCTGATGAGCTGGATGCTTTCATGGGAAGTGATTTTCTGTGCTTCTCATTCCTTCTCTCACTTAAAGAGAGTGTTGACCATAGAAATTATACCTGAGAACTGGTGAAGGATTGAAATTCTGTTTCAGAACTGACCCCAGTGACATTTTGTACTGACTAGTTGAACATTGGTGAGAGGAGAAGACAGTAAATTAGGAGAACAGATTGTCTGGTGATGGCAATCCCTTCTTGTGCTTGTAGAGGAAACTTCTTCAGGAAGTGAAGTGTTGATTGTGAAAGACTTGCAGGGACTTTTGTTTCTCAACGAGTTCCTAAAGGAAAAATGGAAGAGAAATTGTAGAAAATGAAGCAGGTAGAGGCTGAGCAGAGACAGTGCAGTTGGGATCTCAGAAGCAGAGCAGCTGTGGTCAGATGAAGGTGGACATGCAGTGAAGTGGCTGCTGTGAGCCCGCAGCAGGGGAGGCTGCACTGCTGGAGCAGATGTCCATGTCCTGCTGCTCCCAGCAACGTGGGCCTTTGTGCAGGGTGACAGAACAGGGCACAGATGTGCTGCCTGCCTGCAGGTTCCTCTGGGGCAAGTCACCTTTTTGTTCATGAATATAGAGAGATGCTGTTCCGTGGTAAAGAGAAGATGGCATTCTGAAAATCACTGTTTAATTATCCATGTAATTAAAAGCATCCATACTGAGCAGTTGAATAAAAATGTCATGTGAGATTTTCTGAAATGCAAGTTGGAGTTATAACTGTAGGCTATGTTTTTGATTACGAAAACTTAATTGAATTCAGTGGTGACATCATCTAAACAGATCAAAAGCTCCATAATAAAAGCAGTTGTTATACATACAAGGAAGTCAGTATGCCATTAGTGTGTTCTCAGTGTCATATGTAAAGTATCTGACCTGATAATTTTAACAAATGGCATATTTAATCCTTCAAGATGTAGCTGTCAAGAAAGGTATTTAGTTATTTGTAGGTAAATGTGTCAAATACTGAAGATTCAGCAGCAAAACATAAGAATTTGAAATTATTGCTCCTGCTGTAGAGCTGCTGTTTTCCTGTCAGGGAAGCTCTAACCCCTAAACAGGTTGATAAAGTAATAAAAGAATGCAACTACTACTAATAATTAAACACTGAAAAATGTGTGTGCAACTACATCCTACTAAGTACTGTGCTGTGTTTATTTATGTATTATTATTATCTTTTTTACACAATAACCTCTCTTGGCTGACCACTGCATGCAGATAGTCGGAAGTAAAGTTCCGGTGAGTACGAACACGAGAGTTTTGTTTTCTCTTATGAACTTCCCTTTTTAGAGATTAGGCTGGAATATTTTGGACTTTTATCTGGGTTTTAAAAGTTCAGTGGGCACAACTAAATCCTTGTTTTATCAGAATAATTGTCAACCACCTCAATCATGTTTATCTTACCAGTATGAGATCATTGCTTACACTTTTGAGGGATTCCTTCAAGTTTTCAGGAGTCAATTTCCAAATACCTCAAACTTACTGAGCTCATCTCTTCATTATGAGCAACAAATATAAGTTAAGCTTGTCTTGCCTTTTATTGAAGGCAGGCACTTGAAATTTTAAATTGACAATATTTGGCTTACTTTGTTCTGTTTAGATGTGGAAATTTTTATGTTCTAATTGTTATTATTCATAGCTTGTCTTGGAAATGCCAACTTCAGCAGATCAATGTGACAATAAGATTAATTTAGAGGATTCAGGAGGTCAATATGTTTAAGATGAGATCACTGAGAGCATAACTTTTCTCTTATTAAGGACTCATCTACATTTTATGTTGTTTTGATTGAATTCAAATATTATAGACAAATATTTGGGATTTAATTTGTTGGAGTGAGTTCAGCAAGTTTTTGTTTCCTAGTAAATAGGATTTCTTTTGAGAATAATTACATATGGATTTAAAATAGTGGTTGAAAGCAAAAATGTTCTTTTAAATGATGGATGGACTTTATTTTTTATTACAGCCAAAACAGGCTTTTCAGGTACAGCAAGGCTTTCTACTTAGGCCATATTCAGTAATTAAATTCTGTAGTAGAAATAATAGAGAACATTCTATGATTTAAAGCTGTCTAATCATCACCTCAGATATAGTTAGGTTTTTCTCCTACTCACTATATTCTTGTATATTTTTCTCTTGGCTTTGTTTTATTCAGAGGGGCCTTTAAAGAGACTTTTATGTCCACCAGTACTTTTTAGTTTTGTGCACACTATTGGCTCTTCCCCTAATTGAGGAAAATATCTTAATTGTGCTTATGTATTTAAAGGTATTGGCTTTTTGATGGGAAAAATTATTAATTTTCCAGTTCAGTGTGTTAAAACCAGTTTCAAGTAATCCCTGCTGCTGTGTAATTTCCTTTTGGTGTGAATTAGCCTGAACATCTGCTTTGTGAAGAGGCTATTTTGTAAAGCAAGCTGATATTCCCACAATGGGTAGGGGAGAAATTCTAAGATGTTTTCTTTCCCATGCCTTTGAGTTCAGAGTCTGATAGAGAGCAAGAACAACTCTGCATTAAAAGCATGTTTTTGTGCAAATAACTTGCTAAATACTAAAATAAAAAATGCTGTGCCTGGTGTATGGCTTCTGCATATATTGCTTAAAGAGCCTTTGCACCTCCGTGTGCTTCTTCTCTGCCTTAATTGTAACACTGAAGGTGACCAGCCATAAAGGAATTTCTAAAATTTTCTTTCTTGAGCATTGGTTTAATCTTTGAACATACTGATGTGGGACCCAACCCTCTTCAGTTTCTTGCTACTTCACTTTTGCTTCCATCTTTATTAGGTGTTCTCCTGTTAAACATTTTTGACTGAGACCTTACACCTCAAAGTAAATGAGAAATGTTTGTATTAAAATCTGATCCATATAAAGGCATAGCAATTCTTAAAAATAGTATTCCAGTCAAACTGTCTTTGAATAGGGAAATAAAAGGAGTAACACCTGGTTCAGCATTTGAGTTAGCATGGCTGGAGGTGAAGAGGATTGAGACTGAGACATTGATTGATTGCAGGGAATAAAAAAGTAATCCTGGTAAGCTGAAAATTCTCTGAAAGATTTCAAGAATGGATTTTTGTGAGCTGTCTTGAGTGACCATCCATTTTGAAGGAGGAGGAAAATAAGGAAGAGGATTTGGTTCCTTATTGCTGTGCACTTAAAGGTGCTTTTTCAAAGAACCAATGAAGGAATGTGCCTGTCCTGCAAGCCGTGGGAAGGAGCCTTAGCAGAGCACACTGCCAGTTCTTTGAACTGTTGATCTATTTTTTAGGGAGTCATGGGTCTTCTGAAAATAAGGGACTAGGCAGAGCAGAGGTGCTTCAGCAACGGCCTGGCTGGCACAGAAAGAAGAGAGAGCAAGATCCCACCTTGGATGAAATATGAAACAAAGAATAGCAAAGACTTCAGTCCAGAGTAGCAGAGTCTCCTGTGGAGCTTGCAGCTGTGGAAGGACAAACTCATCTCATCTCTTGGGAGAAACCACTGTCTTGCATTCTAGAGTGCTGTTCAGGGTCTAGCTTAACTGGCATTGATTGAAGTTGCCATTGTCTCATCTCTGTACATTTTGTGGCTCTCAGAAGCATTTCTGTTCTCTTCTTTTACCATTTGGGGCATGGCTGAAATGACAGCATTTGTGCCCAGCTGGATCTGTACTGTGTACATGATGTGCATTAGTTACAAACAAAATCTCTTCTGATTGCCATCCATCCAATGGGTGGGATAAAGCTGTTCCTTTTTCCTAGTTCTTTACCTTATGGTCCTTCAGAGTGATGATTTTTCTGAATTTTGATGATTTTTGATGTATTAATCTGATTTACCATCAGCTCCTACTCCTATAAATATAACTCCCCCCATTTATTCCTTTTTCTTTCGGTGGAAGAGCATCTCTTTGTTTAGGATGTTGATGGTGACTGATTCTAGTCCCTCTATGTCCTTCTTACTCATCTTTGCCTTGGTCCTTTGATGTGATGCCCAGCTGAAGGTGCTTTGCATGTCAGCAAGGAACATCTTCAAAGCTGACACAGTGCAGAGGACCCTGGTGTCTCACTGCAGTCACAGTCTGTCCTGGTTCTGTTCTGAATCTGAAAGTATATTGTGAACACAGTTCTGGTTTGTGCCTTGAATCTGGCTAGGGCAAAGTCATGAACTTAAATTTAGCCAAGTCATCTTGTCATCAGCCATACTCAGTGTATTTTTGGAAAATGAATGGTAAGAATTTGAAGAGAGCAAACCAGAAGCTTTATAAGAAGTGGAGCTTTGTGAAAGAGAGACAATTTGAATATTTGTGGTGGAAGTGATACAATTAAATGCATATAAATCCTCTTCTAGGACAGGCACTTGATACTGCCTTTGCACCCATGACATCTTTATCAGGTTCTCTTCAACAGACCCTTCAGAGCTAAGGAGCTTTAGGAGCTGCAAATGAATCAAAACCACTCTTCTGAGATAAGCCTGCTGCAACTTGTCAGAGCTGTAGAAAAGATTAGTTGCACCTTTTGGAAAAATGTTTTGTCTTGTTCAAGAGTTTGAATACTCTAGCTGTAAAAACTGATACTCAGGTATTTAATAGTGAAATACTGTGTAAGTAGTTATTCTTGTGTAGTGGCACTTCAGCAGGAGGGAGCTCTTTGTCAAATATCCTGTATGATTTTTTTTGCAGCAAAGATCCTCTAGAGATCTCTGTTAGGGGTCAAACATGAACTATGGTACAGCAAAAAATTGGCTCAGGAAGTTGCATGAATTGGGTTTTTTGTATGTCTATGATTGTTTCCATTACAGTGTTGTCAAGTAGATGTATAATGCAGTCTCATTAAATATGTTAATGCAGCTGAGTGATGGCATTAAATTTTTATATTCCATTTGTAGTACATGTACTTTTACTCAAAGAAGTGAAAAAGATTCCAGCAAAAATAGTTATCCATGTAATGTAAAACCAAAATATGAAACACTGAAGACAAATCCAAGTCAAGTCAACTGTCTTGAATACTTGTCCTATGATTTAGAAATTCATATGGAAATATTAGTCTTCTGTTTTATCATCTAAGCACTGTTTGATCACTAGAAAACTCAGCAGCATTCTGCCTTCTGTGATAGGGGGGACTAAAAAACAGCAAGCACGAATGTACCCTGTCCTCACAAGAATACATCCATGAACTGCGTTCTGGAATTTCAGATGAAAAACTCCTGAATTGCCTGGAGTCTTTGAGAGTGTCTCTAACCAGCAACCCAGTCAGGTAAGCAGAGCAATTTCTGCAGTAGTTTTCATCATGCTGTTTTTGCTAAGCAGGAGACTTGTGGGCTTTGGGGTTTTTTTTTGAAACCAGAGTAATTATGCTAATGCTTGTTGACGGGAGAGCAGTGTTCTCAGCACCCTGGATCAGGAGCAGTGAAATGTTTGCAGCTGTCTGCAATATCTCCTCACCTTTCTCTGTGGCTTTCAGCAATTTGTACTTGTTGGAACTGTTTGCCTTTGTGGCTGATCAGGTCCTTTGGGAAGTGAGACCAAAAATTGAGCCTGTGAAGGAATGCACAAGCAGCAACACAGAAATAGCTCTGCAAGTTCTGCATTTGATTAAGAAATAATTAAAAACATTTTTCTTTGGGTTTTTTTTTTCTAGCTGGGTTAACAATTTTGGACATGAAGGTCTTGGGCTCCTGTTGGATGCATTGGAAAAGCTTCTGGACAAGAAACAGTAAGGACCTGGATCATTTGAAGGGAGGGATGGGGAGGTTGTGAAGATTTTCCTTGTGTGATTTTCCTCTTTCCTTTCAAGGCAAGAAAGTATTGATAAGAAAAATCAACATAAACTTATCCAGTGCCTCAAAGCATTTATGAACAACAAAGTGAGTGTTATTTTAAATTCACATACTTCCATCATGTTTGGGGTTGAGTTCAATATGTATATAACATGTTAAGTGTTGGAGAGGGAAGGAAAGCTTGTATATCCAGTGTTTAACTTTTTGGGAATGCAGGTCTTAAACTTAGTGTAACTTCTGTTGAGAGTCTTCTTCATGAATCTTTCTGCATTTTTTCTTAGTTTTGTTAAATATTATTGATTTTTGAAAGTAAAATGTTTGATAAAGAGAGGATGATAGTATAAATTTAAGGTAAGTAAATTTGGAAATTAATTACTTGGAAAATATTAAAAAAAAAGCTTTCCAAATTCAGATTTCAATACATGTTTGTTAATATAATGTACTTTTAACCTGATTTAAATTGAGTAGGGTTTGATATATTTTTAGCTGCAGTTTTTAAGTTGCTAGGTCATGGGTAAAGGGTTAGATTAAGTTGTATCTGATTTGTTTTCTAACACAAGTTACTCAGGTTTACAGAGGATGAGTACCTTCTAGAAGCTGATGCGTTAAATTTTGCTTCATTCATAGTAAAATCTGAAGTCTTGTATTTATGTATCCTCCCCAGCAAATAAAACTGCATAAAAGTTACTTATAATTACTTTTGCTCAGTTTAGAAATGAAATGGGAGAAAAGCAGATTTTTCATACTTCTGAGGTGTTTCAGATATAGACAGAAAATAAAACCTGATTTGTCTTTTGGTGGGTACTGATTTTACAAGGTCCTGGTGTCCTGAGGAGCTGAATCTCTCTTTGTCAGGAGAAAGCCTCAAATGCAAGTCTGGGGAGCCTGAGCTGTGTCCCCTAGCAATGATGGCCTGGGGTTTTGGTGGGGTTTTGGTGGGGTGCTGCCAAACCCTTCTGGGAGGGAGGGGTTGGGAGAATCCCTCAGGATCTCAGGTTGGTGATGAGTTTCCAAGGCAAGCACAACCTTTTCACCATGAGCTTTTTGTTTCTGCCAGTACGGTTTGCAAAGGATTCTAGGAGATGAAAGGAGCCTCTTGCTGCTGTCAAGAGCAATTGATCCAAAGCAACCACACATGATGACTGAGACAGTGAAAATCCTTTCTGCTCTCTGCATTATTGGGGAGGAGAACATGTAAGTGAGATATTGAAGCTTTTTTTGGTGCTCGTGAGTTGTTAATTTGGACACAGGTGAGAAAAGTTGCCAGTGAAATAAATGTAACCTGTTAAGTCTTTAATAATGTGGTTTAAAGTTAAAGAGACTTCACCTGTTGTGTTGCCCTAATTGAGTATTAAATCAGAGAAAAGCAAATGAGCAGAGACCTACACACTGTGGCTGACGTGGAAGGTGTGAAAGGACAAATCACCTCTACCACAGGAACTAGGAGTTTACATTTACAGCTGGGCTTTGGAACAATTCAACTCGGAGTTATTTAGCACTTGCTCATGAGATTTTTGAAAGAAAGATGATCACTTGGCATATGTTTCCTGTAAATTCACCACTGCGTTTATTTACTGAAGGTTAAAATGGGCAAACTTCATGTCTTCTATGCAATAAATAGATTAAAACATTCAGATTCCTGAAAGGACAGTTTATTAGAATTTCCAGATGTTAAACATGTCAGCTGTTATCAAGTGCACAGTCTTGCAAAGGGAGGTATTTTCCCCCTCATTGGTTGTTTGATTGCTGAAATAATAATATAGAGATTTAGTCACCCCTTTTTTCTTATTTCAGCATTAATCTTGTAGACATTTATAACACTTGGTTCTTGATTGTTTTCAGCTTTCTGTAGATAAATGCATTTCAGCTCTGTCAGTGCACTAAGCCTTGAGTTGTGTGAACATGTTTAAAATGAGCGAGTTGGCTGTGCCGTGCTCTCTTGACAGTTTGTCTTTCTCTTAGCCTGGACAAGCTCTTAGGTGCTATAACCACTGCTGCTGAGAGGCACAGCAGGGAGGAACGTTTCTCCCAGATCGTGGAAGGCCTGGAGAACCACGAGTTCATCCAGCTGCAGGTGGGTTTGCCTTTGTGTGCTTCAGCTGAAAGGCTGAACACTCTCTATGGCCTGGTCATCTTTGATTCACACACATATCTTTTAGTGCTATTAATCAGTGAAAAAGTATAAATAAATACCAGTGCCTTACTGACACTAGATTTTCTACTAGTTAGTGGTGGGAGGCCAAGGAACTCACTTCTTTCCCCAAAAATAGGATTAAGAAATCGTGACCTTAGTAAAGAGAGCAATTAGTGCTGTTTCTTTCCTTGCATGCCAGGTGTAATGTTCAGGTAATAAATCTGGTCCCAGTGCTGGTACTTTAGGCAGCAGTACCTGTGGCCTCTTAAATGTTCAGATATATGCTAATTATGGCAGGTGTAGCATGGGGTGTGCCCATTTTTGGCAGGGTTCCTTTTGGGATGAGTGAAGTGCACCAGGATATTATTGGTACTTTTGTCAACAAGGATTCTGCATTCCTTGCTCTGTGTGTTCGTGTGCCTTTCACCAGCCACTAGTGCCTCTGAGGGTAACCTAGTGAGCTATTAAAATTATTTTTATAAAATAATAAATTAATCTGTGGCAGTGGTTTTTACTGTCATGACTTAGATCATGTTTATTGCTGCTTCTGTGTCCATGGATGGAGGTTTTTGTGCTCTGTGGGCACTAGAGTTTTGGTTGGCATTAAGATGCAAGCTTTTTTTGGTTGGGATTGGTTGGGTTTTTTTGGTACTGCCATTTTTGCGTAGAGGCCAAGTGGCTGAATGTCCTAATAAAGGATGAATTTGACTTATGACCTTCTCATTATACAGTAGTTATGCACATTTTATACTAAAATTTATTTTTCAGCTACTTTGGCTGAAAAATATGGAAAAATACAGGCAGGGGAGGTATCCTTGGGATGCTTTTTTCCAGTCCTGGCTCAAATACACATCAGCTGTAGCTGCCTTAATGCTGTGTTTACCATCAGCACCTCTTGTTTCAGAGCTGATGAGTTAATGATGGCCAATAAGTTTCTATAAATGACATTCTAATCTTAATAGTGCTATCACTGAAGAATTCATCCTGGAGTTGTCTCCCACTCCATGACCTTGTTGATTTAAGGCAAACCACAGCCACCACCCCGCATTCCTGCCAGCCTCCCCCTCCCAAAGCTCACTGATACCTCAGTGAAGGCACAATTGCAAGACTCATTACCTTGTTTCTGACAAAATCCTTCTTTGCTGGGAATGTATTAGCACAAGCCATTAAGGCAGAGTCTCTCTGGCAGAAGCAATCAGAGCAGATGGCACCTCTTCTCTCTATTAATTTCAGATTGGACATGTGCTTTGGCTTGTTAAGTCATGTCATAGTAGTAAAATAACAAGAATCATTCAAGCAAGCACGATGATACTGCATTATCTGAAGATGCAGCTCTATCAAGAGAGTGCCTTTGAAAGGGTGTTTTAATAGAAATTTGAGACTCCATAAGGTGTTCTATTAAAGCTAAATAGTGAATGTAATTAAAACAGGAAGGTGCTTTTTATCTGATTTTTTTCCTCTGTAGCTATTGATTTTTTTTTGTCCTACTCTAAAGCTACTTCTATTTGCAGTTAACATCTTTTACCAAACTTGCTATTTCCCTTGAGTGCCATTTTAGTCTTTTAAAGTGGATCAGCACTTTTGGCGTTGTGCTGTTGTCTACCTATTTTCAAATAAATCAATTAAAGTGCACAGCTGTTCAATTAAAGCATTAGCCACTATCCTGAGACCAGGCATTTTGCACAAGTGCTCTGCAGGAATGGAAAAAACACCTGGTGATGTGACTCATTTGGGTATGGGTGTTTATTGGGTGGCTCTGATGTGGGGGTTTTAAGTTGTTAATTATTGTAGAAACAGTTTGCTTTCAAAGTGGTGAGTGCTAAGAAGAAAGAGAAGGAGGTACAATGGGCACCTTTAGTTTGGGAATAACCAGTGCATGATTTTAGGGTGGGCAGGTTAGCTGTGGCTGCCCCTGGATCCCTGGCAGTGCCCCAGGCCAGGCTGGACAGGGCTGGGAGCACCTGGGACAGTGGGAGGTGTCCCTGCCATGGCAGGGTGGCACTGGGTGGGCTTTAAGGTCCCTTCCAGCTCACACCAGTCCACGACATTATTCTGTGATGATCATTCCTATGGTAATTTTTGATACAGTGGAAGCATCCTGATATGGAAACAGGGCAGTATTTGATGCTGCTAAAATAAACCCAAGTGTTGCATGTGTGCTGCATAATAAATAATTTCCATCTCTGGTTTTATAATTCAGCTCAAGCAGTGACTGAAAGTATTGATGTGCATTCTGTGTTTCTGATTGCAGGTGGCATGTATGGGTATTTTATAGAATCAATAAATGCTTTATAATGTAAAGAATTGGGGATGGGTTAGGTAGCAAAGAAACTAAATTGTAACAAATCATGATACGATAGAAAACTTGGGAGAGAGTACCAACATCTGCCATACAGCTCTGAGTGTAAAAGCAATTAATATTTGCTGATAACAGTCTATTTTAAAAATGTTGAACAGCTAATGTCTTGAGAAAGAGTCAGGAGGGGGATCCAGAGCTCTGGCTTTGGATGCTCTGCCCTTCAAGCACTGGAACTGGCACGAGCTGCTCCTGTGCTGGGGGACACACGTGGCTGCACCCAGCCAGGACAAATCCAGGCTCCGTTTCAGTCATGGAACGCATTCCCATCAATGGATGGGAAGGAACTTTATGTGCTTTGGCTGGTAGGAAGCTCAGCTTAACTCTGGGAATTAGGACAGGTCCTTGCATTTCTTAAAAGAAAAGCACATTTTCCTCTGCTCCAAATGTTAACTTGTGTGGAGCTTTGTTTTGTTCCTCTGTATTTCTCCTTTTACTATGAACGCTTTAATGCCATGGTCTAGGTTAACTGAGGAACAGAAATTGTAAACAAATCTTCTCACACTTCTTTAAACTTCTTAAGCTTATGTCAATTAATGGTTTTTTATACCTATTGTGGTTTTTTTAATGGAATTCTGACATTAACAAGCAGGAACTGCTCTGTCCCATTAAGAGAAATGGATTCAACTGGAAATCTTCTTGTTTGTTCTGTAGCCCATACCTGCTCTGTGAGCTGATGCTTTGCCTTTAGTTTTTCTCAGTTGAATCATTATAATAAAAAAAGCCCAGGCACTGAGTTGAGACTTGCTGCTGTTCTAAAGGTTAATGTCTTTATATTTCGTCATGATGTAGTCCTTCAAGGGGGGGAATTCTTTCTTTAAAAAAGGAAAAATTAAGATATACTCTACCTTGAAAAACAGGCCTTGAAAGATAAGGAAAATGAAGAACTTGATATTCAGCTGAGGGTGTTTGATGAGAACAAAGATGAAGACCACTTTGAACTGTCACATCGTCTCAATGATATCAAAGCTGAAATGGAATATCCTTTAAGGAAATGCCGTTATAACTTGTGTTGTTTCAGAACTTTATTAAATGGAAATTACAGTGCTCTGTGTGCAGGTTATTTGTCTCAGTTGTATGTCTTACCAGGGGCTTTGTCAAGCAGATTTCTCTCCAGTTGCTTTTTTTGTTGGAAAATATTTGGATAATTAGTGCTTAAATTTGCATGTCAAATGTAAGTCATTGGGAACTGAATTAATTTTTCATAAATAACATTTATTAAGCTAAACTCTGTCTCATAATACATGAAGAGATAAAATTATACCCGTGGAAAGATCATACGTTTGAAGAAAAATGAGTTTTGATAATAAAAGGAACAAAATTTCTTGTAGGTTCTGAAGCACTACAGATGTGTGCCTTTTCTAACTGAAGGAGCAGGAAATTCCAGGTTACCTGAGTTCAGAATGAACTGCTTGCAGATTTTAGGAGGAAACAGAGGGAGGTAGAGGCAATCAGTGGGAGGACTATAAAATCCCCTGGAATGTTGTTGCTTTGCAGAACAGGTAATTACAAGTAAGGATCATCTCTGGGAAATGAAAAACATTGACCAGTGTGTGTTTGCCAACAGCCTGGCTGAGCTCAGAGTGGAAGCAAAGCTTTGTGTGAAATATTTTTACAGGACTCTAAAACATGAAGTCTATATACGATTCTTCTGATTGATAATGAAACATGTCCTAATTGATAAACAGGGCACAGAAATTCTGTGCATAATCTTAGTGGAAAAATAATATTTTCTGCTAGGGACAGCTCTCAGTGTGGAGGGGTTTTACTTGAACAATATGGGAATATCTGGGGAGCTGTGTTTGGGTGGCTGTTCTGGCTGCAGTGGGGTTTTTGGGCTTTTGTTTGTTTTTGAAGTTTTTGGTTTTTTTAAGTACTGCTATTTTCTTAACAATGTTTGCACTGATGTGAGCGAAGTATTTCATCTGCTGTACAACATGGTGAAAGATACTTCTTCTGAAAATTACTTCTTGTCAATTCTCCAACATTTCCTCCTGATCAGGAACGATTACTATGTCCGGTGAGGCTGCATTTTTGGGGGGAAGAGGGGCAAGAATAGAAATTAAGACCCTGGTAAACTGAGTAGCTCATGCCTAAAAAGTCCCTCTGATACTGTGTTATCTATCTTTTTCCTCTATGTTAGTATTAAAAAGGTCTTGGTAAATATAATTGTGTTTATTTCAAAGACTTGAAGCTCAGTCTAACACCCTCATGCCAAAAACCTCTTATTTGTTGGGCACTCTTTCTTTATTCAAGTTTGATATGTTCATTGCTTCAAAGAACATGGAAGTTGTACAACTGGTAATTGAAAATACTCCCACGTGCCTTGGATCTGCTCTTTTCAGTGTAAACTTCCCTTATGTGCAGCACTGTCATAGCAAGGTCGAGGCGTCACATCCAAAATGTTTACAAATAAGAATTTGAACTTGATTCTTCTTCTGACAGTTGTAGAATTCAGATATTAGGAGTTAGTTTCCCCCCCTCCCAGCTGCATAAAGTCTTGTTCATGTTCTTATTGTCTTGTAAATGTTTCCTGTTTTAGACCTCAGTATTACAAGATCATAGAAGAATGTGTGTCACAGATAGTGCTGCACTGCAGTGGCACGGACCCAGATTTTAAATACAGAGGAAGGATGGACATCAATTTTACACATCTTGTTGGTTTGTACTCTTTAAGCAGTTTTACTTTATTTTTCTTTGTGATCTTCTGTCTGGACTTAACACTGGCTGGGAATTTTGTCAGTGTTCTGGAAATATTCATTTACCTACAGATGTACTTGTGAAGTACCAGAACAAATGCTGCAGCCTTTAATGAAATGAAACAGGGTCAAAAAAAAAAAGTGCCTGTTGCTTTTGTGTCATGGGCTCACAGGGTAATGATGGCTGGAAGCACCTCAGAGATGTGACATGTTTGACTTGACTTGTGTGTGGTATTTTGTTTAAATTCTAGATGCGTGTGTGGACAAGGCTAAAGTAGAAGAGAGTGAAAAGAAAGCAGCAGAATTTTCCAGGAAGGTAAGTCCTGCTCATGGTGTGGAACACAATCCTGACAGGAACACAGTCAGCTTGTTCCCCAGCTGAAACTGGGAAATAGTGGCTTTCACAATCCACTTGTTGCTCTCCTGTCCCGAAATAGTCATAATTAAATAACTTAAGTACAGATATAAGCTTAAAAAAATGAATGAATGTGCTATATTAGCTGCAGTAGTACTGAAGTTCAGGTATAATGGAGGTGTGTATTGAAATAATTCCAAATTTTGGTATTTTTTGCTGGTCTGATCTAAGTAGGCATTTTCAGGCCAAATGGCAGAACATGTTCTTGAACATGATGGTTGCAGGTTTAATTCTTAATGAATTTAAGCTTGCTGCAGTAGATGTGTACTCGAGTTTGGTTTGAGAAGTCTGCAGTGTTCTCTTGGAGGGAAGAACCTGAGTAGCTGGATCTGATTGGTTCTCTGTCATTGATTTATAGAAGAAATTGTGGTACTAAAAGTGAACATGTTAAAAAACGCTGCTAAAAGGGTTAAAAGTGTATCAATTGCTCCAGCTCTGATGTTGTTCAAAGAATTCCTGCCAGTGTAGGCTCTGGTGTGGCCATAACTGCACAAACTCTCCTGTGCTGGTTAAATCTTTGCAGTTTGATGAAGAGTTCACAGCTCGACAAGAGGCACAAGCAGAGCTGCAGAAACGAGAGGAGAAAATCAAAGAACTTGAATCAGAAGTCAAACAGCTCCGGACCCAGGTAATAAAATAATATCACATTAAGTTCCACAGCTGAGTCGATTTTTTTTTGAGGAGGAGTTGAAAAGAAATTGCCCCAGAGTCTGTCTGGATGTCTGGTAAAGGTGCATTGATTTGTTTGGCAGCCAGCAGAAGTTACTAAGGACAGTTAATGGAGGTAACATTTTTACAAACAGTAGTATGTTCAACCTGTCATAGGCACCTGCTTTATTGAGAAAAAATATTCCTTAGCCTATAAAAATCTTGCATCCAGCCTGATTTTTTTTTTTTCCTGCAGATATTTTTTATGCTTTCACATTGCTGCTTCTGTATGTTTCGCAGAAAGTTTTTATTTTGGAAGTGTTTATTTTTAAAGGATATTGGTTTTATATATGTTTTTTACTCTTGCACGTTATATAAGCCTTTTTTATTTTTTTACACCAGCTTTATGTTTTAGACAGGTCATTTGTACCTTTTAGGGACTAACAGATATTATGGTTTAGTGCTTTGCCTCAATCTGGTTTATTTTGTACTCCTTCAATGCTAGGCAAGGTCTGCCTGTTGCCTTTTTGTCTTTATTTTTTCTGCCTTAAAGCCTGTGATCTCAGTTCCTATTTGGGCACTAAGGTGGAGACCCAGACACTCCTGTTCTTACTTCCTTCTTGCCAATTTTCATGTTTGTTAAAAATTTCTACAAGCCAGTGTTCCACTGAAATGTGACACTGATTTAATGAGTTCTCCAGCAATTGTTACATTATGACTTGTGAGCCAAAGAAACACATTGTGCCTTGTGCAAAGTAAAAAATGTACTTCTAGTCTAATTAATTGTTAATCCTGTTTTATTGATTTTAACACAGTTTAGATTATCCAGACATGACAGGGCATTCACAGTAATGCTGACCACTGGTTAATCAACCATGTAATTCTGGTATCTGTTCCCTTTTCTAGTGTTATGCTCCCCACAGAATATGATGACACTTATTTTTAGCTGCACTCACCCCTCTGATGGTTTGACATGCTGCTGTTTCTCTTCCTCATTAATTAGTAAGAACTTATTAGAATGGATATTGTGATTGCTCTTTCTTCCTCTCACCAAAGAAGCACTCTCAGACAGATTCAAAAGACAGCAGGACAGGTTGTTGCACAGCCTTCACCCCTCCAGATGTCAGAATGGCTGTGAACAACTGGCCCTGTGACCTCTTACACTGCAGCAGCTGCTCCACTGATTGCTGGGGAAAATTTCCCAGCAGCAGATGAGTGCTGTTAAAATTCAGCATGGTTATTCTCATCTCTGATGCCCCAGCTTGCTGGGGTATCCTAAGTGGGATAAATGTTTTGTGCATTGGTAAGAAATAAAATGCTGTTCTGTTCACTTAAATGTTACTGCTACTATTAAATTTTCTTTAAAATTGAAACAATTTGTTTTTATAAAAATGCTAGGTTATTCAGTTTACTTGGCAGCTTTATGGTACGTGGTATAATCTATTGTTATTGTTTCTCATTTAAATAGGAGAACAGTTGCATTTCTCACTTTCTTGAGATGCAGTTGGCTAAAAACCATCCTGGTTGGTTCAGCTTCGTATCAAACTGCCTCCTGTCACTGATGGAATTCCTCTGTTGTGTTCCAGGGTCCAAGCCTGACAGAAGTCCCAGCAATACCTCCAGCCCTCCCAAGTGAGAACGTCCCACCATCTCCAGCGCCTTCACTCCCTGGTGGAGCCATCCCTCCTCCTCCTCCCCTCCCTGGTGCAGGAACAATTCCTCCTCCTCCTCCATTACCTGGCGGAGCAGCAATTCCTCCACCACCTCCCCTTCCTGGTGGTGCAGCAATTCCTCCACCACCTCCCCTGCCTGGTGGAGCAGCAATTCCTCCTCCTCCTCCATTACCTGGCGCATCCCTTCCTCCACCTCCCCCTCCTCTGCCGGGTGCAGCCATCCTACCACCCCCTCCTCTGCCCGGTGTGCCCCCACCTCCTCCTCTGCCCGGGGGAGCAGGGCCTCCTCCTCCTCCTCCTCTGCCTGGAGGAGCAGGGCCTCCTCCTCCTCCTCCTCTGCCTGGGGGAGCAATCCCTCCCCCGCCGCCTCTCGGGGGACCCCCGATGCCACCCCCTCTGGGAGGGGGTCTCTTTGCTCCCTTCCCCGTGGTGCCAGCGCTGCCACACGGGATGAAGGAGAAGAAGAAGTATAAGCTGGAAGTCTCAATGAAGAGAATCAACTGGTCCAAGGTATGCCAGCAGGTGTGGGGATGCTGTTCCTTCCCCTCCTGCACTGCACAGATAGGCTTGGCACTGTGGATTTTTAAATGAGAATGATCTTGGCAGAGCTCCTTGTTGTACCAGGTGTCCCAGGAAGCCAGCTTACTTCCAGTGCATTGTATCAGCTGCAGTGAGCATCCAGAGCAGCTTTGCATCAAGTTGTATCTAAATATACATCTATCTCCAAACTGTTATAAAGCAGCTTTCACACATACCTAGCAAAGCAAACCAGCTTAAGCTTTTTAAATTCGTGACGTTTTATGTTGCTGTGAGTTCAGAGATTGCTGATATCAGGCCTTGACATTACTTGTTGATTATTTATCCCAGATATTTATTATTCTCAGTTAGTGATGTGCTGGAGCAGTGGCCACTGGGAGGAGCCATGGGACTGCTCAAGGGAAAGGTTTGGGCATCATGAGCTTCCAGTCTTAGCTTGACAATTTTAAAAATGAGATGTGATTAAATACAATCTTAAAATCCAAGCATTACTTGAGCAGTAAAGAGCAAGCACAATCTGATTTGCAAGTGAACCCTTAAAGCAGTTCCCAGTTATTCCTTGCCTCTCAGTATATCCAGTCCCTCTAACAGGAGAAGTTAGACAAACATCCAGGTGTGTGCTGGGGTGTGTTGTTTTAAAACCCCTTTTTGATCAGTGTAGACACTGCTCTTTCCATATAAAAAAAATAAATGTGGGGTATTAGATAATTGCAGCTTTTATCAAGACTCAATCATGGCATTCTAAAGTTGTGGTTGGCAGTTTTTTAGTGGTATAAAATATGACAGATATGTTGATGTTTGCTGTAGGAAAAAGTACCAAAATGACCAAATCATCAAGGCAAATGAAAGGACTTCATATATTCCATGCTGTGTGGTTCCTCTAAATTCTGAGTAGTCAAAAGGCTTTGAGGTAACAAAACAGCAGAATAATCCCACCAGTCTTGGAGGAAGAATCCAGCAGGTTGAGAGAGAGCCTGTGTGGAAATGCATGGTGTGCCAATTTATAGTTTCTTTTGGCAGAAGAATTAATGCTTCAATGATTTCAAATTATTTCAAAATATTTGGAGATGTGCTAAAGCAATCTGAAAGTGTATCTAGCAGCCATAGTTTAAAAACAGGCTTTCAATATATTTAACTAGAATGATACAAAACAGCCTGCCATGTTTTTAGAGCATTAATTTAAATAAATTTTAAAATCAGTTTGGAAATCTTTACTTTTTCTGTAATTCTTATAAAATAATTGCATAAAAGGATAAGTGATAACTTTGCTTCATTGTGGGAGGAGGAATTCAGTGTCTTGGGGAGAAAGGACTGGATCAGGATCACTGCAGGAGTTTTGTGACTGTGGGACATAGACTGCTGTCCTGTAAGCACAGAGAAAAGCAAGCTTTTATTTTATAACACATATTGGTAATTGCTGCCAATTGCATTGGGATCAGTTCCATTAGGGAGTTTGTAGGAATAATTTCTGAAGTGTCTGTGTGAGCACTGGCTGTGACAATGGGAAGGAACTGCAGATGGACGCTTTGCTGAAGTGCTCTGGGAACAGTGCCAGAGATCTCCTGCCTACTGAGAAAGTGCAAAGTCTGTTGATCATCACTTTTAAGGAGCCATCATTTGAGGAATAAAATTCTTACAGTTTAATTTAGTCCCTTTTGCTGTAACTGTCTTCCCCATTAGTATTGGATTAAGGTAGTTTTTTAAATTGTCTTCCCTGGAGCTGCTGGTAAAGCAGGGCTGAAAGCTGGAGGACCAGGATGTTGCAGGGAAATTGGAGTGAGGTTGACAAATGCAGTATTGCTAAATTCCCTGCATATCATCTTGAAGTTAAATAGCCCTTGGAAATTATTTGGCATTTAAACCAATTTATAAACAATGATTAATAACGTGTTCAAAGCTGTTAGAGGAATGTGTTTTGAAAACAGAACAGCAGTTCTGAGTCATACGTGAAGAGTCAAGGTTTCTTTCAGCTTCTGTATTGCAGAGCATTTTCTTCCTTTAGTACAGCCAGTAGAGAGCTCAACCTCAGTCTCTGCAATGTCCCCATGGCCAGTTCATTTCCTGCTGAGTTGTTCCACACAGTTCCAGGCAGCAGGGGAAAGGAGTGCTGAAGAGTTTGGGAACTCTCTAGAAAGTCATCAAGAGAGAGCTGGAACACTTTGAAAGCCAGCTGCTATTAGTTCTGTTTGCAAAAGTTGCTGAGTGGGACAAGTACAGTAAAGCCCATTTGTGGCCAGAGGACAGCTCAGCTCACCGTGCTTGTGCAGGAACAGCAGGAGAGAACGTTCCAGAACGGGGCTGAACTTCCTCAGCCCTATTATCACTGAGCTTCTGTAGCATTTGTTTTAACTTGGCTGTTGAAAACACTCCTGATTGACTCTGGAGATGCTGTTTTTCTTTCAGATCGAGCCTCAAGAAATAGGAGAAAACAGCTTTTGGGTAAAAGCTGAAGAAGATAAATTTGAAGACCCAGAGCTGTTTGCAAAATTGGCACTTACCTTTGGAACCCAAATGAAAGGTACGTTCTTACTTTGCTCTTTATTGTGCTTTTATTAAGTTTAAAAGTGTGTAATGGCAGTTTCTTTTATGCTTTGTGCAATACTGTGGAATTCATTTGATGGTTTTATAGCAGGAAGATGATTTAAAACATATATTAAGCATAACACTCTATTACAAGAATTGCTCCCCCTTCACTTTACAGCATGAGGGGAGGAACCTTTTTTGCAATAATACCTTTTAAAAGTGCACTGTATGTTGCAGACAGATGTGAGTTTTCTTTTAATGGAATTATAATTAAATTTGAATTCTGATCCTAAAACCATGTTTATTTGCATTGTTATTCCTAGCTGAGAATTTCTGGAATAAAAACAGCAGTTTTTACTAACACAGTGTTAAAAAAAGTGTTAAAAAACATTAATTCAGGAAGGGCTCTCAGAGGACTGTAATGAACTATTTCTTAAGTAGATTCCTTGAATTATTTCTGAATGTATTTTTTTTCCTGTGTCCTTTTGAAACCTCTTCAAAGAGTTGGTCGTGGCTGTGTTTTTCATAAGATAGATTCATATTTCTTTCAGTAGTCAGTGAATTTAAACCATTAGAATTCTCCTTTTGCAGCACACCTTGGAAGCACTTTCTGGTCTAAATGTTCAGCTATTCCATGCAGTAATTCAAAAGCATCCTTTGCAGTAATTTAACATTTTTTCCATGCCCAATTGGATTGACTCTTGGCTCCTAGCACTGCAGGGAGGGTAAAATGATGTGGAGTTGGTCACTTCCTTTGGTGTGGCAGGAAGACCTTTAAGGGAAGGAATGCCCAGCAGCAGATGACAGAATGGCATGAGTCCCTTCTAAATGAAAAGGACAAGCTTCTGCCTTGAGCTGATTTCTTTCACCAGAAATCTGAAGAAATGTTTCAGAATTCCTGAAAAGCTTCTTCATTAAAAATGCTGAAAAAAACTCTCTTGAAATGTTGACATAGCTGACAGTTTCCAATGAGAAGAAATTCATGTTGACATAGTTGCACAGTTGTAAAACTAGGAACAACAGAATCTCCTCCAATAGATTAGTGTACTGATAGCCTTGCAGATAGTTCTTCTCAGTTAATGGTTGTAGAAAACAAGATGCCATAGCAAAGGATGCACATTAAAAATGCTGCTGCACAGTACTCAGGATGTGAAAACCTTACTTGGCTGACTGCTGCAGAAAGGCAGAGTTGTGTGAGTTCAAGGGTTTTTAAACTTGAGAACCTACTGGAAGTGAAAAAGGACTCTTGGAGCATTTAGTTGCAGCACAGACCCAAAGAATTGCATGCCAGAAGCAACTTTTTTTCCTGCAGCACAGAATAATGTTCACTGTTCTTCCTCCCCTTTGACCTTAAGCAGCTCCACGATGTCCCAAATACTTATTTCAGGCATCATCTGGGATCAGATTTCCCTTTTGCTTTAGTCCCATTTCATGAGATGGTCCCTGAGTACATTACAGGAGAGTGATAAAAACCCAACTAGAAATGCATGTGATATTCTCTCAGGAGCACAGTCAGCATGTTAAACAAACAATGGGATGAGTGGAAGCAAACTGACAATTGCCAAAAGCAGTCTGGATGACTTAGTGTTTACTGTCTTGTATTCTGTGGAATTTTGGAATGCCAGTGGGAATGGTAACTGAAGTAAAAGAAATGGTAATGTGCACATTTATTAACAATTTGTCATTCCCTGTAAGTTGCAGCACTGAAATTTGATTATACCTCTGAATTCTATTCATGATTCTTTGGTACAATGAGAAAAACACTTGGTGTATTTTTCTCGTGTAACGTAGTTTTGGTTTAGGATACTCCAAAAATGATTTAATGTTGGCTGTCACTAAGCTGTCAGCTCCTTGCTGTTTGAGTGCTGTCTGTTTTAGAGGAATGCAGCCAGAGCTGAAGGGGTGTGGTACTTCTGGGGAGGAATATTGTTGTGAAGTTGAACAATAATTTTTGCACATTGTTATTAATGCATTGTAGTTATACATCTCAGGAAGCCTGGGCTACTGCTTTTTGATGGACTTGGGGATGTGTATGATTTAATTGTGTAGAACGTCCTAAAACCCCCAACAACTGAAATTAACAGTTTAAAATACTAGTGTTCTTGTCAAGAGCCTACTTAAATCTTTGAAATCATTTAAGCAGGTCATTTGATGGCAAGCACTCTTTTACCAAGCTTTGCTTTTGTCCCTTAGCTGATAGCTCTGGCCACCAGCAGAAGGGAGAGCACCAGCAACACTGTCAGGTCTTCAGTGCTTGCTGGAATATGATGTCAAAAAGCTCCTATTTAATTTCTGGGGTGTTAAATCCACCTAGAATTGAAAGCTGAAGTGTCTCCTAACAGGTGCAGGTAGAGGCTGCAGTGCTGTGGCTCTGCAGCCAGGTTGTGACACGTGCCATCCTCAGGACTGTGACAATACTCAGTGCTGGGCCTGCTGCTATCCAAATCATTTCTCACTGTTTGATTGATGGTCTAATTGCAAAGCACTGCAAAGCAAGTTAATGCCTTCTCCCTAAAGGATCATGTTAATTTCTGCCTCTTGTAATTTAGGTTGTGTATTTTGCCAGTCAAGAATGATAGTAGTGCTCTGAAGAAATTAATTATGTGTACAGTAGGTCTGTAAAGGTAGTAATTAGTACATAATAGTCTGTAACTACTGGGATTGTTCCAATACAGAATTCATTATCCATCCAACTTGCCTCAAGGGAAAACTTCTCCATCAGGGTTCTGTTGCTTTACAATTAGACTTTTAAAATACAATTCAACAATCATTTTCATATGTTTTCAAAACTGAAGTAAGGTCTTAATAGCTGAGTGGTGTTTTTCACATTTTGGGAATTTAAGTGGGAAGGGACAAGAGAAAAGACAAATTTCCATGTAAGCTGTAATTGAACAAAACATGGACAAAATGTTGAGGTTTTGATTTTCTGTGTATAATGTATATAATGAAAATGTATATAAATAATGTGTATAATGTATATATAATGTATATAAAGAATATTTGATAGGTCAGTGCACTATTAAACTAGAAAGAAAACTCTTTGCATTCATTTGCATTTGGGACTTTGTATTTACAAGGAGCAGCAATTAGTACTTTTAGAAAATGGCTTTGAATTTGCTATGCTGAGAAGCCCAAATCCAATTCATCAGAGAACTTCAGCATTTGGAAGCTTTCAGTGGATCCAGCTGTGGCCAGATTCCCTCTAAGCCAGCTGCATTTTTAGGTGTGAGGCAGCTGAATGCAGAAATCTCTGGTGTTAAGCACAGCTATGTTGCACTAGCTCAGCTACCTACACTGCTTTGTCAACAGAAAAAGGAAGAAAAACCTCTGAACTCGCCATGAATTTGCTTCAGGATTGCAAACTGCAGGTGGCTCCCTTGGTCTGCTGCTGATTCAGGCTGAGCTGGTTTGGTTCCTCCCCTCCCCAGGCTCTCCTGCACAGGGGTGGGAATCCCGAGCAGAGCAGGATCAGCTTTGCAGGGCAGGGTCACCCAGGGCTGTGTGGCAGAGGAATTTCATTTCCTTGGGTTGCACACCCAGGTCATCAGTCTTCATATCTGTTTGACACAGAAGTGCAGCAGATTGGTTTGTTTTCGTCTCTGGATGTATTTGGAATTGTTGTTTTTCAGCAACAGAATAAATTCAAGTACCATAAAGGAGGAGTGAGTTATTAGTTTACTATTTTTCACTTTCCTTTTCTTCTCCACTGGATTTATCCAGTAGGTAAACTCTCAAACTCAAGGGTGAAAAAAGCTTTGCATGGTTTAAACAAACTGCTGCCTGAAACTATTACTATTTAGAACAGATTTATATATGTATATCTCTGTATTTTGATGCATTTTGTGTACATTTAAAAATTCTTTAATTATCTTAGAGTTATTTTAGAGTCCAAGTCTTATTTCAAGAGCATCAGAACCCATTTCATTCTTCATGGAACAAAAGGACTGATATGAGTATAGTGTTCAGAAAGAAAGCAAAGGTTCCAATTAGGAGGTAAAGATTGCAAATATTAGGTCTTAATATTTGATTTCAAATAGCATTTTAATGCACTCACCTTTCAATAACTTAATTTTTATGTCAGAGGTAGTTTGTAATATGGAGCCTAAGAAAACATTATTTTGAAAAAACATACTATGTGTCCTGTTGGTGTGGCCAACTAACTGTAGTTGTTTTCATCATGTGACAGTGAATGAAGAATATCCCAGATTAAAAAATAAAATCTATTTAGACCTTTTCAGAAGTTAGGCTCAGTGTCAGTTGTGCTATTTTTGTTTATTGTCTTCTTTTCATGTAAAATCTTATATAAATTACACTTTCAGAATGCTCATGCTTTAGGGTTGGACAGAGGCAGGAATTTCACTGCAGGTCTCAGTGTGGCACGCTTTGATTGTGTCTCTTAGGACTCTGCTTTTAAAACTTTGTGATTCCTAAGGGGGTGAATCAAGAGGGATGGGTCAGATGGATGCCATTTTCCTCTCTCCAGTTTGTTGCTCCTGGAGCTTGCTTTCTTTACATCTGCAGCAGAGTTAGAGTTTTTTCAGAGCATGGTTGTTCCATAAGAGGGTTCTGAGAGAGAAGTTTGGACATTGTCTTAATCAGCATTACAGAAAGAACTGCAATAATTGCACCTTCAGAAAACTGAATACAAGCAGCCTGTGTGTGAATTAAATTGTATTCAGATGAGGAGACAGGTGGGAAGTAGTTTGAGGTCTGGGCTATTTGAAGGCTGCTATCATTATTCATGGATTGCTTGGAGGTACAGCATAATGTATTCCCCACAATTCCTGGAGAAATGGAGTTCATTTCAGAATCAGCATTCTGTCTGTTCTGAATCCAGGTCAGATGCTCTAATGTGAGGCCATTCCTTCAGTTTTACTTTAATTGGCAGTGCTTAACCCTTTTGGAACATCACTGGGACAGGTGAGAGCTCCGTGAGGAGCGAGGACCTGAAATGAGGGATCCTGCTGGTTCCTGAGTGACTGGAGTAGTTCTGCAGGTGCAAACTGATTATCCACCTGCCTTGTCAGTGCCACGTGGCAAACGGAGACTGGAGGGGCTCTCCTGTGTGTGTGTGCCTGCTGCAAGGCCATCTTTTGGTTAAGCAATCTCTGGCACTGAAAAACTTCTGAAAAATATTAGTAACAAAGCCCTTGCTGCTCAGATTTTCTGCAAGTTTCAATTAGTAATTTTGTCAGAAAGCTTCACTGGAAGAATTTGAAGAGAATTTAAATAGAATTGGAGTGGGGACAGACATGTATTGTCTAAAAAAACCTCTTCTATGTATTTATAACAATGTTGTGACTGAGTTGTCTTAGTAAGTGTTACATTTTAGGTGGTTGCTTACAGAGTTCTTGTATTAATTTGTTATACCTCAGCTCTCAGAACATGAAAATTAATGTCTTGAAGAGCAAAGATGGAACAGCAGTTGTGACTATAAAGAAAAGCCAAGGAAAGGTGAACTCTCAGAGACATTGGGTTTTTCCTACAAAGGAAATTGGTCCAGTGGGTTTTTTCCAACCTTTAAGGTGTTGGAGGTTCCCATTAGGGAAGTGTGGGAATCACTGCTGGAGACACCCAGACAAATGCTCATTACCCACACATTCCAGGAGTCTGGAATTCCAGCCCACTGTGAGATAACTGTGGTAGAAGTTGGTGCCTTCTGTACCTCCTCCATGCCTCATTTTTTTAAGGAGCTGGAGCTTTGTGTGTATGAGCTTGCTGAAATCCAGCAGGGGAAGAAAGGCAGCTCTGCATCCCCGACTGTCTGATTGAGGCTCGGTGATGCAGTGCTCAAATAAAGCCCAGCACTTCTAATGAGGAGCTGAGGACAGAGACACATGTACTGGCACTGCAGAGACAGGGATTGTGTACAAAGACTAATTAGCATGAAATATGAATACATTCATGAAGTAGTCTTGATCTATAATGCTCTTACAGAGAGTATTTTTTTTCTATGAATTCGATGAAAAAGAAATTCGGAAGTTGAATTGAAAAAAGAATCTGTGTTGAACTGCAAAAAGAAATGGGGTTTGTTTGTTTTTAAACAAATAGAAATCTATATTCCTGGAATAAAGCCCCTTCTGTATGAATAAATAAAGAGATTAGACTGAGAAGAATGCTTTCTCTAATGTCAAAACAGAAAGAATAACCTGTAAAAGATGCTCCTCTTCAAGTATGCAACTACATTTTTCATGAGAATTTAGGTTAGATATCCTAAAAATCTATTTAATGTGAATCTAGTTACTCTCAACATGAAGTGTTCAAGGCCAGGTTGGATGGAGCCCTGAGTAACCCTAGTGGAAGGTGTCCCTGTCCATGGCAGGGGTTGGAACAAGATGATCTTTAAGATCCCTTCCAACCCAAACTGTTCAGTGATTCTCTGATTAAATCATTGTATGGATTTGACAGCAATCCTTTGTTCCATGAGCTGTTGGGATTATCCACTGTGGCAATTCTCCTCAAGTGTGGCTTCTCTTTCCCATGCAGGAATTGCTGTAAATGCACATGAAATCTGTAAATGCATATGAAATTCACTGATGATGAGCTGGGGGTCAGTTCTGGGTCTGTGTTCAGTGGCTCTGTGCGGAATGGTTTTGAAACAATTCCTTTTGCCTTCTGATGTGTTTGGAACTGTGGATCCATTTTCTGGCAGCTTCCTCAGTGTTGGTGAAGGGAACTCCAGCTGAGGTTCCAGTGCAGGTTCTTCAGCTGAACATTGCCTGGGAATTTGTGACACAAGTGAAGTAGGGGAAGAATAAAAGTCTGGAGGAAAGGATGGAGAGCAGACCAGCTACTTACCAGGACACTTGGTGCTGACTATTAAATGGATTATGCACCAATATTTCACTCTGCTGAAAACTTCCAGCAGAGTTCTGGGAATAACAATGTATTTGCTTAAATAAATAAAACCCCACTGTAAACAAAGCTGTGGTTATAAGCAAAATTGATGGTCTTACTTGTAAAATAGTTCTTTCAAGGCTGCATTAAAGAGCTGCCCCCTGCATCTTTCAGCAGAACAATGGTTAGCACATCCTGCACTTCCTCCTAAATCTACTTTCTATCAAAAGAAATAGAATGTGGATTTTTTCCTGCAGAAGCATAAACTGACAAAATGTGTCTGATTCATGGCCTGGTTCCACTTGCTCACTGTGCTGACCTGCAGTGATTCTGTGTTTGTAGAAAAATGATGCCCTCTCCATGGATTTTATGTTTTATGTGCAAAACTGTTCTTTCCTTTCTTATTGCTGACCAAAAAAAACCCCAAAAAATGTCATCTGCTCTTGACATGGACCATTTCTCTGAGTGATAGTTGCTTCACCTGTAATGCTGTTCCAGGCTGCTTTGGACAGAATAGCTGCTGTTGCAAGAATTTCTGTCATTTATAGTAGAGCAGGGATAGTTCTGTTACCTACATGAATAAAGGTTCTTTGGAGAAAGAGGCATTCAAAAGCTATCTAAAGGATTAAAAGTTAACAATCATGCTATTAAGTTTCTGAATTCATTGAGAAATTGAATATACTAGGTACATAGGCATTAGTGCAGATAATAACAAAAGTATCAGCTTTTTGAATTACTTATTAATCATCTCAAATGGGTGTAAAGCTATAATTACAACTCTGTATATTGTGTGTCTTGTGCAACGTGAGAAACTGAAATGTCTCTGAAACTTCTTCCTTTCAGGTGCTTTATTCTGTTAGGTGGGAATGTAACTTTTGCAGAATACCACCACTGAATCGTTTCCCACTGTGGAAAGGCCGTGGCTTAAAGAATTTCTAAAATCAAAAAGTCCACATGGTAAAAGTCAGTGTGGAATTATCAAATTCCATATTCTGAATGGGAGTACCTGTGGAGTAAATGTCAAGGTTTTCTTTGGCTTTTTTTTTTTGTTGTTTCATTGAGGACTTGGATCATTAGCATAGAGACATTGCCCTCTTAATGAATCCCTCTAGCCAAATGTGGCTTGTGCTGGTGGCATAAAAGGTAAGCAGAGCACAGGTGCTAAATTCAGGATGTCCAGTGGATCCTGCCTGTGCAGTGTGCTGAGGTGAGCAGTGGAGCCTGACGTTGCTGCTGAAGGTGAGAGGCTGGGAGCTGTGTGTTCTGCACTATTTTTAGTCTGCTACAATGCAAGCAGCTTAATTTAGTACCCTGTGGGTCCCCTGGGACTAATGCTGTGATGTGGCAGTAATTTATCTTGTGTGTCTTGAAGGCAGATAATCATTGCTGGTGTGTTCTCTGAGCACCTTGGTGTGTTCACAACACTTTGGGGTACCTTGACCCCCAGGAAAGCCTTTCCAAGGTAAATCTAAGGTGGTGGCAACACACACAACCATCCAAAGCTGACTTCAGGCTGAGCCCTGGATTTCATCTTCGGCAGGTGACTGAGCAGCTGCTCAGTCCAAAGAGTAAAAACATGTTAATATATATTAAATGTCTGCTGCTGGATGTACACAGAATCGATTAGACAGAGATACTTCTCAGCTGCCAGCAGCTGATGTTTTTTCCAAGCCAGAGGTCACATCTTTACACGTAGTAAAGTCTTCATTGTGTTTTGTCTTCAGTGAACTCAGGATCTTTCAGCATTTATAACCTGTGCCATGGCACTTCTCTGTATTTCAGACAGATGTGTTGTTTTTGCAGAGTTGTAACCCTGCTGCTCCTGCTTTACTGCCTCCTTCTCTCACTGAACATCTCATAAATAGCTAATTTATATTTATTTCTCTGTGTTTTCAGAGACTGCCCAAAGGGGCAGACCTAAATAGTGCATGATCCACAGAAGACACAGTAAAGCACCCACCTGGCCATCACCCAGAAATGATCAGTGGGTCCACCCCATTACTGAGGGGCACTCACAGGTGTGCTTGTCACCAAATGCCTGCCTGTTTGTTTTTCAGAGTGCCAGAAACACTGCAGTGTCCCAGGATTCTGAAACTGTTGGGATGACCTTGTTAAGGTGGCCATTAGTCAGAGTGATGGGGACAATGGGCAATGCATCTTCCCTGGGCAGCGTGGGGCCTGTTCCAAGGCAGCCCTGCCCTCTGCTGTGGCTGCTCAGAGCCAGGGGGCTCTGCTCCAGGGGCTGGGGGAGCCTGTCCCAGTTTGTGCTGAGCCGTGGAACCCAGGGGTGCTGCTCCAGGGTTTGTTCTGAGCCATGGAACCCAGGGATGCTGCTTCAGGGGCTAGGGGAGCCTGTCACAGTTTGTGCTGAGCCATGGAATCCAGGAGTTCTGCTCCAGGGCTGTCCCAGGGTTTGTGCTGAGCCATGGAACCCAGGGATGCTGCTTCAGGGGCTAGGGGAGCCTGTCACAGTTTGTGCTGAGCCATGGAACCCAGAGGTGCTCCAGGGCCTGTCCCAGGGTTTGTGCTGAGCCATGCTGAGGCTGGCAGGGCTGCTTGGCACAGCCTCCACTCACTGGGTTTATTTGATACCATCCACCACAATGCTGCAGTTTTAAACATTTGTTTATGGAGGACTAATTTCCCAACATTTTATCCTTATTTCTATTGATCAGCTATCAAAGCTCTGCTTACCAGTCAACCTCATGGGGTGCTGACTTTTACTACTGAAATTAATGGGCTCTATTAAGGCAGATCATTTGCCAATTATTTTTAATATGGTCCTTTTACCCTGGGAAGTTCTGCTCTGGCCCTCATGCCTATGAAAGCTTCTTTTTGAGTTCTGTGGGTTCAATATAACAATAAATACCAGCTAATCTTATTTTTCTTTTTACTCTAAATGGGAGAATAGAATTCTTTTAACTAAACTTAAAATCAAATTTCTTAGTGGAAATGTAACATTTTATATTTGATTGTAGGGCAGAGTGTATAACCAGGGTAGGCTACATTACACTAAAAAGTCAAGCAATTTGGCATTCAGTATGTTTATGTATTTTGCATGCATGTTTATTTTAAAACCTTGTTGCTAGAGCAATGCTTTAAAAAGGAAGAGAATACTGAAATGTCTGTTTGGACATGTGTATTTTACTTAGTGTTTCAATATTTAGTCAGGATTGTTAAATGTCAGATATCACAGTGATAGAAGAAATCAATTTATCACTTCATTTTTACTAACATTTTAGTGTGTTCCATTAAACACCAATATCTAATTAACTTGACTGTATGAAAAGATTTTTGGATATTGGGATTTTAGCTTCATAATTTGGAAGGTTCCTTTGGAAAATGTGATTCCCATAAGTGTGTTTGTTTGTGAAGGTGAGCTTTTTATGGGCTTCATCAAGGGGAACAGTAGGTGAACTAATAATTTAAGAGATATCTAGTTATTAGACTTCTCACAGTAATAAAAGAAAATGAGTTTGTTAGAATCTTGGTAAAATATGACAGCAATTTAATCACTTTTTTTTTTTTCCTGAGTCTTGATACTTTTTTTTTTTTACTTTTGAAAATTGTATGGATAAGAAACTCATCAGAATCTGGGAAATAATTCCAGCTGTCCTGTCTCAGTTTGGTGGTGATGGTGGCCTGATGTCAGAGGAAAAAATACAACTGGGCCATGTGGCTGTTGAAATTAGAAATGCTATTATGGGCAGCATTTTATTGACGTAGGCAAACATCTTCTATCCCCTGTGAAAACTTCTGAGGGAGTTCTGAGGTCAGGGATGGCTCTCCTGGCTCAGCCCTGAGCAGGGGCTGTGCAGAGCCCAGAGCCCCCTCACCCCCAGGATCTGCCAGCCCCTCCAGGACAGCCTGGGCATGGTGGCAAAGGGACAAACGGGCTGCACAGTCCTGGGGTTTCTTCATTTCAGTATTCCTGAGGTTTCTTCATTTCAGTATCCATGGGAAAACAGAGAGGAGAGGTCATGGAAAAGGCTTCTGGGTTTTATTCCAGCTTCTTGCAGCACATCTCCACCACTGTGAATGGGGCCCACGGAGGATATTTTCAGTTTAGTCCTTGCTTGCCTGCTGTTGTTTGGTTTCTAATGCTCATCTGTGTTTCTGTGGCCATTTGTGTGTCGTGAATTGTTAATATTTGCTTTTTCTGTCTCTCAGCAAAAGCAGCACCTTCCACAGGCAAAGCCAGTTGTGAGATCAGGCGTGGCTGTGTTTGGGATTTTCTGTGTTTCCGTGGGGAGGAGCTGTTTTGGTTGTTGGGATGTTGTCTTGTTTTGGAGTTTTTGTGGCCCAGGCATCTCCTTGATGCTGTTGGTAGAAAGCTGAAAGCCATCCCAATACAGAATGGGTAATTAAGGCCACTTTAGCTGTACAACTTTGCTGCACAAGTTCTTGCTAGAGACTGACAATTAGACTATTTACAATCATTTTAACAGAGCAAGGAATATTTCATGTGAAATTAATAGTAGTCATTAAATGTGGTGGTCGAATAAAGTAGCAATCAATTATAAGAACAATTAATAGGAGTACAGATCCCCTGTTAATTTTTTTTTTGCAAAACTAATTTGTAAAACTAAGTTATGATCTCTTTTATTCTTCCACAGAGCATAATTTGTTGGGTTGATGCCACTTCCTTCAGCTTGATTACATTAATTAGGCAAAAAACATACAAGATTGCAAGAGGTTCCATGTTTTTTCCTCCCTGTTTTATTTTTTTATCTTGAGAGCTCAGTGTAAGATTCACTTTTAGATCAGTTGCTTGCTTTGTAATAATTCTTTTTTTATTGCTGTACCAGGTATTGAGCTCTTCTGATTGCAGAAAGGACAGAGTGACAGCAGGAGTGCTTAATTAATTTTGCTTCAGGAACTGGTAACTGAGTGATTTTAGGTGAACTGAAAAATGCCAGGTGGCATTGGGAATAAACATGAGATCCCCCAGCTGCTGCCTGAATTGACAGGAGGCGTGGCTGACATCTGCTGATGCTCTTGCATTTCTCTCTGGATATTTGGGGAAACTGTTTGCTGGTTGTCAAAGTTAGAGCCCAAATGACAAGAGGGAAGCTGTAAATGAGTTTGGATGCCAAAGCACCTTCATCCCAGTTCCTGCAGTCCATGGATTGCGTGGCACACGTCCTGCAGGGTCCAGGAGGGTCTGTGCCTTCAGCTGTGTGAGCTGTGCCCTCTGCCAGAGCCTCTCCCCTGGGATCCTCTCCTTGTCCTGTGTCACTGCCTGCAGGCCAGGGTATGGAATTGCTCCTTGGCCACTTCTCTCGAGCTTGCCCTGTGGCTTTCTCCTTGCTGCCAGCAGCAGGGCTCTGCTTCTGCAGGTGACAAGGGACAGGAGCGGAGGAAACGGCTTTGGGTTGCACCAGGGGAGGTTTGGATTGCACCTCAGGAAAAATACCTTCACAGGAAGGGCTGGCAAGCTGCAGCAACTCAGGCTGCCCAGGGCATGGCATCCTGGAGGTGCTCAAAGCCACCTGGATCTGGCACTTGAGCACTGGTGCTGCTGCTTGGACTGTAGGATCTTCCAGGGCTTTTCCAGCCTGAGCCATTCCGTGAGCCCATGGACACGTTTGCCCTTGCTGGTGATCAGCAGGTTGTTTGTGCAGCCTGGCTGGAGCACACTGACTTTGTCAGAGCTCCTGCTGCTGCCTGCAGCCAGAGCTTGGACGTGGTTCCTCTGTTCTCACAGATGTTCTCTGTCCCTGCAGGTGGCTGGAGGAAGGTCAGGCTGTGCCCCAGCTGAGCTCCCTGTCCCATCCCCTGGGTCATTCCAGCCTGGGAATGCTGTGGGCACACCAAGGGACACCCTGGGGTGGCTGTATTGCTGAGGGAAAGGAACAACTGCAAATTTGAGACTGCTTTGTGTTTGACTTCCCTCCTTCTCCCCCTTCATCTGACTTTTATTTCCATTTCTCAGTGCCTCTAGGAGCAGCACAGAAGTGAGAGACTATCTGTAGCACTCCAAGATGATCCATTTAGCCAGACCCTGAGAAGTTTTATTGTGTTGCAACAGAATTTGCTGCACTTTTGTGCTACAAATTACTTTCTAATCTTTTGGTGGCATTCCTAGCTCTTCATTTCATTTTTCTATCGAGTCATATCACATCAGAAGTTTGTTTTGTTTTGCTTTTTTTGTTGTTTTTTTGGGAGAGGGGGATAAATTCAATGTAATTACTGCTTTCAGGTGTTCAAGTCTTCTCTTGTGTGTGTAGTTTACATCCCTTGCATCTGTGTGTGCACTTAACTTTTTTCTCCTGCACTCCTGTACTAGCCATAGCTCTTCTCTCAGGTAGAGGCAATAACAAAGCAGTTAATTTCTCTTGTATGTTTACTTCTGCTGCCAGATACTGGTAAATGCAATTGGGAAGCCACTTGCCAGATGGAAATAAGATGAAATTACTTGTTCATTTCCCATGACAATATAAGGATGTTTTTGTTCACTGTGTGAACAGACTTGACAGAAATTGGAGGCTTAGGCTCAGGTTGAGGTAGGCTAAAGTTCACCTCAATATCTGCTTTCTCCATGCTGTAATTCAGTGTACTCCTTTTTAACTCCCTTTAATTTTCATCCTCATTGTATCCATGACTGACAGTTTTTTCTGTAAATTCTTTATTAGAATGATTCATTGATAATTTAAAGAAAGAAGGGAATTTCATATGAACTGGACATTTCAGCTCATAATAAAATGCTTTAACAGCTTCAATATCATTAAATAAAATCATATGTATTTCAAAAATTTAGTCATGGCCACTTCAAATGCTATTCAGTAGCTAAAGTAATGAACAGGTGTAAAATTATAATTTTCAAGAATAATGTATGCTTCCTTTTTTTTTTAATTTTTTTCTACAGAAGTAGAAAAGTACTGATGGTAGGATTTTTTTCTACCTTTTTCTACTTTAATTAAGTCTCTAAAGTATTTCAACCTGTTGATGTATGTTCTTTGCCATGATTATCATTAGCCCTGCTTGATGTGTTTTAAGCTTCCATAATGTTTTGTTTAGGGTTTGTGTGCCCTGGCTGGGTTGGGAGGGTTTCAAGCAGGGCACTTGCAGTGGGATTAGAGGAGTTCCCAGCTCAAGGTCTCACTGGAGGCACAGCTGGAGCTGCCCATGCACTGGGAAATGCCAGATCAACAGCAAACAATGCCTTGCAGCTTCTTGCATCAGCTTTTTCCCTCCAACACTCATAAACAAATGTGTTATTGCTAACTTAATAGAGCTCTAAATTAGGAAAAAGTCATGTAGTGCTGGTGTTTACATCTGTGTTTGCTGGTCTCCAGAAAGAATCTGTGTGTGCTGAAGGGCACAGGCTCTCCTCTGGCTCTGTCGTGGTGGCTGTCCTTCCCTGTCCCTCTTCTGTCTGTCTGGGGTCAAGAATAAGGAAAAGCCCACCCAAAACCTTGTACAGGTCTAGTGGTGTGAGGTGATTGTGCCTGAGTGGCTCAGCAGCTGCACTCCCCAGAGCACACTCACTGCTCCAGAGCTGAGCTGACCTCTTCCTTCAGTCTTCTCTTGCTTCATCCGTAGTGGTCAGAGGGTGAGGAACATTCCCCTCTGCTGCACCATTTTTTTTTTTTAAACTGACCATTTCTGGCATGGAAACCTGGGTATGGCAGCACCAGCTCTTGGTGCTGTCTGTAAGACTGGTTGTTTTGGAAACAAGCTGATTTTGAATGAAGATGTAAGCCAGAACCATTATCAAAGTGCTGTAATGAATAATCACAGCACTGAGCTCCAAGGTCTGCATGAAGTAACACAGCTGCTTTAGCATCCGGATTGATTTTTCATCTTGCTTTTCTGAGCTGCCCTGTGCTGCCTGCTATAAAATCCTTCTTTCATCTCTCCCTTTGGTTCTGTGGCATCAAACCAAAAAGTGTCTTGTCTTTGAACAGGCACTTGTGAAAGGAGAGCCTGACGAGGGGCGGGAGGTTGGTCAGCAGTGGTGTCTTGAGTTCTGGAAAGTATCAAGTATCTTTTTAATTGAGTTAATTATTTTTCCAAATTCCATCATCCGTGCTTGTGTGACAGTTGAATCACTGCTGAAATGGATAGTGGGAGCAGAGCCTCTGGCAGAAGAGGGATGAGCTTTGGAGAGCTCTCTGATGCTCCATGGCATCTCAAGCATGGCTGAAACGGTGGTGGGGAGATTCTAGGAGCTGCCTCATCTAGAAATTTTAGTAGGGTCTCTTTCTGCCTGTGAATTTGGGCTTGGTAAGATTTGTGTTGATGATGTATTGTGGCTTTAGTGCAGTCACAAAAGCATCTGGTTCTGGTGTTTCTCTGTTTTTTTTGGAATTGGCATGAAGTGAACTTTGAAGTCTCATGCGTGGGAGGAGAGAACGTCTTTTAAAGAACATTTCCTCTGGCCTTTTTCAAGTAGAAAAAAAATTATTCTAACCCAGACATCTGATGTTTGTTAAAGGGATGGTCTGTAAGTAGTGCTGTTGCAGCCCTTCAGGCCTGAGCAGGTCAGAGGAGCCATGGTTTGTTAGGAATGTGTGATGTGCTGTGGTTTAAATGTAGCTCCTGATTTTACAGCCAGTAGAGTGCACCTGCTCACAGGTGAGAAGGGGTGATAAGGAAAACTAGTTCTGTGCCCTGTACAGGCAGAGTTCCTCTTGTGAATTCTGCCTCAGCTCACCCTCTGTGTGTCTGTTTATAAAATATTATGTGTTTAAACCCCAAACTACTTTCTTTTTTGTTACTGTAGCAGCTGAATAACTTAATACCTGTTCTGCATTGGGCTGCTGTAGCACCTTTGCCCTTGAACGCTTGCTCACAGGGTTGTTTGTCTTCTGTTCTTTCTGACTTTTGTAAATTACCACTGTAGGAAGAAAGTTTCCTTTCTGTGAGGTGATATTTGGTAACAAAACCATTTATTACTCTTCTTTTCTTTTAAACTGTGACTTCTGCGGTCTGCCAGCCAAGGAGCTGGGTGTGTGTTTTATGCAGGTTTGTCTTTGGTACTCCCAACTCCTGAGGCAAGTCTGGGACCCTGTTTGTGGTGTTCAGAGCTTTAGAGATGATCCCTGGAGGTCTGGAGGGTTTAACTCTTGGACAGATGAGGTTTGCAGTAGGTCTCTCATCTTCTTGAATCACTCTTGTCACCTGTCTGAGCAGACACAAGCCCAGGCTTTCTCTGCTGTGACAGAACAGAACTTGTAATTGTCTTTCTTGCCTGCCCATGGGACAGCTCGTTTTTAACTCTTGGGTGTTTTTTTGTTTGTGTTGTTGAGCACCTGGTCTTATTTCCTGGCTTAATTGAGAGCAATTAGTGATAAGGGCCTGATTACTGAATGAAGTGTCACTTTAGGGTTTTAGATTGCAGCTGGGGTTGTGCTGGGGCTGCTGGGCTCCTCTGGTGATGGGCAGCTCCAAGCCAGCTGCTCGTGGCAGGCTTGCAGGCCAGTGGAAACAAGGGGAGAGCAAGGGCTGCTTTCTTCTAAAATAATTTTTCTTTTCACTTTTCTCTGATTTAGGCTCTTTAGAGGTAGCTGGGGCTGAGGGCACTGCCTGGGACTGAGTCAGTTAGTGCTGGCCAAGAGAAACTGATTATTCAGGGCTAGAAACCCAGCAGAATTCCTTTGTGCCAGATGTTTTCCTGGTGGTAATGGGTGTGAGGAGACAAATACCTGGTCTCTTTTTTATTTTTAGTATTAATTTAATTTTAATATTTATTTTTTATAATAAAATTCTTTTTTTTTTTTTAATTAAAGAGATTGAAACTGAGGCTTTATGTTATTCTTCACAATAAAAATTAACATTTTTTCCTTAGGAAATACCTGTAATGAAGCCCACGAAGGCTCATTACAGTGCAAAAAAAAAAAATAGTGCTCAGAGAACAAAACTGTATTCAGTCTGCTTGAAACTTCATCTTAATTTGACTTTCCAGTTTTTCAGTTACTTTTGAATGACTTAAAATATTCATTAAGTTCAATTAATGTTAAGCACATTAAGATTCTGTTCCTTCAGTGCCAAATATGTTATGTGATATTTAAAAGGAAATAAATCCTTGTTAATGGGTTTACTTAATGCTTAAGAAAATTCTGTAAAAATTGACTGTTTTAAATTATGCAAAAAATCAGCTTATATTTTAGGTGCTCCAATGCCACATTCCTTTCCATATAAGTTCAAGTGCTGAATATAAGACTAGTGAGTTGTGCTAATTTAAAAGGAATCACTTAAAAATATACACTGTTTTCTTAGTTTTGCTCTTTACCACTGACAACATAAATAATTAATAATAAACCTTTGTTCAGTGTGAGAAATATCAAATGATTTATGTTGCTGGTTTTGGATGAAGAACTTTCAGATATTATTAATGTTTCAATAGAGGGCACTCATGTGCTTCGAGGTAACACCAAATCCCTGTATTTTTAAAAATGCTTGCAATGAATTGGAGCTGAACTGAAATTTCATGGGGTTAAAATATATAAATATTATTTGGTAGTGCTTGGGAAAATTGTTCATTGTCATATTTTTATTTCTTGTTCCTTTCAATTTTGGACATTTGCTTTGTTTGTTTGGATATTTTACAGCAGGTGGAGGCAGTGCAGTCACTTTGCCTTGAACTGATTGTAAAAGATGTATTATTATAGCTTGCTAATGGACTTGCTGTTAGCTAAGATGGAACTGTTGTAATAATGAATAGAATTTAATAAATACCTTCTTTCCAGCCAAAAAGCCTGTAGAAGAATCAGAAGAAAAGAAAGCAGCTCAGTCAAAGAAGAAGATCAAAGAATTAAGAGTTTTGGATGGAAAATCTGCACAGAACTTATGTAAGTGATGTGAAGGGCATTAGGTCAATGTCTAAGTAGCATCTGCACCTCAGTGTTCATAAATTGTCTTTTTTTGTTTGCACATGCAATTAGTTTCTCTAAAAACTGATTTGAAAATGAGTCTTAAATTTGAACATGAGTCTTAAATTCCGTGGTGTTTTTAATTCACTATATAACTTGGGAAAAATGAAAAAAAGTAACATGGAAAAATGATTTAATGAGTGACTGGGGTTTTTGTCAGTTAATTCCCTCGATTAACTGACAGAATTAACTGCTCAGGACTGGAAGTGCAATTCAGTGGTCACTGATTTGGGCAGAGCACAGTGTGGGGGGCGTTTGTGGGAGGGGGTTTAGGGACAATTCCTGCCTGCTCCTTCTCCAGAGCAATGCAGAATTAGAGGTTCAGGGGAAGGTGTTACCAGGTAGGCTACAGAGGTGCAGGTACTGCTACAAATTGTACCAAAACCAGCCCACTTGTGGCATTCAGCTCGCTTCTCTCCTCCTTAATTATGGAGGGAAATCAATCATTAGCAGTAGTGGAGTCTTTTATTTCCATCAGAAACTCCATAAATGTCACTAGTCCAACTGTGCCCATGGCAAATAAGTGTGTAAACCCAAATGTGGGCATTGTTTAGTGCCACATCTGTGAGCAGAAAATGAGCTGTGTTAGAATAGTTCACAATTGATGGAAAACTTCAAATTATGGAAGCATGGATGCAGGATAATCAGGCACAGTAGTTAGGCTGAATATAAAGCACTTTTTTTACAATGTTATGCTGATCCATCTGTTAAGAATTCTTTGTAGTTTACTGAATGGGGCTCTCTTGAGATTTTATAACATTCTGAGATCAAATTGCTTTGAGAGCTGCACCTTTGAAGGGTTTGCATTGTGTGTGTCTCTTGTATAAGTTCAGTTACACTAAAAGTGGTAAAGTTAAGGCATTTTCTTACTTTGCCCAGCTCTTCATTACCACTTTGATGTGAAATCTTTTCTAGAATATCACATAAATATCATTGACCCAACTGTAAGTGCAGTACAGGTATTCATACATGGTTATGGAACCAATAATAATAATAGATAAAGATATCTATTATTGGCTGAGTAGGTCTGCTTAAGCAGGAATGCAGATGTCATTCATAAAGATAAAACTTTAATGGAAAGTAACATTGCTAGAGAGCAGCTGAGCCTGGTTTAAAAGTTAAAATTGTTGTCATAGTTTCATTTCTTAAAGAAAATTCATTATAAGTCAAATTGCAGTATTGTGCCCATCTAGCATTTGTTTATATGGGAGACTTCTTAACTGTGACACAATTTCGATGGGGATGTGACTTTTTGAGTTGCTAGAAATGGTTTGCCTTTGTGTATCAATCTTTTTTGACCTTTTTGAGTCTGATGATGTATTATTGAATTTCAGCAATATTTTTGGGTTCCTTCCGTTTGCCTTACGAAGAAATAAAAAATATCATTTTAGAGGTTGATGAGGAGAAGCTGAGTGAATCCTTGATTCAGGTATGTGAAAATACCTCTGCTTTTGGTTATAGCTCATTTTCCACATGAAACTGGCAGAAGGAGTAAGAATTCAAGAGTAAGACAGGGCGTATATAAATAAATGCAATTTACACTTTAAAAAATGCAATATTTTAATGCATTATGTTTAAAAAATATGATGTATTAAATGCAAATCTACACTTTTACTGAGTATTTCTTAAAATAAACTATTATTCAGTCATAATATAAATATTTGAAATACTTGCCATGTCTGTATTTTGACACCTGAAGATCATACAATAACTCACCATTTTCTTTGGGGACATGAATAAGACTGCCAGCAAATTGAACTTTTGCCTGAGTCCCTGTACATTTGCCATCCAAAAGATCTGTACAATTTTGGGTTGCTGACCTTTTTTTATAAGGTATTTTTAAGTGTATTTTCTGCACAGATATTTTGAATGTCTAATGGTTGTAATTTTTTTTTTTTTTGCTACTTTTGTCATGTTTTACACAGACCAGTTATCTTTTGATTGATATTTAATGAGCGAGATGCGAGCATTAGGGCAAAAGGAGATTGTAGAGAGACAAAGCTCATTGAGGCTGTCAGGCCCTGAAAAATGATACTGTAACCTTTTAATACATTCTTCAAATCAGAGACTGCAGCAGAGCAGCTGATGTCTGTATTAAATAATTGCTGCTTTGATTTGATGTTTATATAATGTTAAAGCTGCGTAAATAAAATAAACCTCCCGTAATTTCCTCGTGCATTTCCATGTTGTGGTATTTTGAGCATGTTATTTTTATTATCTTAGGTAGTTTAATGTAACAAATTTGATATAATGCCTTGTTTGTTTTAGAACCTGGTGAAGAATCTTCCTGAGCAGAAAGAACTCAATGCCTTAGCTGAATTGAAGGATGAATACAACGATCTTGCCGAGCCTGAGCAATTTGGAGTTGTGGTATGTGTTAGTGCAAGGATGAACTGCAGAGTTCCATTCTGGCACATAAAAAGAAACAAATTTAAGGTTAAAAATCTTATTTTACTGTTTTTGCAAGACCTGCAGTAGGAAAAGTTGCTGTTTCCTGATGAGTAGTAATCAAAAAAATCTCTTCAGTATGTATTAGGCCAGCCTGTGACCAGCCAGATTGGAAGCAGCTCATCCTCAGGGTCCTTTCCTGTGTGAACCCCTCGGATTCCGGGATTTTGGGTGTTTTTCTGGAAGGAATTACAGTGTAGCATTAAAAGCAAGGCACTCCTGTGCCAGACCAAATCTTTTTTCTGCCTGTCTTGCCTTGAATGTTTATTAAACAGTTCTGAAGAACGCTCTGCCTTCAAGCAGATAAATTTCCAGGAGCCCATAGAAGACCCAGTTACTCCTTGGCATTGATAACTCTGATAAATTAGTTTTGTATCAAAACCTGAAAGAGTTAATATGTGCACATCCATATTTGATATGTTGGTATGCATACACATATCAAACATCTGTGTTTTTACCAACACAGATGTGTTTGATATGTTTTATATAACACATGTCTGTGTTTATACCAACACCAACCTGCAGAATGGCTCAGGAGAGGTGGGAATTGATACTGGAGCTGAAATTGCAGCTTGTGTTCTGCTCCTTTCAGTCCCTGGATCTGTTCAATGGCTGGGGCCTCTCTGGAAGGGAATTCCAGCATTTGCAGGAATTCTTTAGTCCGTGTCTGGGGTGAGGGTGGGACCCTGAGTTCCTGCCAGCCCTTGGGAATCACTTTCTGCTCCTGGTCTTCCGAAGAGCTCAGGAGTTTTTAGGCAAATGAGCTCCTGTTTTCACTTCCCCTCTCAGCCCAGGAGATTAAAATGATGATGAGAGCCTCTGGAATGTGTTCAGGATTTATCCCCAGCTCCACGGGAGCCACGTTTGCTCTTGCTGGATTTTTAAGGCATTATGTACATTAAAATGCATTAAAACAGAAATAGAGGCCTCTTAGAAGACTTTTTTTACTAAAAAGCTCTGATTTGAGCATAATTTGGCTTCAGAAGTGGCTTTTGAGTGCTTTTTTTTTTTTTTTTAATTATTTTTCAGTTGGGGAAGTAACAGAATATGATTTGTCCTAATGAGATTTTTGGAGAGGATTTAGAAAATGAAAGATATCAATGGCTTCTTTTGCGAAACTTTAGCCTATTGATTTCCTTTTCTTTTAATAAATGGCATAAAGTTCCAAAAATATTTTATTTCCAGACAGAGATGAGGAATTTTGATGGAAGTGGAATACATTAATTAGCCTTACCTGTAGAAGTAAAACATTGCCATTTATTGATCAGTAGCAATCTAAAAATCTCTATAAATACATATTTGCTGCTTTCTTTGAAGCAATAATAGCATGGATATATATTTAAAATATAAACATGTGTGTTATGTCTTTAGACAGACCAAAACTTATCGATGAATATGTGTATTGTGATATATGCATATATTATACATTATACTATATATAATATTTCACATATATATCTAGATATATAAAATAAATAAATATATATAATTTTTATATTTATTATATTGATGGGTATATTCCTGCCTACCTAGATATTGTCAGACAAAGTGAGCAGTTCCTTGGGTTTTGAGCAGGGAGCATATCTGGAGTGTGTTGAAGGGAAATGCTCAGTGGCAGCAGGCAAGCTGGAGGTGTTAGGACAAAGGAAGCCTCTGATGTTTGGGAATTCTGTTCAGTTTTCTGCTGAAAATCAGCAAAGAATTCGACAAAATTGTGCCTAATGACCTTGACTGAAAGGGCTGTGTAGGCATTTCAATGTGTTTCTGCTGTAAATTCCTCAGTGCTTCACCCTGATCATTTAACTTGGGTCATGTCCTGCCCTGCCCCTGGCACAGTCCCCTCCACAGCCATCACCTGCCTTGTCTCCCTGCTCTTTGGGTGAGGATGCTGACCCCACCTCTGGGGCTCCTGGGTTCCTCCAGGTCAGGATTCCTGCTGGCTGGAGCTGGAGGCCTGGCCTTTTCCTATGGGAGTTGAAAAAGCCACAAAAGTTCCTTTATTTCCCAGCAGTGCCAGGGTGGCCACGGTCACTGTTCCACTGATTTCTGAGGAAACACTGACTAGAGTAAGTTGAGAGAGTTTCCAAGTATTTAATGCAACATTAATTAGCAAAAACTGCTTAATCAAACATCTCCAAATGGTGCTGTTTGCCTTCTGAAGGAACCAAGTTTCCTGGAGCTTGTTTGCTTATTCAGCTTTACCATCTGCTTTAATAAAAGCCATTACTTTGCCTTATGGGTCCTGCTTCTGTCTTGTTTCTAGAGGCCTCTAACTGCACCACTGGTGCTAAAATGCTGGGTTTGTTTCTGATTATGATATCATGGAACTGTCCATAAGTGTGGAAGAAATGCAGCTGAACTTAGTCTTGACTGAAGTTCTTTTTTCTAATGTGTCAAATTAATTTTGGAGTTTCTCATAAATAATAATCTCAACCTCGGCTTTAGGAATAGAAGACAGACTACCTTAAATAATATTCAAAGTGTGTCCCCGTGTTTTTGTGTAGATTTAGGTGTGTTAATTATTAAGATACGTTAATTGGATAATCACTTTGCCCATCAAATTTAATAAAGGTTGGAATAAGTTGCTTAAAGTTTGTGTGGAAAAACCATACTTAGTAAAAGATTAACTTATTTGAAGGAACCGATTAACTTAATATTCAGCTGATATGTAAATGAAAATTAGAACTGCATTTTCCTTTAGATGAATGTTAAAATCAATTACATATTCTAATGAGTTATTGGAACTTTTTGAAGTTATATCCTGGGATCAAAAAAGGCACCACAACTTCCTCTAGAGGAAACTTTGCATAGATGTTGAAGTAGAGCAAGAAAAATTCATTAACTGAATCATCTGTGTACCGTTGGCTCAGCTGGACAGGATGTTACCTGAGTTCTACACCTCAGCCTTGTGTTCAAAGTTCATTTGTTTATGATGTGGGAATAGCTGCAGCTTCAGTGAGGAGCTGCATTTCCAGCTGAACATTTTTGGTATTACAAAAGCATAAATTGGACTGAGGAATTGTATAAACTTGTATATTCTGTGATCCCTTTTTCTCCTGTGTAACCAGCTCAGCTGTCATGAGCAGTCCTGGCTGGGAGGCAGACAAAGTGGGGAGAATTGTACAAGTTTATTGCACCTCCATTGGTTTAGAGTCATTCAGTCTTTCAAATTGAATTTATTGGCTGCTTGTTTGGCCTCATTGTAATTTTGTGAGCTGCTGCAGAATTAATCTTCCTAGAACGTTTCCAGGGGAAAAAAGGCAACTTTAATATAACATAGGTAAGAGGCTAAGTTGTCTTAGTAAGTTGACAAATTTTTATTAGAGGAATGTCAGCTTTTTCTTAGGAAGTGAGGCAAATTTAATTGTGCTTTTTGCCTTTCTCCAATGGCCTTTGATCCTCGTTTTAATACAGGGCTTGAGAATTGAATGATGATAATAAAGCATAAAGAACTGAATAAAGAACTTGATTAGGTAGAGAGTTCAGACAAGACCTTTATGAGAGCCCAGAAGGGGAAATAATGATATGCAGCCCATCACTGACAGTCAGCTGGAAAAGAAATATCCATTTCTTTAACTGTTTACAGGGGAAGCCAGTGCTTGCTGTTCCATGCACCTGCTGGAATGTTTAATTTATTTTATATATATATAGATATAGATTTGCTTTTGACACTGATTTTATTTAGAACCATAAAGAATTTGAGCTTTCCAAGTGAATGCAGGCTTTGCTCCTTACCTAATTCTAGGAGATTTCTCCAAATTCAGTATGTGATCACTCCTTTCTGCCACTGAACACATGGATTTAGAAACAGGCCCACAAAAGGGGAAAGCAGGGCAGGGTGGGGCAGGAGGAACTGAAATAGCATTTGTGCCCATCTTCTGCTGATACCTAAAGGGCATTTTATGTATAAAAATGTTCTGGGTTTTAAGGAAACAACCCACATGAAAACAGCTCTTAGGAAATTATTAAGATAGTTTTAAAATATTATGTAGGTCAGGGAATGGAATTAAAACTTACTGCTGTGTTGGTGGCCAAAAGGTAATAAATGATCAGTGTTCCATGACGCTGCACAGCATTAAAGAAGAAAGGACACTTGTCTGAAGTTTAGGGATTATTCTTCACTAATGTTTATGTCACACTCTCCTGTGGGCTTGTACCTGTTTTGTTGCACTCTGGTTTTGGGATCTAAAGCTTTTGACAATTTTTTTTCTGTGCCATTTTGAGTAAAAACAGCAATTGGAGATTGTTCTACAAAAGTTAAAGCAAATTATGTGATTAATTTTAATTTCCATCTACTGCAGATTAGTGTAAGTAGATCCTTTCAAGGCAGATGTTTTCAGTATGATATTTCTGAAATACAGGATGATTAGAAGAATAATGTTTCAAGACTTTCAATGATTTTGGCTTATAGAGGCTCAGAGAGAAATTTGTGACAATGGAGATTTATAAAAAAAGATCACTAGTTCTGCTGAAATGCTTCTTTTCTGATCCTTTCCTTTTCCTTGTTCCAGCCTGATCATAGGAATTGTTTGAGACCATCTGGAGCGCCTTCATGTTTATGTTCATTTTAGAATGAATTCATTATTATTCAGGCCACTCAAGTCCTTCCTGTGAAAGTTATTGCTGCTGCTTCTGGTAGCTGGTGGGAGATAGCACTGCTAGAAAAATCGTGGTTCCTCAGAGGACCATGGCCAAATTTTGGCCAACAGAGACAGGAGAACATCAAAATCTTCCTGTTTTGAAAGTCAGGATCTGTGATTTGTCCCATAGCAAAGCTTTTCTTGCCAAGTGCTTCAGGAACACCCCTGATGGTGAATACATTGGGGAAGAAATCTTTCTGTATTCTGCTAAGTAAGATGAGCTAGATTTGAACATAACCATTCTTGCAATTAAATTGAAAATTTCAAGTGGTTTAACAATGCTCAGTACATCTTTTTTTTTCCTAATTTAAATTTCTCTTGTGAATTACGGTGTGCTTAGTGGGAGGAAATAACTCTGATCACTTGTGCAAGATACGAAAGATACTTTGTGACCCAGCCTGGTGAATTTGGTCTTGGGGATTTAAATTAATGAATCAGCATTGTAGATTATTTTCAGTATCTCTGTCTTGTGCTGTGTTACAACATCAGGATTGTAACCTCCTTGTCAGGATTTATAACCTCCCAAGGTTATAAATAAAGGATTATTATATTATATTATTATAATATATACAATATTAATTATAATATATATAATATATATATTATATTATTATAAAGGATTTATAACCTTTCTATCAGAGCAGGAAGGAATGAGTGCTGTGCTCTTTTCTGTCTGAAACACGGAGGTGCTGGGATGCAGGACAGGCAGTGAAAACATGCAGAAACTGTAGCCTTGCTGGCCGGTCCTGTGTCCTAACAGTCAGAACTTGAACTTTTTGATCTTTTGACAATTTGAGCTTTTCTGACAAGTCAGTGTTCGGTGGGTGACGTGTGCTGTGGCTGGCTGCCTGCAGATGAGCTCGGTGAAGATGCTGCGCGCGCGCCTCAACGGGATCCTGTTCCGGCTGATGTTCGAGGAGCACGTGAACAACATCAAACCCGACATCATGGCCGTGACCCTGGCCTGCGAGGAGCTCAAGAAGAGCGAGAGCTTCAGCAAGCTCCTGGAGCTGGTGCTGTTCCTGGGCAACTACATGAACTCTGGCTCCAGGAACGCTCAGTCTCTGGGCTTCAACATCAGCTTTCTGTGCAAGGTAAGCTGCAGGCACAGAGCGCTCGGGTGCAGCTCCTGGAACCCAGCACGCAGCAGGGGAAGCATCAGCCACTGAAGTTTAGTGACTGCACCCCTGTGTTTAGTCATGGACAGGAAGCACACAGTCAGCATTCCTTCGGTAACTTGAAGGTGCCTTTATTTTTTGCTCCTAAGGAACGTATTTCAGCCTTCAAGGTTGTCTAGCAGAATTTGGGAGCCTTTGTTTTGCATTTTATAATAGCTCCTTTCATGGTTATGTAGTTATATTATAACTATACTTATAATAACTCCTTTTTTAGACTAGTGACTATCATTTAGTGGACTTTCTGCCCATGATAAGAGATTTTTATTATTTTTTTGAGTCAGCTGTCAGCAAGGTGTCTGTCTACACATTTCTGTGTGCAGAATACACACACTTCATGATGAGGAATCCTAATGTGATGAATTCACTTTTCAATACAACCAGAGTTTTATATTGATTTTTTCTTTTTGCTTATTTCTTGAACAATCTTAAAATTAATTGTCTGTTTACTGGATGCAGTACTTACATTATGCAGTCTGAAAAAAAGAGGAGAAAAAAGGCAAGTATTGATCTGGGATAAATGTTTGGTTTTGGAAAAGAAATTGTTCTATAACAGAGCTGGTCATTTCGTACACAGAGATCTGGTTTTGTTAAAACTTTTATTAAAACGTGATAAAGAAAATAAAAGGAAGCACAACTCCAGCCTGTCTGGACTGAGCTAGAAGGCTAATGACTGAGGAGTAATTGCAAATCCTTAAAAACAGATTATCTCTCTGGATGTTATATTGCAGTGGATGATGTTATTGAAGATAGAAATGATCTGTAAACAATCTCTTGGCAGAAGGCAGAGAACTTAATTTTGTTCAAATAAGAGACATCATCATCAGAATTCCTGGGATGTATCAAGACTGGCCAGGGAGAGCAGCTATTCCTGTGCCTGCTCCAGAGCATCCTCAGTGCCTGAGCGTGGAATGCTCTGTGAAAGTAGAAATACAAAAGTGCTCCGGCTGAGGGAGGCTGCTGCAGTAATCCACTAAAGTTTGCTGTGTTTGTTTGATATGTCCAGAGGATCCAGCTGCTTTTTGAACCCCCAGTGCAGCAGGAGCCCCCTCAGGAGTTCCAAAATTCTGCTCCGTGGGAGGGGAACTGAAAGGAAAGAGAATTGTTTCAGGGATGTGCAGGTACAGCTGCTGGTCCTGTGGTGCTGAATTCAAGTGAGGAGCAAGAGCTCAGTTTCAATAAAGCTTTTGTAGCATTCTGGCTGGATCAATGTGTGTTCATCTGTTAAGTGCTGCTATGTTGCTTTTTGTTCATAGTGCAAATAGAACAAGACAAGCTGTTTATCCAGGCTGAGCATTACTGATGAGGGGACGTTTATTGTCCAGCAGCCCTTGTTCTGGGAAGGGGGGAAAGATTTCTAGGGTAGGAGAAGGTCTATAATCTCATAAAAATCAATAGAGAGCCTTTTTATAGCTATAATAAAGTGTCACTCCAGTGATGGCTCATACATAATTTTTCCCTTGCATTGGCTGCGGCGTTTAACCCTCACACCTGAGAGCTGCACCCAGAAGTACCTGGGAGATCCCAGCCCCAGTCTGGCAGTGCCTTGTGGTGTGATTGGCATGGGTTAAATGCTTTACTCTGTGTCAAGGGAGAGTTTCGTTCTGGTGGTGTTTTTCTGGCTTTTACAGAATTAAACATCTTACTCTGTGTAGCTCTTGATTTGAGTGGTTGTGCTGTGTTGTGCTCTGTGTCCCTTGGCCTTTAATCCTTCCCCAAGTCGTGGATCTCATGGTATTGACCCTCAAATTGATGCTTCAGCATTCAGCTGGAGCTGCTTTCTGTAGCCCACACTGATCTAGCAATTTATTTCATTTATTTTTAAACTGAATGTGTTATTTCCAAATTCTGTCTCTCAGGCAAAGAATGGCCCTAGACTCAAAACCTGTGTTTTAAAATTTGAACACCACAGTGTTAAAAATTTATCCTGAATCATAGAATGATAGAATATCCTGAGTTGGAAAGGACCCACGAGGTTCATCAAAGTCCAGCTCCTGGTCTTGTAAGCACAACTTAATAGGCTCTTTTTGCTTTTCATCCACTTGGCTGGAGTGTGTAGAGCAGCAGAAATCAGGCTAAGCCATTAGGTTCTTTACAAGCCAAGGAATGTTAGCAAAATTACTGCAAGTAAAAAGCTGAATGTAAAAAGTATTGCATTTATTGCAAAAAATTAAAATAATGGGTGGCTTATTGAATATGAGGGTATATTGAATATGAGGGTATATTGAATACAAGTACAGGGTGTGAATACAGACTCAGCCAAGCTGCCACCTGTTCAGTTCCTACTTTCATTTCTATTTTTATCTTTAAATATTATGTGCTAAACTACACTCAAACAGCAGCTATCTTATGTTTCCTTATACAAGTGGGCTTAGGAGTTGATTCTTAAAGTACAGACATTGATTCTAAACATCAAGCAGACCTATCTACATTGTGTTAAGAGTAAAGATGAATATAGCAGAGACTTGTTTATTATTGGGCCAAAGCAGTGAATTTGATACATTTGTTCAAGGTCTAAATAAATGTTTATTTAGATATTTATTTAGACGTTTACCTTTACTACAAGGTGCTAATGCTGACTCTTATTGTGATGTTGTTCCTGGTGGCAAAACATGTTCCTGTTGTAATTTGAAAGCAAAATAATTTTGTCCATTTAGAAAAAAAAGTGCTTTATCCACTTGATGATGTCAGAGAGATCAAAGACTGCAAATCCCACTACTGTTGTTCACAGACAAATTGAAATGCAATTTCTTTTTTCCATGCAGATGTTTAGCCAGTAAATCTACTAATTTTTTTTCAAGTCAGAAGAACTTCTGTGTATGTAACACATTAAAGCCCTTTAACTGCATACCATTACTGAGCATTGTTTAGTCTTTAATCGCTGAATTGGTATGAATTAAATTGCTTTCTTAATTGCCTAAATACCTTATATTTTTAAAAGCCTGTTTTTCCACTGCACTCATTTATTCCTAACAGGGTAATCCTTAAAGCTGAAAGGCCTATATTAAATTGAACATCGATGGCAAGCCTGTCATGAGGATTATAGAATTAGAACTTCAAGTGATTTAGAGAATGAGAAAACAAATAGGAGATTTTACACAAGCATTTATGTATTCTTCTTAAATAAATCCTTTATTTCATTTGTTGTGTATGTTGTAGCTTACTTCTGTGTAAGAACTGTACTAGATGAGTAAAATGCTGTTAAAACAACTCTTTCCAGATGTATTACTAATTCTTTGTCAAGTGCAGTGTGCTCCTCTCAAGCTCTTACCTGCACCTCCTCTGTCTTGCCTTTGTGTGTAAGAGGAAATCTCTGCTCCTGCTGGATCTTCCATCAACTCACACATCCCTTCTTCACATCTGCACAAAAATGGGCAAACTCAGGAATTTGGCCTTAAATTTGTTCTCTCATTATCTAAACTTCATGATGTTCCTTTGTCTAGACATGTGCACCGTGCCATGGGATTATTGGGAATGTGCCACTGGTCCTGTATTCTAACAATTAGTTCAGATTTTTATTTTTTTTAACTAAAAAAACTCATTTCAGCAGTTCATGCACTCAGGCTAATGGAGAACAGTCTTGTAACTCCCAAGAATAATGCTTTGTTTCAGGCCACTAAAAGTTGAAAGAACAGCAAAAATATGCATTTACCTGTTACTTCCCATTGTGCAGAGTTTCCCTGCAGCTTTTCATAAATGCAGCTGGATGCATTACATTTCCTTTAGCTAGTCAGGATTACCTTTGCTTTTTTGTTATTCTGCATTCTGGCAAGGCAGGGTGCATTTATGCAGTTTATCTCTGTAGAATTGTTCTCCAAATCTTTAGCCTAACACAGCACGGTTTAGATTTTGCTCCAAGAAAAAAACAGTGGATTTACAACAAGGAGTTACTTTAGTTTGACTGGTCAAAATGCAAATTCTGACTGTTAGCATGGTGTCCAGCTATGCAGCATTTCAGGGATCCCTGTAGTGATTTGGCATTGAAGGAATGCTCTAATTTCAGTTCTGTTTAATCTCTGTCCACAGCTATTTTTTATCTGGGGATTCTGAACTGGCGATGCTCAAATCTCAGAACTTTATGGACTGTCTTCAGATCTTGTTCTCATCAAAATTAATCATTATTTCTTAAAATACATCATAGGGTAGATTCCTTCTAGTCCTAAATTGTGACAAATTCAGAAATTTCATTTTTAAAATAATCTGTTTATTTGCAGGCAGCCGATGTAGGTAACTTTTTGCTAATGAGTTGAAGTCTGCAATATTCACTTTATTGAAACAGAAAACTTTTTTTTTCTTTCTGTTTTCTCCTGTGTTCACTGTTTTAGATTCGAGATACAAAATCATCAGACCAGAAAACCACCCTGCTGCATTTCCTGGCAGAAATCTGTGAGGAGAATTACCGGGACATCTTAAAATTCCCAGATGAGCTGCAGCACGTTGAGAGTGCAAGCAAAGGTAAGCAACACACAAAGCACCTAAAGATAGCAGTTGTTTGCTTTGATATTAAATATTTCCAGCATTTCATCTGAGATTGTGGGATTATGTAACCTGCAAGCATTGATAATCCACGTGGATTGTGCTTTTCTGGTATTTATCGAGCTGAGAAGTCAGCAGGGAAAAACAGCAACTCCTTTTCTTCTGTAGTAGGCTGTGAAAATAATACAGTTTATTTCAGTGAGGTGCTTGAAAAGGCACGGCTCAGGAGTTGTGGCAGCAGTGCTGAGTGTCCCATCAAACCTCTGAAGAGTGAGCTCTGAGTGTGCAAGGAGCCTTCACACACAGAGCTCCTCATTTCCACACCTGAGAGACAATAACAAATAAATAGCTACTCTATTTGTGCAAATAAATATATATATTTGTATATGAAGTGCATAATTACAAAATATGATATATAAAAATAGACATACTATAAATATATATAATAAATATGCATATTTATTATTTATGCAAATAAATAGCATGCTCTGGAAAAATCCCAGGTTGCATATGAATAGATCCAGTCCAGTTGTGCTGCCCAGGCCACAACTCATGATTATTTTTGGTCAGTGAGCAGGCCAGGCTGGGGATGTGGTAGCTGAGTTCACCTGTTGGCCACGTCCTCATGTGGCACAGCCTGGGCTGCTTGGCACCCTTGCTGCTGAGTTTTCTGCTCAGGCAGAAGTAGATGAAGATAACACAAACTTTTAATTGGCCTGTGTCATCAGAAGATAAATATAAATAATATAGATATCAATATCAGTATTAAACCCATAGATATAAGTAATATAAATATAGGTATAAATATAGGTATAAATATAGATATAAATATAAATATAGGTATAAATATAGATATAAATATAGGTATAAATATAGATATAAATATAGATATAAATTCCTGGGCAAGCACAAGAATATGAAGGAAAATAGAGGGCAGAAGTAGTTGGATGCACATTTCCACCACTCCTGGCCAGGTTTCCTCCTGGAAATGTTTCTCTCCTTTCCTCCAGTGTTATCAGTCAATGTGTCTCTCCGTGCAGTGATTAGATACTTTATTAATTAGGCCATCCCTTGCTCTCAGTCTGTGTTCTGGTGTCTGCAGCTGGCTGCTGGGAGCAGAGCTCCTGTTTCCCCGAGGACCTGGGCAGAGTTCATCCATCAGCCCAGCTTTGCCATGGCTTCACCTCACACTTCTTCACTTTTCTGTGTCTGCCTCTCTCACTTTTTTTTTTTTTTTTTTTTTTTTTTATAATATAGATATCAATATCAGTATTAAACCCATAGATATAAGTAATATAAATATAGATATAAATATAGGTATAAATATAGATATAAATATAGGTATAAATATAGATATAAATATAGATATAAATTCCTGGGCAAGCACAAGAATATGAAGGAAAATAGAGGGCAGAAGTAGTTGGATGCACATTTCCACCACTCCTGGCCAGGTTTCCTCCTGGAAATGTTTCTCTCCTTTCCTCCAGTGTTATCAGTCAATGTGTCTCTCCGTGCAGTGATTAGATACTTTATTAATTAGGCCATCCCTTGCTCTCAGTCTGTGTTCTGGTGTCTGCAGCTGGCTGCTGGGAGCAGAGCTCCTGTTTCCCCGAGGACCTGGGCAGAGTTCATCCATCAGCCCAGCTTTGCCATGGCTTCACCTCACACTTCTTCACTTTTCTGTGTCTGCCTCTCTCACTTTTTTTTTTTTTTTTTTTTTGCTGTTTCTCAAACTTTTCATGCACCTTTCTTTCCAGTTTTTTTTCTGCACACAACCTGTGTTTGATTTGTGTTGATTATGCTGCAGGAGGGTTCATTGGCCTGAGTCCCTGCTCTGGGATTTTTGGGGTGTCTGTGCAGGGCCAGGGGCTGGGCTCACTGATCCTTGTGAGTCCTTTCCAGCTCAGAATATTCTGTGATTCTGTGGACTAACATATTAATTAAGTTATTTATGCAAGTAGCACTTTGGCATCTTATCTAAATTCCAAAAATGTTTTTTCCCACTTGATAATTCTTTTCTCGAGGTGACTTTTCATCTTTTTCTTCCTTTCTTTGTAAAGTCTTCTGGTTTACCAGGCACTTTTGATGATCTTTTATGAATTTTCTTCTGTGGGTGACACTTGACCTTGCAGCTTTGAGATTTTTACAGTTTGATTCAAAGCCTCTGATGTTCTGTAAGTTGACTTGAGGAATTAAACTGGAAGAGTCAGTAAAGTTTAGTTAAGCTGTAGCATCCTAAACAGAAAAAGCATATTAATGGGAGCAAAGCCTCTAATAATTCTGGTGCTTAGAATACATATGAAAAAGATTTTATTGCAGTTAAATTTGTTTCATTCTGTAAGACAAAAGCTGCATTTCCTATAAACAGCACTGACTTCTAGCAGAGCATAAATTGCTGTTCATTTTTAATGACCCAAACTTCTCTTTCAGCCCTCCTTTGCTTTCTGGAGCAAGGCAGATTTTTGGCAGAATAAATGGGATTTGTGCAAGTTGCTTCAACTGCTCCCCATGGTGTTTCTGGGGGTTGGATAATTGTAATGTTCATCTGCTCTGTCACACGTGGTGCTTTTCCTGTGCAGGAATTTGAAGTGGAGGAGGTTTGCACTTCCTATTTACTGTTTGGTGTTTTATAAACCAGTGGTTTTGGGGACGGACAGTTGGGTTTATTTTTCCTGTGGGAAGCCTCTTTTGGAATAAATTGGCTGGATATGAGGATGCTGGCATCAGTTATTCATAAAATAGGAAGAAATCTACCAGCAAATATTATCTCTGCATGAATTTGAAATAAGGAAATGTGAGCCAGGCAGGTGAGTGTCGTTGCTTGAGATGGATGCTGGTTCTTTTTAGTCAGGAGGCAGCCTCGTGGTCTGGGCTGTGCAGAACCTTCCAAATGCTGCACTTGGCACCTGCAACTTCTTTTCAGCTTTGGCTACATATTCTCACTTCCATGTAAAGAAAAAAAAATCCTGTTCATCTTAATTTTCATAGAAGAATAAAGAACCAGCATCTGAACAACAGTTGATTTTTTTTTTTTAATTTTTGGTTTTTTACTTTTTAACAAAGAGCAGATAAAGCATAAAACTGGATTTTAATATGAAAAGGTCAATGGGATTAGATGAACTCCCCACGCATGTACTAAAATCTTCAATAATCTGATATTAGGTACAATAAAATAGTTGATCTTTTTAAAGATGGAAGATCAACCTGCAGCTTTATGAAAAGTAAAAATAAATTAGGAAACAGTTTTATTCTGGAAAATGCAAGCAAAGGTCAAAGTGATTAACTATCAAGAGATCATTGGAAAAGCATTTCTTCTTCCTGGAAGCAGACTGTGAAAGGAAAACCAATCAAAACTCAAAGGCTGTGATGCTGTGCATTGTTTGATGCCAGTGATTTCCTTTCCCCCCTTTCTTTTTTTTCCCCCTTTCTTTTTTCCCCCCCTTTTTTTTTCCCTTTCTTTTTTTCCCCGTTCTTTTTTTCCCCCTTTCTTTTTTTCCCCCTTTCTTTTTCCCCTCACCTTTTTTTCCCCTTTCTTTCTTTTCCCCCTTTCTTTCTTTTCCCCCTTTCTTTCTTTTCCCCCTTTCTTCTTTTCCCCCTCTTTCTTCTTTTCCCCCTTTCTTCTTTTCCCCCTTTCTTCTTTTCCCCCTTTCTTCTTTTCCCCTGTCCTTTCGAACCAGACCCAGCCCTGCTGGCCCATTCACTCCACTTGTTATCCCTCTTCTTCTTCTCAGGGTATTTGCTCTTCCCACTTTATAACCTCAGCTTTTTATTTAAGACCTGAACAATTCCCATCCTGTTTTGGGCTTCAGTCAAATTTCCAAACAAAACCAAGAGGTACCTTACAAGTCAGATATTTCTAGACAGCCATGTGGTTAAAAGTATAGTTTGGAATCGCTCAGAAAATAAATATATTTTTAAAGTTAAGGCTCTCCTGAGTGTCAATTAAGCCTCTCAGAAATCATAAAAGTGAAATAGATAATACACAGAATTAAGGTGATTAAAATAAGTTAATCATGTGTTTTATAACAGCAACTTGATTTTAGATATTAAGAGGAGCAGTTTTACATCCCAGATTGTGATTCAGCCATTGTGCCTGTAAATAATAAAGCATTAAAATAAGCCATAGCCATGTCTTTATCTGGTGGATATCACATTCCTGATGTAGCTGTTCCAGCAGTGGCACTCACTGGGCTGTGCAGAGTCACAGCAAATTGAGATTAACTGGGAAAGGGGGATATATGTAATATAAATATCTGTAATTTTTAGTCTCTTTCAGTAATAACTGAGTTCTTTGCCTGATATCAAGGTGTGCCTCTTGATAGTTCTTTTAAAGTGGTGTTGAAAGTAAAATCAAGTGAAAGGTGCCTTGTGGGGATGAATTAGGTCTGTGCAGAGGACTGAAAAATACCAATAGCACAGCACAGATTTGTCACTCACTTGGACTTTGGAATTTATTTCATTAATTTGCAAGCACATGGTTCTGATGGTGGAGGCATCTCTCTAGAAAGGCCATTAGCAATGGAAACACTGGGGAATGCAAATATGTGTGTACTTTTTATTACAAATACCGTAATAAAATATTAATTTTGAGATTTTATACAGGTACTTCACTGTGATTTAATGGCATCATTTTAGAATGGGGGAAATATTTTAAAACATCCTGTGCCGCTGTCACTTTGAAGCACAGCAATTTAAAACATGCTCATAAGCAGCAGCCGTTTTTCTGTCAGACAAAAGTTTTACAGTTTGTTGCAGCAGAAAAAACCCGGGTTTTAGCAAAGAGATCTGCAGCATTTCCACCTTGCACAGCTGAAATTGCTGAAGCAGGTTTTGCCCAATCTGGCACATGAGAGGTGGAAAGCAGAAACCTCACAGGTGCTTCTTGTGCTGTAGTTCTGAGCTGCAATTTCTCTAAGGGATCCTTTTGGAGCCTGGCTGAGATTCTGGATTGCCTCACACTTTGCAAAATGGCTTAGTGAGTTCTCCCAGCCTGTGAAGGCTTTGAGGATTTTTTTTTTTCCAAGGGATTTTACATGAAAATTGTGTCCAGCTCGCCTGCAGGTGGGCAGGACAGTGACAGCAATGCTCAGGTGTTGTGTCCCTGTGACAGCAATGCTCAGGTGCTGTCTCTGTTTAGCCAGGGCAGTGAAGTTCCTGTAGCAGCCTGGAAAGGTGGGACACAGTCTGGAAAGGTGGGACACAGTCTGGAAAGGTGAGGCACAGCCTGGAAAGGTGAGGCACAGCCTGGACAGGTGAAGGTTAGCTTGGAAAGGTGGGACACAGCCTGGAAAGGTGGGGCACTGCTGTGTCCCTGCCTTCTGCCCCTTCCCCTGCAGTGCTGGGAGCAGGCAGAGCCTCTGCAGGGCAAGGAGATCTCAGCATGCAAATCAAAAGTGCAAATGCACATCCACGAGTGAAATCTGTCTGTTAAAAATTCTGCTTTGAATGTTCCTCAGGTCAACTCCCAGTACACAGTAATGGGATATAAACTCAGCATTGCCATTTGGGCAGACCTGCTCCTGCTCCTAAAGTTGAAAATGTGCAGGAAAGATTGTGTCAGGGAGAAAGTCTGTTCTGCATGGTGGGTTAGTTGTTAAGCACCAGGGCTTTGTGTCAGAAAACTTTCCCAGTTTTTGGAAGAGGAGGATGGCAGCTCCTCTAACTGAGTAAGGTGGGAGCTATTCTTCCCCTTTGACCCTGAGGTCTTTAAACATTTGTTGTCTTAACAAACAAAAAGTTACTTGGTATGAATTGAGTAATCAATGCTTGTAATTCCTGCAGATTATGTACTTGCTCACCCATTTCCCTCCAAACTGCCTCTCATTCCTTTGTGAAAAACTCTTTCCATCTGCCCTCGAGCAATAAGAAATAAATAGTCATTAGTATGCTTACATTGTAGTTATGGTGCAAGTACTGTCTAGACTTAAAAATCCACGAGTTAATTTGCTTGGTGCAGACCTGCTTTTGCTTACTGAAGTAATTGATGTTGTTGGCTTTCATTTCAGTGTTTTCCAGCTGTGGACATGGCCATCCCAGGTCTGCATCATGATCAGAGACCATTTAAATTTCTCTTGCAAGAGGCACTTCACCTAATAAAAATGTATCATTTCACCTCTTGTTGTGGGGAGGACTCTCAGTCTGATGCAATCTTATTTTAGAAGGGATTAGTCTGACCTTTGGTCCTGTTGCTGTATTAATGTAAATACAAAATGCTTAGCTTGGCTACAGGGACCAGCTAGTGCTCTCCATCAGCATGAGATTAACTGCTTGGAGCATTTTTCTGGGGCTGAACTGCTCCAGCAGACACTCACTAAGCCTTCCTTAGCGTGCAGACTGTGCAATGCTTTCTCCAAAATAAGTGGATAGGATTGGTTTGAGGGTTTTTTTCAGAGGAGCAATTAATAAAAGGAAAATAATAAGATGAAGGAAATTATTACCTTCCATGTCAGAATAATATTGTGCTATCTCTGCAGTGGCAGTGATTTTCTGCTGTAATTAAATAATAATATACAAAATAATCTTTTAATCAGTCCAAGATTTAATGATGCATGATTAAGTGGGTTGCATTCAGTATTTGTGCAGAGACAATCCTGATGGATCTGAGTGCATTGCTCTGCCCCTGGCAGGAATCACCTGGACAATACATCACTCTTCCCTTCACCTTGTTCCTGTTAGCTCTGGATGTTACAGTGATTCTGCAGTGAGTTGAAACACAAGTTTAACTTCTGCTAATGGCTTTGTTCTTTGTCTCACAAATCCTTTTATCACCGGGGTTTGAGGTCCTCACATTCAAGGTGCTGCATTTCTGTCCACCTCGGAGCTCTCTGCAAGCCAACCTCTCCTTAGGGCTAAACTGAGAGCCAGACTGGCACAATTTGGCACAGACTGAGAAATTTTGCTGCTTTTTTCCTCTCTTTGGCCATGAGGATTGGTCCATATGTAGTTTTTGGGGTTTACGTGGGTTTTTAGGCTGTTTAGGGACAACCCTGAAGTTCCTCCAGGCTATTTCCCCACATCTGCACTTGTTCAGAGAGACTTGAAAAATTCCCTCCCTGCTTTTGACCTTTGACTTCCTTCTGAACCTGCTGCCCAAGAATCCACACCATTTCTTCCTGAACTCATTTATGCTCTGTCTTCTCTGTTCCCCGTGTCAGCAAATTAGTCTGACTTTGGAATTCTCTAGCTTTCCCATTTCTTGGGTGCTGCCTTTCCAGCATGGGTGGGAGTCCTCAAGGGACTGGGTGAGGTGGGTTCTTCACTGCTGCTAATTTCTTTTCCTTTGGAAATGTGGCCAACCTTTTATCCTTGCTAATGCAAAGAAATAAATGGCCAGGCATCCTTTAGGTTGCTTCCCTTTTTTTGGGGGGTCTGCTCACCCTTGTCTGTCTGGGGGTTACACACAAGGCATTTTTCTGGTGACTTTTGCTGCTGAGGTTTTTTTTTTTCTTCACGTTTTCCTCATTTTCTGCACTTTCCTCCTGTTCCTACCTTGACATTAGTTATTTAAGTATTGGATTTAGTTGGTTGGTCTCTCTTGCTGCAACATTAAGTGGAATAATATTGGAATGGCTGCTCCAGAGAGGCTTTGCCAGTAAGAGCCCTTGCTGCTGAAGGCCAAACGCTGCCTTTCGTGTCCATTTTTGAGACCAGTTCTATTAAATGCCTAATTTTCCTGTGGAGTGATGGGCAAATGGAAGGTGAACAAGGCTCTGTCTTTGAGGAGTGCAGGGGACAGGCTGTTCAGGATGTGCAGTTTCAAATGGTTTCAAGGAAATGGCTTTGTGCTGCAAGTAGAATTTATGCTTTCATAAATTAAAACCTTGCAAGAGTTTGAAGAAATTTACATGAATTTCCCTGAAAGTAGAAGGTATTCATGTTGATTCCTTTGCACATTACTGAAGTAGTAAATCTCTAATAAAAGGGTTTATGGGAGGAAATGCAGATATTTTATTATAGTCTATATATATATATGTTCCCTGTTCTGTCATCTTTTGAAATTTGTCTTGCAGAACAACAACTGCATAAATTATTTGAGCAGAAACTTGTACATTTGCCTGGGCAAGGGCGGGGGAAAGTGAACAGAATTGCATATTCTACAACTTTTTTTGTTAATTGAGTGTGAATAGAGAAGTTAATTATGGGAAGCACAGCTTTAGGAGGATGCAGCCTTCTTGCTTGGATAGAGTTCCTCCCTGCTTTCAAAGGCTGATCTGATCTGGGGCTTTCTGAACTTAGTTTTGTAGAAGTGAAAACACTTTCCATCCATCTTAATCACACAGTTCAACAGTTATTTGTCATTGCTTGCTGAATTTCTTGGCGCTTTTGAATTCCAGACAAAAATAAACTTTTGCTCCGTGGTCGTGCATTTAAATATTTTCAAATTGTTGCAAGCAGTTAAAGTTTGTGTTATGTTGCTTATTTTCTTACCAGCTGCTATTCTTTCTATGAGCAGAATGACCATTTGCATCCTCCTCATTTATTTTTCAGTTCCAGCATTTTCCTTTGGTGCTGTTTGTCCCCCTCTGCAACTCCACAACAGCCCATAAAAATATTACAGTAATTCAAGTTGTTCAGTTCAAGCAAAAATGGGTGCTTTGATCATAATATCAAACGATTAAAACTAATGCAAGCAGAACCTAAAGGCTTTGATAATTTATGTTATTCAGAGTGGTTTAGTGGTTGATTTCAAGGTTAGCTCTCAAATGTGAATTTAAAAGCTACAAGGTTTCTGTGGTCAATATAGATTCCCACCCCACTTGAGTTAAGCTTAAAAAACTTCCACTATAATTCTAGGATTACATGATTATTAGTTCCTTTGGTACCCAGTATAAAATGGATAAAATTGAAAATAAAATCAAGATAATGGCTGCTATAAAGACAGCTCTATTGGTGCCATATGTATTTGAACACGCTCGTGAAATCGGTGTTACGGCTGATGGGAGTCCTTGCTTGGAAAGAATAGAAAATTGATTTTCCTCTGGGAACAGCTCCCTTATTTACCAGATTTTTAATTCCTATGTGCTGTTTTTCAGGCCATCGTGACTCAATTTCCTTCTTTAATCTCATGTAGTCATGACTTTTTTTTTTTTTATTATTTCTAAGAAAATAGAAAAATAATCGGTTCTTTAGAAAATACTTAGTGGAACTTTTGGGCGAACTGCTTTCCAGCAACAGATAATAACTCCTTAAAAAAAAAAGGAGTTGTTTGCTTTTTTTGGCTGCACTGGGGCAAAGGGATCTTGGGATTCTCTGCTTTTCCTTAAGAGAACTGAGATGAGAGCTGTGCAAGAGGAGACAAAGAATGGGAGAGAGCCCGGGGTTCCAAAAGGCAGCTTTGACTGGAGAGGAGTGCTTGGCCAGTTGTTCTCTGGGATAAAAACCAGCCTGACAAGAGGTTCTCATGGCTTGTGCCATAGAAGTCACTATTTCCAGCTCAGATTGTTTTCACTCTCCATCTGGACCAGGAATTTCTCTGCAGAGGCTCTGTCGCTTTTCCTCCAGGTCTGGAATTTTTTGTGCTGTGGGGTTGCTTCAGTCATTTTTTGCTCACAGGGTGCATCAGTTAGGGGTTGTTTAATCCAAATTGGCATCACAGTGCTGTTCATTAGAATAGCTTGTCACACAGCAAGAGGAGTTCTTTACAGTCCCCTCTTTTTTTTTTTTAATTAGTGTGCTCCACTCTGAATCCTTTACTTCCTTTTGATTATCAGCAGCTTTTATTATTCACACCTACCTTTGCTATTAACACAGCTCTGGGCCCAGAAATGAATGTCACTTCAATATAAGAAAAAATATTTAATTTTTTTCCCCCGTGTCTATTCTTTAAATCATTCCTGTAACAGAAATGTGCCTTAATAAGATCATTCATTTAACCAAGTACATGCATTAAGAAGATGAAATCTCTTTGAACTCTAGTTAGTTTTTAATCTTTGAATTAGATTTAAAAGAATATTAGAAATAATAATATTAGAAATATTGGAATTTTTACCATAAATTTAAATAGAAATTTAATAATTTGAACTAATGGTAGAGTTAAGTGGTGACATTTCAATGTTAAATACGATGATCTGGTATATTACAGTAGATATTTTCAATTTATTTTTATGAAGGGAAGGATTTTTTATGAGCTGTAATTCAGAAAAATATGAATCTACTTAATGGAATCATTCTCTTGCAGACTATTTATACTGCCATTGTTTTTTCCTCTTCTGACACCCTTTCTGGAATCAATTTTTAAACTCTTTTTTCCCTTAGTTTCAGCCCAGACTCTGAAGAGCAACCTGGACTCCATGAACCAGCAGATCCAGCGCCTGGAGAAGGACATTGAGAACTTCCCTAAAAGCCAGGACGAGCACGACAAGTTTGTGGAGAAGATGAGCATATCCTTTTGGCACGTCCCCACTGGTTATTCTGGTTATTCTGATCCTCTGCTGGGGTCTTTGCAGCGCTTCAAAATGGGGTTTAATTCTCTTTTCGTGCATTTCTTCTAGAGCAGAGCAAAGGCATCAGTGGACGTGGTGAATGTAAGCAAGCAGAGAACAGAGAGCATCAATAATCAGATTTTCTAGGGGTGCCCAGACAGCTTTCCTGGAGGAAGTAGTTGCACTGAGCAGCCATAAACTCAGTATGGGGATTTTTTTTTCTGTCTGAGAAGAATTATTGAATCAATTTTAGAAAAATACCAGCAGTAAAGTTGATATATTTATTATTTTAGCTCCAGATGTGGTGGTTTTTGAAGGGCGGAGTATTAATTCTGCTAATGGTTTTAAGTTACATTTTTTACATTTTAGAGGAATATTTACTTTTGCTTTCATTCTGAAGTGTTATATCCTTTAATTTCTGTAGAGAATAGAAACTGTGGATTCTTTAAGTAAAATCTGGGAGGGACTTTATTATGATGTCTGTCTAGCTTGTTTTTGTATATCCAGCTTTCCTTTTCTTCAAAACTTTAAAGTAACAAGTCTACTGAAGATACAAGAAGCTCACAGAAATGCAGAAAAAACTGAGAAAAAGCTCTTAAAAAAAAAAAGAAATCCCCAGGTTTTTATTGTGCTCAGATCCCAGCTCTGTGTGGAAATATGAGAGCATTTGGAGTGGGGTGCCAGGTCCAGGGCATTTTGTGCATTTCTAGAAGCTCAGATATTCCTGTGGGATCTCTCCTTTCTGCTGCCACAGAAGTCGTGGCAGAACTCGTGGGTTTGGTGTTTTCAGAGGAAAGAAAAAGGAGGGGATTGATGTTCAGATCCATTCACAGCCGCTCAGCACGTTTGGTAGGTGGCTGTAATGAAGATTTCTCCCCTCTGCTGTGTCTGTGCAAAGTCAGTTTTTTGCAGGATTTACCATCTGAATGGAGTCAGTGACAGAATTTCGCAAGTAGATATTTAACATCTCCTCTGTATGGATTTATTTTAAGTTTCTGACAAGGCTGCTGAAAGTAGCTTAAGGGAGACAACTCCTGACTAAGTTGAAAATTGTTTTTTATTCCTTCCATCTTCCCTTGCACCTTGTCTTACATGCAAGGTTCAGAGAGTTGCTGATAATCACTTTTATCAGTTCTGCTATTAAACAAAGCTCATTATTATTTCTCTGAGCTTCATTCACATCAGAAAATCTTTCAATATTGCCCTGTAATTGTTCTGTGCCTTGTCACCCCATCAGAGGCTGAATTCTGTCATGCTGGCCCCACTGTTGTTCAGCAATTAAACCAATTTATGAAATGCACCTTTACCACTGTTTTTTTTTTTTTTTTTTTCTTGTTAAATTTGACAGCTCTGCTTTCCAGGTTACAGAAATGATTGTTCAGTTGTATTTTTGTTTTACTGCCTATGTGTTTACTTACAGACATGATTAGCATCACTCAGATGGTTTGGTGAGGAAAAAGAGCCAAGTAGATAATATTTAACATTTTTCTCTCTGCAGCATGTCACCTGAATTTCGTAGAGAAGAAAAAGTTTGAATGCAAAAGAGTTTAAAAAAAAAGTACTAATGTTTCTTTGTGTTGGCAGAAATAGGAGGAGCCTATGGAATGATTGAAAGTGAATTATTCCCAGGATCCTGGGCAGCCTGGCTTGTTGATTCCAGGTAATTCCAGCCCCTGGAGCTGCCCCCAGAGCTGTGCATGCCTCCCTGCTGTTATCAGCCCTGGCACTGGGGGGCTGGAGCAGAGATAAGGCTGCAAGGCAGGGGCTGGCTGCACCTGGGGATTTGTGTCTGCATAATGAACAGATGACCTGATAAGTGCTCTGCTTCTCTTTTCAAAAGTCATCTCCCCTCGGATCAAGGGATCCAGTTTGTTTCTGCTTATCGCTGAATATGTTGAGGCTTTCTACACTCCCATGTTTTTTATTAGATTGGAGAATCATTTTGGAGGGTGTAAGAATGACACCCTTGTCTGCAGTATGTATTTCTTTGATTTCCTCAGCTGCCTGAAGATTTGTTAGTGATGGCACATCCTGAGATTAGAAAGTTACAGAATTTCAGGCCACACATCTCTCTGAGTGTTTGAGAAAACTTGAAATGTCTCAGTAGAGTTTTGGGATGCAGCAATTATAATATTCAAGGCACAGTTTCTCATTCCTGTCATAAACAAAGTTATTTACCAGTAGTTGTGGATGAGACTTTATTCAGAGGATGGGAGAGTGATAGATACTGCTCGGAGTATCAGATTCATGTAGGAGGCCAGTGACAAGAAAAATACCAGTCATAATATGAATTTGTAATAATGAAATTAATATTCAAAATACAGAAGCAAATTGTGTCAAACAATTTGAGTCATTTTAGTTTTTCCAACTTTTTTTAACAAATAAGCTTTTGGTGCTGTGAGTGACAAAAAGATGAATAGAAATTCTAGCTGCATTTTCATTTTGCATTTTTTTTTCTTGCTGATTTTCTAAGCACGATAATTTTTCTCTTCACTTAATCAGTTTTTTATTTAGCACATACAGTTATTCATCTCACTGCAGTATGACTGAAGAAAATAAAGGGATTAAAATAGTCCTTCTGTGAATTTCTTGCTATATTAAATAACTTAGGTGTGATTCCTGAAACAACTTTTCCATGATCTGATCCGTGACTGGAATTGTATTTTACCTGAAGATCAATTTGTAAATAATTCAGCTTTAAGTGGGAGAGGTTCCTTTTATAATTAGCCCTGCTGCATGCAGCACTGGGGAGTCTGATTCAACAGTTTAGAAAAGTAATTACAGACTAAGTCTGGCTTTCACTCCTTGTTTTATTTCAGTGTCTGTGCCTCTAATTGAAGATTTTTCCAAAGTGCAGAACTCTGAATTTTATATTTGCTTGCTGTAGGTGTGTGCAGTGATTTCAGTGATGTTAAAACATGGGTGTCTAGTTGGGGATTGAGAAGGGTATTCTCATTCATGGACTTCAAATGGAAATGTTATTAACAAAGATTAAAAACAACTGAATTGAAAAGCAATTTCAGAAGGAACAAATGGAAAGTTGTACTGAGTTAACATTCATATTGATTTAAAACTATAAATACATGAATAATAAATATAATTTCTTTCTCTCTTCCAACACACACACAAACTAAAGTTTATTCCTCTGGAAAGTAATTAATTCCTCTAGAAATATATATAATATATGTAGCTCCTGCTATAAACAGGAGCTTTGAATGCTGTTCCAAGGGCACATATTTGGTCACTGGGTTCATGATTTTTGTTATCCTGCTCCCTGCACAGGAATAACTTTGGCTGTGTATGTTTTATAAAATACCTGATATGAATTTATTCCTCCAATGTGTCCTTCATAAATGGAGACCTTGTGTGGCTTTTCTGCTTTTCAGCTGATCATTTACCCTAATAAGAGACATTAACATGCCTAAACTTATTGAAATCTTTTGCCTACCAGAGCAATCAATGCTGCCACGTGGGTTTTCTAACTGATTGCATACATGTGAAGAATTCAAAGCTTTTTTTTAAAAGAATTGCAAAATTAAGGGAATGATGAATGAAAGAGCAAAAATTACTGCAGATAAAAAAAATTCAAAGCACTGTGCATTCATCTTATCATTAAATGGAACAGCAGCAATTTGTGAACTAATTTTAATTTCCAGTAAGGAACACCATTCATTAGAAGAGAATCCTTTTCATGGAATAAAAGAGCTGCCTTCCTGACAGGCATGGATCCTCTCTTGACGTGCATTTGTGCTCCCAGTTCTAACAACCATTACAGCCTCACACCGAAACACGAGGGGTTCATTTCCTCACTTGGTGCACTTCAGTTGTACAGAAATGATCTGGGGACAGGTCTGGGGGCTTGGATGCAGTGGGGATGCTCAGATTAAAGTCAGCTGCTCATTCTCCTCTGGGAGCTGCACTGCAGAGTCTCTCAGAGCAGCCCCTGGGGAAAGAGGAACATTCCCAAAGCCTTGATGCTTTGCTCCCAAAGGATCTGAGCAGCCTGGAGGGTGGGAGCTGTGCTCCTGTCAGTGCCAGGACAGCAACTCCAGAGCCCCAGGGGCAGTGGGAATGGCAGGAGCTCTCTGGCATCTCCCAGCCCCTGGGATTTCCTCCTGGCTCCTCAGGGAGCTGTCCTAGCTGAGACAATCACAACCCATTTTCAGAAGGCTTCAAACTGGTTTTATTTAAAGCCTGCATGCTTTTTATACGGAATTACAAAACTCTTCAGTTTACACTTATTGGTCACAAAAACAAAGAGCTCACTGGAACAGGCAGGTTTCTCTTATTTCTCCTTCTTCCTTTCTTGATTTCTGTGTCAATGACCTTGGTAGGGAATTCTTTCGGGGTGAGCATGGATCCTCTTCTCAAACTCCTCTCTGGCTCCCAGCAGTCACTGTAAAACTCTTCCCCAGGAACAGGAATTCCCTTCAGGTGGCTGGAGATGGCCTTTCCAGGAAAGCCTGGTTTTGGTTTTGGAGCTTGGGATGGGCGAGTGTCTTCAGTTCTGCAGGAAAATGTACATTCATATCCAGATGTGCTCAGAAGCAGGGGGCTCTCACAGATAACCCCCAGGGAAGATTTCTAGGAGCTTTGGTGGGTGTCCCTGCATTTGAGGTCTTTACCTTCTGCCTGGGTGTATTGAAATGTGATTTTCAATGTAGAGGCATTTCTCAGGGCTTTGGAACTGGCAGAGGGAACCATTCAATGGTTTTTAAATTTCAGGTCATGTTTAAACCTTAGAAGAGTTTTGTATATCTGCCTTTTCTTGCAGTATTTTTATAAATTTTTGGTCTCACTAGCTGCAAAAATGCCATTTGAAAAGAGTTTATTTGCAAGTGCAAGTCTTGACTAAAGGAGAATTATAGTTATTTATGCATAGAAAATATTTTCCTAAGTATTGTGTAGGGAGAGAAGTCTACCTTCCTGCTCCTGGAGGGAGCATGGATTTTATTTGCTATAAAAAATATTTTTATAGTAAAAAATATTAAAAAAAAATGCTATATTTTAAGTTGCTGTTACATCAGAGAAGTCATCAGAGTGTTTTGTTAGAGTGTTGAACATTTGTTTAAATTGATTTCTTCTGCTCACAGTTCAAAACAAGCTTTAAGGGGCAGGAAGCAGAAAGGTGCAGCTGTTTAAGATGAAACAATGATGAACTTGTTGAACCTTTGGGATTTGCTTAATATCAATAAATTATAATGAGCACCCAGCAGTGGGAGGAAACTTCTATTTGCTATTGATTTTTTAAGGCTTTGTAATTTTTGCATTTAAGTATGAGAAATTATTTCTTAAAAAATAAACTTGTGATTAGTTTATCTTTCTAATACCTTCATACAGAAACAACTATTTTCTTCTTAATTTAAATGGAAGAAAAAGACTTTGCAGTGCCTGTTGAAGGCACAGCTCAGGAAAGTAATGATTTATTTACTGTTGAGTCTTCAGTTTTATGGGTTTTATATTTAAATGGAAAACGTTTAAAGCAATAATTGCAATCCTTATAGTGCTGTACATCTGCTTTGTAATTCATTTTAGTACATAAATTGTTCAAGTTTCAGGGAAGTTTTTGAAGCAGAGCCTGTATTTATTTAAGTGCCAGGAATACCAGAAGTTTGGGGTTTTTTTTTGCCCTGCTACAGCCTCATGTCAATTTGAATTCATTAATAATGAGTTAATCAAATGTTCTTCTTGAACCACCTATTCTGTATGGTTTGATGCAAATTGGCTAACATGAGCAAAGGAGAAGGTCTCACATGGGTGCATTAAATTTTGCATCTAGGATTCTCTGTTCTGGGTTTTTGTAGCTCTAAGACAGCCAAACGTGTGATTTGAGTATTAGATTGGAGATCCCAACGATTTGCTTGGCTGTTTGACAGCCCCAGTCTGCCTGCCCCAGATTTGCATTATTCTGTATTGCCCCAAATGCAAGTAAAGCATCCCTAAAATGCACTTTTGAGAAGGAAATTGACAGTGTATCATCTTCTGAGAGGTTACATTTAAAAACCTTTTATCTCTGAACACTCGCCTGATATTTAAATGGGGCTGCCAAAGCAACCAAGACACATTTGATTTAACTGCTGGTGCTTGTGATTCTGAGAAGGCATCCAGGGGCTGCTGGATTTCATCAGCACTGCCAGAAAATCCCCCTGCTGAAAGCACACTGATAGTAGATAGGAAGAATTAGTTTGTACAAATAATCTGCTTTTCTTTTCCAAACTAGAGGCTTTTTTTTTTTTGGAAAATTCAGGGCATCAGTGAATAAACAGAATTTTTGTTCTCTGTTTTTTGCATCGCTAATTGTTTAAGCTTGTGGCATTTCAGCAGTTTGAATCCTGCTGGAGAACTGACCCAGCCAAGTTAAAAATCAGATTACAAGCAATTTGGGCTATATTTAGTTACTTTTATTCAATTGACATTATTAAGCTTTAGGGGGAAAAACCACCAGTATTTGATGTTGTTGAGCTCAAATGTACTTTAGTTGTTTGCTTAGTCTTTGGGGAGTGTGTCTCCCCAGCACATAAAATGATCTGTGTGTGCAGAGCTGCCTTTTTAAAGGTAAAAGTTTAAAAATAAGATAATTAGTGGGTCAGAAATATGGCCAGCTAGAGGGAACAACATCAGCAATACATTCTGAAATGTCAGCCCTGAGCAGCCCAGCAACACTCACACAAACAATCCCAGAAGCTGAAATTTGTTTATTTGTTTATTTATTTGGAGAGCCCATTGTTCACTGACAGTTGTGATAGAACTGTTGCCATTCAATTTGATTTCCACTGAGAAATGTCCTCTGTGGCATTTACTAATCCTTTCATTTACCTGATTTTTCACCCTGGAATTAAAAAAAAATAAATAAATCAATGCCTCCACTAAAAGAGCTTTGAAATAATTGCACAACTGGTGTCACATTTGGTGTGACTGGATGTTTGTCATGGAAGTCAGTGGATATAATTGAGTTAAGGTGAGGTTAAATGTTCTGATTCTGCTGCAGATAAATATTAAATATTCCAGACCTGCAGCTCATTCCCCCTTGTGTTTGCTGGGATGTGCAGCAGGTGAATGCTGTGAGTCTTTGGACAAAGTTAACTTATAAAAATATAGTGCTGAAAAAAGGCAAATTATTCTGCTGTTCTGATAGAATGGCTCTCCTTTTCTGCTCGTGGCTGAAACCATTGTTGTTTGGTTTGTTATTTAATCCACTAAATGGCAATGTTGCTAATTATTGTCCCAAATACTCATCTTTCCAAATTAGTGGGGAAAAAAATCAATCAATTTGTCATGATCCCATTACAAACCTAATTTCAGAATTGCTGTGCAGGTTTTTACACTGGCCATTTAAAGGGAAATGCTTTTCCTTCATTTCCTCTTGTGCTTTGAGCGTGCGTGGTTACTAAGCTGTAACCCTGGTAGAATTAGATATTTCCCAATTAAAGATGAGTTTAACCTTGTGGAAAAACAACTTTAATCTCCTTCTGCTTGGTCAAGTCCAGTCTCCCTGCTGAGAGGCAGGATAACATGAACATTTCTGTGCTGGGAGATGGCTGAGGAATTCAGGTCTCCAGCATTTTTCTGCCCTCTGCTTTGTTTATCCTGAGTAAATTCTAAGAGGGATGTGAGAAATCCTGGTGGAAGGCACTGCCAGCCTGTCTTCTGTTCAGCCTGGAACTTGCAAAAGTCAGGCTGGAATCACGAGGGCTCCTTGTGGGGTGTGTGGAGCAGCAGGTTTATCTTCAACCAGAGCACCACAGCATCATTTCAAGCCTTTGTTTTACAGCCTCTTTTTCTCAGCTTTAACGAGCCGTGGTGAAGCTTTCTGGGATGAATGTGGGTGATTCTGTGTGGGGAGGGGGGTTTAATCACTCCAAATATGAGATTTTCCATAAGGTACACTGAAATTCTGTGTTTTCCTCTGTGGTGCTCTAAGCATCCAAAGAATTGTTAGTCTGTTTTTATTGCAAACCATCAAGTAACAGACGTGCTGTTGAGGTATTTCATGTGAATTGTTTAATTTGATGTAGTCTGCATGTTGCTCGGTGAAATGGAATTTGAAAAACTTTAGATTGGTCAGGTCCCATCTGGCAAGATTCCAGATGTTTATTTTTATCATAATATGAGTTTTTTACAGTACTCTGCTTGGTACCTGGCTTTGTTCCCTTTATTATACCTATGTATTTTAATATCTTAATGTTCATTGTTGGGAAAAGAATTCTACCCAGGCCTGCATAATTGATCATGAGATATTCCATCTTTTATGAACAAAACATGGTATAAGCCAAGAGGGAGCTGTTAGTAAGTCAGTGTTGCAGTGCTTGACCAGTAATGTGAAAATTGTTGATTTGCTTTGAGACAAGCTCAGCCTCAGACTCCAGGCTGCCTTAAGGGTGTGAGCACAGCAGGATGAGAGGTAACAAAATGTTCAGCAGGATGAGGGATCATTCAGGGTCTTCAGGGGCTGGTAAGAAATCCATTTTTATCTGCCTGCTTCAAAGAGAGTCTGTAACAAAGTTTAGTCTGTCAGCTAAATTACCAGATTAAAAAAATCAGCAAATAATTCCCATGCAAATTAAAAAAAATGGAAGGGTTGTGGATCAGGAATCAAGACCTAATAGTGTGAGGAAAAGTTTTGGAGAGGTTGTCTCCACTATAATGGAGAAAAAGAGTAATGGGTGCATCTAGGAGGATGTGGTTTATGGCAGGATGAATTGTGCACTGTCTGCTCCTTTTTATGAGATAAAAATCCAGAAAGTCAACACAGCAGGAATTGCAGTATTAACAATATGTTCCTCATAAAGTACAATTAATTAATTTGAATATTTGCTAAGGGGGTGCTCTTTATTTTGTGTTTCAGGGTGGCATTGTAGTGAGTGTTGATTCCATGGTTTCGTGTTTGTGCAGGTGCCATGCACTGAGGACGTCAGGGCACTCTGAACATTTTTGGGCAGGGTTGAAAGGAAGGCTGGGAGGGTGCTGGAAGCTCACAGAAACTCCTGTGGGCAGGCCTGGGGGAGGAAAGGTAAAGGCAGTACACAGAGACAAAAAATATGGAAGAGAAGTGTTAGTAATTCATCTTCATGAAAAATCCTTTTATTTTTATCGGAATATTGAATCTCGGAGCTAACCTAAAACCTTGTGTTTGTGTGCCCTCAGTCATGTCTGATGAAAGCTTTTGTGAACTTCCCCAGATGGTGAATTTACCCAGTTCAGCTGGATTTTCAGGGTCTGTGGGGACTCATTTTTTGTTACCTTGCTGTTGCTCTTTAGAGGGGTTTTCTCTCCTTGTTTCCCCCTTGTACAGAAAGAATTAAATCTCTTGTCTTGCCAGACTCAACAGTGCTTTTTAAAGAGCTTTCCACTCCCTTTCCTATCACATAATATTTCTTTTCTTTATTTTTTTTTTTTCCTCTTTGATCCATCTTAAAGCAAAGTGAAAATGCTCACCGTGTTCCAGGTGATAACTATAGGATTATTTAGGTATAATCTTTGCTTGGATTGAATTTGAAAAGCACCTAATAATGTGTCATGTTTTACTGCACAATGTTCATTTCTCTTACAACTATTTGATGTCAGTAAAAAAAAAAAAAAATAAAAAACAAAACAAATCCCTTTGGAAAATGATCCTTTCTATTTTTACTGGTCTGGACTAAGGCAGAGTTTTCATAAAGTTAATAGTTTAAAATACAAGAACTTTGGAGCATTATAAATGAAAATTGTGTTATGCAAAGCACGATATCAATTTTCTTTGACAGTTTATTTCTACCTTCAGATTTTCATTCCTTTTTACAAAGGAAAGCCCTAATGGGAGCAGACACAGGATTATATTGACTCTTTCATACTGGGTTGCAGTAAGAATTCTGTGAACAGAAGTGTACAGATGTCTGTGCATTCCAAAGGAGGAAATTGATAAATGGCACAAAGGGGAGGCAGAGTGACATGCAAGAGGTGTAGCTGTGGCACAGTCAAAAACTTCCAGTTGCTTATTTTCCTAGTTTTTATTTCCTGCAAAACATACATTCTGTAAATTGTATAGAATGGACTTTTGTACATTTAATTGCAGACTTCAGGTCAGAGATCTCTGTTGGGTTTTGGTTGAATCCCAAAGGTGATGGAGCTGTGCCCCAGGAGGGAGCTCTGTTCTGTTCTGCACCCTGAGACATCCCTGAAATTGTGCTGCAGAGCTGAGAAGATCCAGAGAGGACTGGGGCCAGGGAAGGAGGAGAGGATGAAAGAGCCTGTGTTGGCTGGCTGGGGACAGAGAGCTTTGGCAGCAGTCTACAGCACATGGAAAATTATACAGGAGAAAAAATCGTGTAAAGATTCCATAGAATAAAATTCCATGATCAGAACTCCACTTCTGTGCACGTGCCAGAGATTTAATGGCTCCTCAATTGTGAATCATTGCCTGGGGGAAACTGGGCTTTCATCCTTAAATTTATATTAAACCAAGTTGTCCAGATCACTGAAAGATATTTTTGTAAAGGATTGTGCTTTATTGGAGTGATAATCCATTAGAAATCCATTCTCTAATTATTGTATGCTTATTTTAAAATCAGAAATTGAAGGGGAAGGGCACTCTATAAATCCCTGGAGCTGCAGCTTTTAGATACCAAAATCAAAGTGTCCTGAGATTCTGCTTTCGCAAAACTCTTGGTGTTGATGGAGCTGCTTTTTGCCCTCTACAGTTCTCCACACTCCAAACAGAAACTTTTTCTTTTAAAGGCTCAAGTGTTTTGGAGGAGAAGGATGTCACTGAGCAGCAGGAGCTGCCTGTGAGTAAAGCAAAGCTGGATTTCTGATCCCTGTTCCTGTGAGTCTGCTCTGGCTTTTCCTCTGGCCAGAAGAGTTCTTTAAGGGATGTTTTCAAGTGCCTGTTGTCTGAGAGAGAATTTTGGGGGATCCCTTCTCTTTCCTGACCCTTCCTTGGTTTAACCCCAGTCGCTGGGGCCAAGGCTGTTTGTGTGCAGGCAGTGGGGAGCTCCTAGCAAATAACTGATTGATCCCAAACTGATTGATCCCAGTAACTGATTGATCCCAAAAATGTGGGGCCGTGTCTGCAGGGGAAGGAGGAGTGGATGGACGTGCACCACTCAAATCATATTTGATGTGTGGTTTTACATGGGCACCTGCAAAATAAATTCATTTTAGTCTAGTCTTTCATTTTCTCCTGTGCTAGAGTTTGTGAACATTTCATTGCAACAGTTGTTTGTGCTAAACAATTATCAGTTTGCTTTTTTATTTCCTCAGGTGACATAAAATTCCTTTTCCTCCTTGGTTTGGAACATCTGGGCTCTTGAAACATTGCACAATCAGCAGTTTCTCAGATTTCTCTAAACAAGAAATTGAGGATTTCTGCCATGGCAGCCCTAAAGGAATACTAAAAATACAGGGGGGAATTTCTCTTTTCCTTCCCCAACCTTTACCAAAAACTTTCTCTCGCTGAAGTAACCATCAGATCTGATTGAAGCTTGTGAAAAGCAGGTGCAGTGACAGCTCAAACATTAATTAAAGCAGCTGAAGTGAGGAAAAGCTGCATGATCAAAGAGAGGGAACGTGGCTGCAGCTTCCCTGAAAGATTCAGGGCACACCAAGCTGTAATTATTGTTTAAGGCACCTGATTGTGTGATCCAAAGGCAATAGATTATTTCTAGGAGTGGCCACCGGGCTTTTGCTGAAATGCCTAAAATCTGATTTTTAACATTGTTAGAGTGTGTCGACACTTCTGTTATTTGAAACAGTCACAACTAATTTGAATATAATATCCAAAGCAAATTTTACAACAGCATTTCATTTGTACAAGCTGCATTTCTGTTGTTTCCTTCTTGTTTTTATTCATCTAAAGAGATTTTTATCTAATTGTTCTCCAGGGAAGGGATGCTACAAATCCATTACTCTGGCAACATTTTCTGTCTGATATATGCTTGAATATCATGTTCTGTGTTGCTTTCTAATTAATGCAGGAATAGTGATTAATTGTTTGCCACCACAAACTAAAAATATATATTTGAGTTTTTGGAAAAAAGCTACAAACACCACTCTTCATCCTGTTTGAAATTATTTAAAAAGCAGAATATCACAGCTGAGAATGAAGATCTGGATGGTTTTTGGTGTCGGGCAGTATGAAGGCAGTTTCACAGTTCTGGTGATGGCATCAGTGGAGATAAAGTGTTGCTTTTGCCAGGAGGAAAGCTTTGGTTTGTTTCAGTTTTTAAAAACTCTCTCTTTAAAATGGGACTGTGGAATTCAGGAAGGTTTCTCTTTTACAATGCTGGGAAAAAAAATTCTGAGTCCAGCAGCTTTCTTTTTCTTTGAATAAAAAACCCACAAGTGGTTCAGGTTAATTTAGGTTAATGCCTAGCTCTAATTTTTAAGTGTGGGTTGTTTTTTTTTTTTTTTTTTTTTTTTTGGGGTTTTTTTTTTTTTTGGTTTTTTTGTTTGTTTTTGTTTGGTTGGTTTTTTTTGTTTTTTGTTTTTTGGTTTTTTTTTTAAATGGATAAGATCTTGCCTTCTCTCCAGCCTGTGGCTTTAGAAATTTTGCCTTTTGTGTTCTTTTTGGAGAGCCAAGTGCTCTTATTTATTTTTAAAGTTTTCTTTTTGCTACCAGAGGAAAATTCTAATTTGCCACCTAAATCTTGGAGCCAACTTCCCCAGTATAAAACAGTTCAAGTTCAAAGTTCTGTGGGGCTTTGCTCCTTGGACTGAATATTTTATAAATAGGCCCTTGTTTATCAGTTTTTGCCCAGAGACTTCCTCTGGGGCTTTTAGAGAATTGAGCAGTGATCTTTGTGTCCTCGTTAACGGAATATAAATAAAAAAGTAATATTGAAATGATGTTGACTAAAGCTTTCTCCTGTGCATAGCAATGTGGTCAATCAATGGAAAGTGTCTTTTCATTATAGAGAAGTTTGAATGCAAAGTTAGGAACTGAATTGATTGCTTAGAGCTGGGAGGAAGTAAACACTGACAGATATTTTATGTTTACCAAGATAAAATTGTTATGGCCATTTAGGCACAAGTCTGAAAGCTTCATCTTAATTAAAAAGAATTAATGGTTATTCTGAAATTTTGGGAGAAGGAGCAGGTGCAGCCAGGGTTGTTCTTGGAGGGTTGTGACCTTCCTGTGCTTCATTCCCACAAACACAAAACCCACTGAAATCCTGGCTTTTTCCAGTGGATGCAATTGTGTTACATAATTCTGATAGTTAATGAGAATTTCAGGTGCTAATGGAGCAAAGGGGGAGGCAGAGCCCTCCTTGCTCCCACACAGCTGAGAATCCCCTGCTCCACTGTGGTTTGCTTTCTTTGGGTTTTTTCCTGAGCTCCTCTGTCAAATGCTGAATGTTGAGGTAATTTGCTTTGTAATGAGAAAGAAATTCTCACACTGAGCTTTTTGTGGTATTTTATTGGGGAATCTTTCAGCTTTTCAGAAGCACATGATTCTGTGTACACAGATAAACTTGGGCTCCTGCTATGGCTCTTGGCTTCTTTGGCCTCTGATTTGGGTAGGGTGAAGTGTATTGCAGTGAAGATTTCTGCAGGGTTGTTTTTTTTTTTGTTTTGTTTTGTTTTTGCAAAGGCTTCCAACAGGAGGAAAAGATTAGGGATATAATTGTGATTCGTAATTATCTGTGTATGCTCCAGAAGTCTTGGCTGCTGTGCAGTCACAGAGATGCATTATGGATGGAGTGAGTGATGAAATTGTTAGCATGTGTTTACATCCTGATAGCAGGTGAAAATAGAGCTATCAGTGGAAATGACTTAGTGCTATTAAAGCTGAATTTCTGTCTTCAGTTAATAAGTTCTGTTTGCATTGCCACAGCTCAATTCAAAGAATGCTCTATTATGAATGAGCTGGGAGATTAAAACTAAGAGCTCTTGTGCATCCTTCATTAAAGATGGCACCATTGGCTCAAACTTTCTCTTCTACCAATTTAAAACAGATATTTAGCCTGGTGGTTCCTCAAGCCAGAATCCTACTCTGCAATGGCATGCAGGAAAACGTGGGAAAACCAATAAAGTACTTTCTGCTACTTGAACAAGCACCTTTAAACTTGCTAGAAAAAAAAAAAATCTGTGATTTTTGGTTTGGTTTGGAGTGGTGAGAACGAAACCAAGTTTAGAGTTTTTAAATGAACACTTGGTAAAGCTTCAATCTCTCTTCAGGAAAACTTGGAATTAAGGGTTGCTGTTACACAAAGCTGACACACCTCACATTCCTCACTGTTTTTGTTTTTTTTTTCATGAAATAGTGCTGGCACATCTGGCTGTGCTTCCCTGGAATTCCTCCCTTGCCTGAATCGCTGCATTTCAAGGGGATGTTTGAAACCACTAATATGTTAGAAGTAGGGAGGTTGGATGAAGCACACAGAGTGTGACAGTAACTCTGTTAATATTGCATGCTCTATGACTGGGAACTATTGTCTTTACAGCTCTGCCTTGTCTTCTTCAAAATGAAGCACAGCTGAAATCCTCAATTCTCTCTTGGCTCTCCCTGTTCATCTGTCTTGCTGACATCCCTTTGTCTTGCAGGCCATCTGTTAAAGATATTTCTTACTTGCAGTTTGGTACTTAATAGATAAAAAATAATAATGTTGAAATTACAGTGTCTATTTCTAGAGTGGTGCTTTAAAATATCTCCTTTCAGCAGCACTGCTGGGGTTTTTTAGTGCTTACTGTTGTTATTTGTTATGTGAGTGCAACGTCAGTGGAGAGTTGGGAGCTCTGTCGCCAAGAATAGGCTGCAAATCTGGAATTGTGCAAGTATTTTTCTTTTTTTCAGACTTTTTGGTCATTTTTGGGTTTGTATCACATTATGTAAGATTGGTTTTAAAGGATGCACTGAATTAATTTGTACATTTATATGTATTTCTTTTTTGGTGAGTTCCTCATGACAGCAGTCTGCTGACTCTAAGGCAATTCATGTTTTTCTAAAATTTTTAGACTGTGCTCAATAATTCAGTAATGTGCCATTATTACCTATTTAATGTATTCTTGCCATTAAACTTTCATTTCCTTTTGTGCAGTTAAATGTCACTGAAGACTGAACTGCACCAGGTTTATCTTGAGATGAGCAGCTCAACAGTCCAAGCTTGAAATTCTAATCAAGCAGCTTAAACTTGTTTTCCATAAACTGAGAATTAGGTGTTGCCATTGCTGTGGCAATATATATGGGCAGATATTGTTTCAAAAACTTGATTTTATAAATTAATATCCATCACTGAGTGGGTTTTTGGTTCTAAATGAACTTTAGGAGCTACCAGCTTTGCTCTTAGGCCACCGAGGCTTTGGTTGAGAAGATTGCTTGGAAAAATTGGTATTGATAAAGTCTTCAACCATACTTTTAAGAACCAATTTTTAACTGTTTGTTTATGTACTCTCCCTTAGTTAAAATGGGCACATCCAGGTGGGATATTTGGCCCCTTTCCAATGGAAGGTATTTTCAGCTCTGTTGTGCTGGTGCAGGGACAGCTTTAGGTGCTCAGCAGCCCCAAGAGCCACAGAAACGCTGTGAGCAGAACATCCTGAATTTCCAGGCTTTATTCTGCACTTTGCTGACTGTTTTCTGCAGGATCCCTTCTGGGTTCAGTCGAATCTCAAAAAGAAATGGGTTTTTTTTAGGATTTCTCTGTGTCTGTCCCCTGTGTGTTGCTCTGCAGGGGCTGGGATGTCAGCAGTGGGGTGTGATCAGAAATGTGGCACCAGCAGGCTCTGGAATGAGAGGGGAAGGTCTGGGGAGAGGCTGGAGCTGAGCTCTGCCCTGCTCACCTCCAGAATCCTCATGGAAGGAGCTGCCAGAGGGAGAAGCTGCAGGGATCTGTAGCTCAGGGAATCTCTCCTGTCCTTTGTTCTTCCATCAGCCCCAATCCACCAGCAGCAGAGCTGCTCTAATCCTGGAGCAGACTTGGTTTGCCCAGTGATTTGTGACTCTGTGGCTCCAAACAGCCCCACAGAAGAAAAGTGCAGACTAAAATGCACTTGCTTTGAGGCAATCCAATATTTGCTTTAGTAGCTTGCACCCTTCCTCTATTTCCAAAATAATTGTGTATATATATATAAAAAAATATAGTTTATATATATATAATAATAATTTATATATTTTTCCAGAGATATTATATATATATATTTATATAGTTTTTTTCACATAGGGAAAAGAAAGCATCACATTTTTCTATTTAAAAGCATCATGTCAAACTTTTAATGACGGCTGCTGGGATGAAAGTCAATCTCAGTCTCATTTCTAGGCTTCCACACTTCCTAAGGAAAAAAAACAAAACCAAGACTTCTGTTGTTCCATTGTGGTTTTTTTCAGTAATAATTTCTCAAAGCTGTTTGTCAGTTTGCTGGGATGGGTGGGGGGATATTTCATTTTTGTAAGTTGGGTGAAATTACAGAGTTGAGATTGTGCCTCAAAAAGTGAACCTGATAGAGGAAGCCTGAGGCATGAACTGTGTGGCTGGGCAGGAAAGAACCCACAGAGAAGAATTTAGTAATAAAAGGCAAAGAAAATGAGATGTGATACTGCATGACTTTGTCATTGGTATTTTGCACATTTTCCTTATAAATTATGGGTGTGAGGTGGGGGACATGGCTTCACTGGAGCACTGGGACCACAGATTCTCACAGCAAACTGAATTTCACTGTGTGTTTTCATAGAATTCTTTTTATAAAATTGTTCATTTCTTCAAATAAAAATGCCTACAGTATTAAAAAATGTTATAGAGCAAGTTGTATTGTCTGTCAGTGGCAAATCTTCACCATTGGAGAGGGATCATTTAGTGGAAGTGTTGCCATGAACTTGCAGACATTAATAATATTCATTCATAAAATGGTAATGTTAATAATATTAATATTAATTTATAAAAATGTTATCTTTGGAAGCACCTGCACATTTGGCAGCTGTAACCTTTGTACTGAGAGCTCTTTCCTTGTGTACTGTTTTCTTTATTTACTGGGTTTTTTTTTTAATTTTTATTCCTTTATTTGTGCTGCATTTGAGGCATTTTCCTTAACAAAACCTCACAGCTTTGCTGAGAGTGCCCGAGAACAATATGAAAAACTGTCCAACATGCACAACAACATGACAAAATTGTATGAAAATTTGGGAGAATACTTCACCTTTGATCCCAAAGCAATAAGCATAGAAGAATTCTTTGGTGATCTGAGCAACTTCAGAACTCTGTTCTTGGTGAGTAATACCTGCAAAATGTTATGTATTTTCTTACAGATTTTTTTTTTCTCCCAGTTTTAATTCTTTCCTTGTATCTCTGTTTTTTTCTGTTATGCTTAATTTTGTGTTTTGTTCCATGGCAGGAAATTGGGTGAACATTTCCAGAATTATATAGATTTTGGTCATGATATATTGTCCTCCAGTGTGTAAGGTGACAACTCAACTGTGGATAAGGCTGAGCCAAATTTAATTCAGCTTTAATATTTTAGCAATGTAATGAATCAAGGTAAACATTCCAAGTTCACAGTGAAGGATTTTTTTTTTTTTTCTATAAGGGGCAAAAAAATTTACAAAAAGGAATTAAGATTTTCTGCAACATCTTGATGCTTCCAAGAAGTTTCCCCAGAGGAAAAATATGCTGAGATTCCTTTAATCTGTGGGATTTACTTTGAAAAAGTAATAAGTACTGATAAGAATTCAGGAGCCATCAGATAAGACTGGGATAGGGAACATCTCCAGACATCCCCTGGAGCGTGCACACGTGTTGAATTTCTCCTGTTCCCGTTGCTGTGACACCTCCCTGCTCCCTCTGCTCCTTTTGGTGTTTTGGAGACTGGCTGGAGCACAATTCCAGAGGTTTTATACCACTGATGGGTGATTGTTTCCTGTTTGCCATTACTCTGTGTTCTTGCTCGTGGCTGTCTGTTCAATAAATCTTTCTTGTGCCATGAGCCAGTTCAGTTTAGAGCTTCTAAAGCCCTCCAGTGGCTGGAGAATCACAGGAGTGACCCAAAGCATCTCCACAGGATTTCCCTTTGCCAGTGGAACACGAGTCAAATGCAGGGCTGGAGAATAAAGAGGAAGGTGTATTCTCTTGGAGCTGCCAACTGCAAATTGAATTGAAAGCAGCAAAAAGGGTGTTTTGGTGTGGGTTTTCTTTTTTATTTTCTGTTTATTGTGGATTTTCCTTTTTTTTCCCCACTGTTTGTTGTGGATTTTTTTTTTTTTTAGATCCACTAGATAATAATATTTCTTTAATATTTCAAACATTTAGAACTCTTCTGAAGAAGAAACATTTATTAGATTTTTAGTCCTTTATTCCATCGAAAGTGAACACAAATTTCCACTGTCCTTGAGGACAACTGCAACCTGATACAGCATCAGTCCCAAAAGGATCAGGCTCTTATCAAATAATGATTAATCAGTTGCCTGGAGCAAGATGCCAGTTTGTTCTTTTCCATTTTTTGTCTTTAACTTGCTGTCTCACACTCTGTATCAAGTGACCTGTAATGTTTTCAGCCTGTCACTTTCTGAACGTTTGTTTGTGTTGGTGGCAGAGGATTTAAAAACGTCCACCAAATCTGCCACGCCTGCATTTGTAAATGAACATAAACTTCCTTTCAGGCTGATTGTGCTGTGGAAGTTGTGTCAAATATGCACCTCAGCACTAGGTTGGAGCATTTCCTTTTTTATTAAAAAGTTTTCCTTTTTTCTTAAAATTTCCTTTTCATTTAAAAACCTTAAATGTTTTAGATTTTGTTTGCTCTGTGGGCTTCCTTTAATGCAGCTGGTCTTAAAGGTAAATTTTGAGTTTAAAAAAACAAAGTTGTTTTTGAAGCAGGACAAGGGATTTTTGGGTCTAGTTGCAGGAAATGCAGAGGCTGTTTTGCTCAGTGGAGTGATTTTTTTTTTTTTAATCTGGTAGACACTTTTATCAGTGGTGACTGCTTCCCTCACGTTTGTGTAAATGCAGGTCTGAATAAGGAATTAAATCTTAAAGTACATTATAAATGTACTTGGAGAACAAGGGTTTGTTCCAGTTTCAGGCAGTATTTAAGCAGATGTGTGTAACTCATCAGGTGGCAGAATGAGAGATGGCTTTGGTAAAACACCAGTGAAATAAATTGTCCTTTTGTATCAACACTGCTATTGATTGATGGCTGCTGTGTGCCCTGCAGTGCAACATCCACAAAGTGAAAATCTCCCCAGAATGAGGAGGCACATTAAATGATCAGCAAACTGAACCCTTTTTATTGGTGCCCACTACTCTGGGCTCCAGGATTTTGTAAGATTGATGCCCTGGACCTGACAGAACAGGAATTTCTGTTTTGTTGCCTTCATGCCAAACAGTTTTTCCCGCAGTGGATTCAGCATCCTGAGTACAAATGGACCTGTAAGACCCTTCCTTCTCCCTGATATTTGTTTGTTTATTACTTGCTACAAAGGAAGTTTCAAGCTCTGTGGTTTTTGTGGTGGCTTTTTTGAAGTGTCCCTGGAATGCAGCAGGTCATTTGCTGCAGTAATACAACTCAATGAATCCACAATACATAAATAAATACATAATAAACATCTGATTTACCATGAAATACAGTGCATAGTCAGGCTAAATTCCCAGCTTTCAAACTCATAAATTGTGTTGGTAATTCAGGAGTGGCTTAAAAGAAAGGCTCTATTTATTCATTGTTCTCTCTGGTTATTTGTCTGGGAATACACTTTGTCCCTTCTGCCTAAAAAGTAACATTTCTTTAATGCAGCCTGAAAGATAACAGTTTGCAGCTAGCAGGAAGCTGGGAAAAAATAAAGAATAATGAGCAAGAAGTATTTTCTTCAGCGAAATTTCCCAAGAGGTGGTCGCAAAAGTGAAACACTGTCCTTTTTAACAGGCAATATACAGCAAGCCCTTCCTCCCCCCTGCCCCAAACCCAAAATTCAAACCTTTTGGAAGCTCTCTCAGTTCTCATCTGAGTGTACATTCAGCTAGTGCTGAGCTGAATAGGTTTTAATCATTATCCTGAACAAATCAGGAATTAGGGATGGGCTAGGGAAGGATGCAGGGGGTGGAATTCACATAGGAGCAGTAACTCAATTTATTTACCAGGGGTTAGTGCTGCTGGATAAGTGCTTTATTTATGATCTAAAACACAAGGATGGCATTTCCCTTGGAAGCTCACCAAAAGGTGCAAAAATAAATAATAATAAGAGAAATTAAACTGAGTTCAAGGACGCTGTATTGGCAAGTGTAGAAATAACTGCCTAGGTGGGGTTGGGATTTTGTCCTGACCTAAGTTGTTTCTCTCTTGAGGTGGCTGCCTTTGTGGATGGGGGACAAGCACTGGTTGCCATATTTCAGGGTAGAGATGCCATTGATTAAGGAATATTTTCAAAAGTTATACTGGAGGACATGGTCCAGAGGAAACCATGAAGTTAAATTTCCTAATCTTGAAGAGGATTTAAAAGTTTTCTTTAGTTTTTTTTTTTTATTTTTTCTGTTTTATATTCAGTGCTGGTAGCAGTGAGTCCAACTGAGAAATGTCATTATTTCCAGGCATTATCTTTGGAAGTTTGTAATATTTAAATGAGGATTTTGAATCCTCATTCCACTCTGAAAGCAAAGCATAGTTTGGGATTTTGGCTGAGGCAGAGCTTAAGCAGTTGAAAAGCCCTTGTGAAGCCTTGCCTTCATTACCTGCTCTGAGTGAGCCCCTGGGGCTGATGCTGAGGCCAGCAGAGACCCTTGCACAGATGATGTGTGCAGCCTACAGCTGCCAACATCTGCACTCAAACCTTCCTGAAAGCCCTTGTATTGGAATGAACCTGCCCTCTCTAAAATCTCCAGAGTTTAGTTTCACATATATCATCTTAGCCTCATCATTCTGTTTGTTCCTATATCCTATTAAGATAATTTGATAATTGGAATCCGTATTTGTCTTAATTGTGGTTCCAGATTGATCACTGCATTATTGCAGCTTCATTTAGCGTGCTGCTGCTGGAGTCAATTACAGCTCATCACTTCCTCCAGTTCAGATTTGCTTGCTTAGCACGTGTAGGAAAATCCAGGCAGGCTAATGGAAGTGGCTAATCCTGTCAGAACACAGAGTGGAGCGTGAAGTGGAAGGTGTAAGAAACCTCCAGGAAAAAATTGCAGCTGTGGGAGGGTGTCCCTGCAGTGTTGTCTTTTCCACATTTGTTATTTCCTTGCAGTGTATTGCCACACACCCTCTGCAGTGCTTCCTTCCACAGTCCACCAGCCATGTCTTTCAGAAAGTCTGCAAAATCTTCCCAAGCCAGGATTTTTAATTTGTTATTTAATTACATTTTGTCCTTATATACTACAGTGGGTGTAATTCTCACAGTCTCTTTTAAAATGTGTCAAAAATTTCTACCCAGAAACTTTGAAACCTTTCAGCATGTCACATTCAAGGTCTTGCTATTAAAAAGAGTAATTTACTTTTTCTATTGGATTCAGGCTCTTGCATGAACAGCTCTTACAGACTTACCTTAGAAAGATTTTTTGTTAAAAAAGTCTGAAGGCTTGTGCTCACATGATGATGTGCCAAAACACTGATTTGTCTCTTCCTTGATCCAGAAAGATTGCTTTTGGAGCAAAACAATAATTGGTCTGCCCTGGGCCATGGTTTCTCTTTGAGGATTGTACCAGAAGAGACAACATTTGTTCTCCTGGGGTTTTCAAGTTGTGTGTTTTCTGTAAAGACAATGATACAGCTTTGTTTGTTTTTGTGTGTGTGTTTCAGCTCTGGGTCTCTATCAGGAATAACCTGAACGAGGTGTGAGTGTTTGTTCTGCTAGCCAAATATTGATGGACAGGAGCTGGAAAAACAGTCCCAAACTTGTCCACTCAAGGGCCATTTAGTAATGATTCCAACTCACACAGTGCAGTAATTAAGTGATACCAAGCAGCTTTTCATTGGTACTGTTAAATTTGGATAGTAAACACTGCAAACTCTGGTATTTTTTGAGACCCTTGTCAAAGGGAGGAAAGGAAGGAATCTGACTCCATGTTCTTAGAAGGCTAATTTATTATTTTATGGCATTATATTATATTAAAGAATGCTATGCTACAGAAAGCTAGAAAGGTACTACTGAAAAACTCCTGAGTCTTTCCTCCAGAGCCTCCACCAGCTGGCTGTAATTGGCCAATAAGTAAAAACAATTCACATGCAACCAATGAAACAATCACCTGTTAATAAGCAATCTCCAAACCACATTCCAAAGCAGTAAAACACAGGAGAAGCAAATGAGATAATATTGTTTTCCTTTTTCTCAGAGGCTTCTCAGCTTCCCAGGAAAGAAATCCTGAGCAAAGGAAATTTTACAGAAATGATGACAGTAACAGCAAAGCTCCTCTGCCTGGGCAGTTTTTGGTGGTTTTGTGAACCTCCCTTGCCAAGCCCTCAGTGTGTCCTGGCAAGCCCAGGACATTTGTGTCCCTGCTGCCCCAGCCACTGTCCCAAGCTCGCCCTTCACTGCCACCCAGCAGGAATTCAATTTGTCTGCCCTTCTTTAATGCCAGCTCGTTACATCTCTTTTCCATTATTTTCATGGGGATAACAATGTATTTAAATGTGTTATCCTCCAAGGAACACCCATGAAAGATCTTCCTTTTACATGTACACTGATTGCTCAATCTGCTGTATTTCGACTCTGAATTTCTGTAGATTAATTTCCAGATAATCTGAGTTGGTCCTTCCTAATGATTTATGGCTGGAGAAGATTATTTTGCTGGAAGTTCAGTTGACATATTTTTGCAGTTGCAAGGCAAATTTGGGGAAGGCCTGAGGGATCACAGGCAGCCCTCATTATTGGTGCATGACCGCTTTGTAGCCGGCTGCATCTTTAATATCCAGGGAGATTTGTGCATTACAGTTTGTTTTCTTTCTTCTTGTTTTTAATAATTTACCTTCGAGAGTCTATTTACAACCGTGTCGATGTGTGAATATGTTTGTCTGTCAAGACTTAAGAGATGTGCAGAATGCAAGAGATGCATTAATTTTTTATTTGCTTCTTAAGGAAGCCAAGCTGTAAACTGGCAGTGCTGAGTACCAGAGCTGCACTTCAGTGAATCCTAATAAACACAAGGGGGAACATCAAACTGTGTGCTCCTTCCACTAACTCACTTAAAAAGAGATAATATTCCTTGCTGAATCTCTTTTCTCTGCTAGGAGAGACAATAATTCGGTTTTGGTTTTATTATAACAAAGCAAACCCACACTCAAACTTTCTCTAACTTTCAATTTTCTGTTGAATTAGCAAAACTGCTTGCCCTTATGCACCAACCAAAATAAGAGAGGGTCATGAGAAGCACATCAATAAAAGGGTTTTATGCATTTAAATATTTCTGTCTGCTGAGATTCACTCGAAAATTATTTCCCTTTTTGCATACACTTACATGTTTTCAGAAGATAGCATCTAGAAGAGCACTTTTCAAAATATGTTCTAAGGCTGTTGAGAAGGCTTTTATTCTTACCAGAGGATTGCTTCTTTGTCTGATTTCTAGCTGTTAGATTAGTTTAGTTTTAATTGGAGAATAAATTTAGTTATCCAGTAGATCCCTATGAACAGTAGTAAGTTCTTTGTCACTGGGGAACTGTATTGCATTAACAAAACTGTTAATTTTTATTCCCTCTGTTAAAAGCAATGCCAATTGCAGAACTATTTTTTTTTTTCCTTTTCAAACTGATCTTTACCTTTTGAAGTAATTTAGCCTGCAAAACTACCCAGAAAGGGGATCACTGGCATTTGATAGTTGAAAAAAACCCTGCTAATCTGGAATAGCACTGTTCTGTATTAGGAGAAATCCACTGCAACTCAGGTGTTTGGAAAAGGTCTGGGGGAATTTAAAAGCATGCCATGAGAGAGACAAATAACCCTTTGCAGCAGAACTGTAGGAATTGAAACTGAAAGGATTGATACAATTCAGGCAGAGCAGATGCTGTAGAAACCACTGTACACCTGAGTCAAAGTTCTCTTTATTTACATCAATCATCCATCACTTTTGAGAAACTACGATCAAATTTGTTAGCAATATTCATTTAAATATAAAGTGTGCTTATAAATACAGATGAAAATAGATTTATTTTGCTTTCTGCACTGACTTTGATAGCAGGTGGGAGTATGTTCTTGCCAATGATTTATTTCCAGCTTTCATCTAAGTCTGACTAAATGTATAGCAGTAAATGACACAACAAATATGGAATGGGTGAGAGTCCAACTGCCTGCTGGAGGGGAGTAACAAGCAAGTCCATTCCAGGAGGTGGATGGGTGTAGATAGATTAAAAGGGCTACTCTCACACAGAGTTATCAGGATTTTCTTATCTTGCTGATCTTCAAGAAGATTAAACCTTTATTTTTAATGTCTTTTTGGTTTTGTTTTTTTTTAAATCCTCATTGGTATCCATTCTGTTTTATGAAGTGCAGCCTGAATCTTTCTTCAGATAGAACTCATCGAGTTGGGCTCAAGGAGAATTTCCAGATAAAATAACTTCAGAGCTTGTTTAGCTCAGTCTGCTGTAGATTTCCTGGTAGAAAATGTGATGGAATCTGTGATCAGATCACAGAATGTCAGTGGCTGCTGAGCTACCAGTGCAACCATGGCATTTCATATTTGCTTTCTCTCCTAAGGCTGGGGGCATTTCCTCCCACTCCAGCCTGGGAAGCTGCAGCAAAATGAAATCTCTGTCAAATGCTTGAACAGGCAGTGACAGAACTGTCCAAAACCAAAAGGGACAAGACATTGGGTTTGCCCTTTAGTTGCCTTTTTTTTTTCTGGAATAAAAGGTGTTTGTGGTGCTGGTGCTGCAGCTGCTCTGTGTGGTGCAGTTCTTGGTGCAGTTTGGAGTGAGGCCGTGGGTACCAGCACCTGGTGTCCAGAGTCTCTGCAAAACAGGGCTGGAATCTGGTGTTTGACCTCAGGAAACCCCTGAAATGACACACTGAAAGATGCTGCCCCTTGCTTGAATGAATGTTCTGCATTTGGAAGCATTTGGGAGTCTTGGAGTTTTAATTTACTCTATATAGCAAATATATAAACTATTACCTCAGAGACCTCAGGTATAACCTGTTACTTCAGAGACTTTTTAGTCATAATCTAAAAATTCAGCTATTTTCCATTTCTTCTCCTGTGTTTTCTAAATGTTAGACATCCAGACTGGCTATTTCAACAAAAAATTGTGATGAATTATATTTAAATTCTAGCACCTGAGTTTCAGCCACTTGTAATTGAATTCCCATCATAGTGGACACTTGGCTTCCTCCCCACACATGGCACAGGCTTAAGGTAGACTTGCAATCTTAATAGGGAAAAATATAAACCTGTTGCTGCTGAAAATAAATTCTTTCTTTCCTTCATAATAAATACAAAGCTATTTCAGTTTCCATTGCTCTGATCAATAATTCTCACATGTACAAATAATGAGGTGCATTATGTTCCCTCCAAGGTTTCTCAGCGTGCTCCAAGTATTGGGTCAAGTCCCTGGTTTCTTCTGCTCTCATTTCATGTGAACACCAGGGTATTTTGGTTCTCCTCACTGCACAGACACTCACATTGCTTTCCTCCAATGCAGGAGGCATTAAAAGAAAACAACAAAAGAAGAGAACTGGAGGAGAAAACCAAGAGGGCCAAGCTGGCCAAGGAGAAGGCAGAGCGTGAGAGGCTGGAGAGACAGAAGAAGAAGCAGCAGTTGATTGACATGAACAAAGGTAAGGCAGCTCCTTTAGCTGAGAGATTATCATTTAAAAAGGCAAAATAAACTGAAGGCTATTTCTGATCAATATGAGAAATACTTGCTGAGTGTTCTGAAGGCTGGGAAAAGTTCACTTTTCAAAGTGGAAAATTCTGTTTTGTTTCAGCCTACCTGGTCGTGTCATTCCATTTCTGCCACTTAATGTGTGTAATGTTCCTTTCAAGGCATGTTGTTGTGAATTATTGGCTTTTTTGCATTTGTAGCACTTAATTGATTTTTTTTTTTCCTTATGGATTGACTTCCAAGAAGAAGTGTCTTCCTTGCTTTGTTGTTAATTTCATTCTGTAAACATCTCTATAATCAAGGTACTGTGGCAATTAACATCTTTTTTTTTTGGGCTTGGGGGTCTGTGTTAGGATGGATGTTCTCCCAGTAGTCCTATTAGGAGCTGGAAAATCTAGTTGAGCTTGGAGCCTGGGTACAGAGTGACATTTCAGCACAATAAAAGCAATGTGTTGAGCTTGGCAGCTGGGAGAATATTGTATTTCACATGAGACCTCTGTGACAGAGAGGAAGGTAAGAAAGCAGAAGGAGTGGGGTGGGCTTGATATTGATGCTGTGCAGATTTCCAGAAGGTTGTAAAATAGAGGCTTTATTCTTTACCTGACTCCAGAAGGCAAGTAGAGGAAAAATTGGATTTAGGCAAGAGATCACTTGCAGTTTTTTGTTCAGTTTCTATGAGTTTGTGTTAATCTGCTAATCTGACCCAGCAATAAAAGCACCTGTCCTTGTTATCCATTTAACAGGCCCTGCTCAGGGAACAATGCTGCAGTGGTACCACAAATCCTGTTCTTTTGGCCTTGCTGGAGCTGGCACTGGCACTGCATGGAATGTTCTGTAGCAGAAATTCTTGCCTATAGATGACAAACTTTATTATCAGATCGTGTAAAGATTAGTCTAATTTCAGTACAGCTATAAACAAAATGTAAAATTTAAACACAGGGGGATGGCATAAATACATTTTCTTTTCTTTGTGAAGTCAAACCAGTGAAGGTTTCCAATGAGACTTTTCTATTCCATTCTTTCAACGTATGATTAATATTTTTTGAAAATCTGCCACGTGCCACAAGAATGTCCATGGTATTGTGGACAGGCACTTTTCTGAGAGTGGGATGAGTTAAATCCCCCTTCACCACCCTCCCTGTGCCAGGGTGCTCAGGAGAGGTGTCTGAGCTGCCCCTGGGACGCTGCAGGCAGCCTTGGTGAGCAGGTACAAGCGTGCCCAGCTCCCTGGGGCTGCTCTCAGTGACCTGGGCTGTGCTGAGCTGAGCTCTGCCTGCAGTGACAGCTCCTGCCCCTGCCTCAGCTCAGCCCTGAGAGCACACCTTCATTCTGCACCCTTCCAAGCAGGTGAGGGGACAGCACTCTCAGCAGTGGCACAAATCACACCGACAGCATTCTGCTTTCCATCATGAAAGCCTTCTCCTGCTAAATGATACAAGTGAAGTTCCATTTTGCATTGTAGTCCTCTCTCAGTGAAAATGCAAATATATGAATGTCTTTACATGCCCCAATGCACCAAAACTGCCATTTAAATAACTAATGTTTAGAAACCTGTGACACAAAGTTAGTTTAATACTTCTAAATTTTTTTTTCCAATTTGTTAATATTTTAAAACATCCATTTCACGTATTGCAGCTCTGCTGCTGTGGTGGGAGGAGGGCTAAACCTCCATCCCCAGTGGATTCCATGACATTGATATTCAATTGACTGTTTTTGCCAAATAACTGATTTTTTCTTGATGCAGCTACTTCTGTGTGCTCATTGCTGCTTATATAAATAGTTTGTAAATTTGTCTAAGTGAATGTGACACAGCAGGCTTAGAGGAAGGAGGCAGATGTCCTCTCAAGCTGTCACTTGGACAAGGTGATTTTCACCCAAAGGCTCATTTTAACCTCACCCTCTCTCAGCTCTTTCTCTGCATCTCCCAGAGTCAAATTTGACTCAGAGCTGCAGCCTTTGAGGTCAGAGCAATTGCCTTCCTGCATTTCCCAGCTTCTTGTGCAGTTCTATAAAAAGCATTTTTTCCTATTTCCTGACCTATTCAGTGACCACTTTTTGTGGTCATTGGAGAATCCGGATTAGGTTAGTTATAATTAATTAACTTAAAATTAGTATCTGTTTGTTGGTGTAACTGTAGAAAAGCACAGTGTGGCCAGAATCAAGAATTGTTCTGAATATTTCCTAGTGATGAGGTAGCTCAGACTTTGGCAGTATTTTGAAGACCACTTTTACTCAGTTTGGTGGTTTTGTGCTTTGTATAACTGAGCTGCCACACAAACACTACATGTAAACCGATAAAACACCTGCTGAACGTTCCAAAATATTTAAAGATGAATGCAAAGATATTTTTTAAATTCTATAGAAAGAAATATTCCAAAAAGTTATCAGGATGGTTAGCATCAGGTGAAAATCCAGGTTTCCTGGTGAGGTTTGGAGGCACAGAAAGGTTTGTGCCTTCTGCACACACCTGCGGATCTGAGGTTTCACACCTCAAAGCATGAACAATTCTTTCTCCTTATGGGAAATGAATTGGGAGGAGAAGCCTTTCATGACTTCCATCTGATTCAACATCTGCAAAATTCTTGCAGCACTGCTTCTGTGTGCATGCCTGAAGTAGAGAGAGAAGAAGAATTGGAGAATTCAGCTTCCTGGGAGCTGCCAAGTGTCTAACTGCAATTCTGATGCAAATGTTATTTAATCAGAAACAGTTTTGCTCTTCATTATATCTGATTACCATGGCAATTAAAATCACCTTTTAACTACCAGGATTCGGATAAAAGATAGAATGAGCTTTCTCAGTGCCAATTAGGGTTGAATTAATTGTTTTGAAGACATATTAACATTCTCCCCTAACGCAGATGAAGATAATGCCAGTGCAGTTCTGTGCTGGAGGTTGATGGATATTCCTGCTTTCCCTTCCCAAGTACCCCCATAGAAGGTTTCATGGGTTTTTTATTCAGACTGGTGTGTTTTTTCCTTGAGCTGCTGTTTGATTTTGCTGGTGCAGGATATAATTCCAGGGGTTGCTTTTGCTGCAGTTTTCTAATGATTCTGTGCTTTTGTGGTTGGTTTGTCTTCCTTCCACGTCCTTTAGCATAAACAGAAATCCATACTAAGCTTATTACGAGTTACGTGTTATTTTGTAAATGTCTTTTTGGATTTCTGTATTGGCTGGTGATTGTATGGGGTACCTGGAGTGGTAAATCTTGCCTCTTATTTACATTTTAAAGATTATTAGTTTGTGGTGCTGGATCTCAATGAGGCAAACATTGAAATTCCTTTGGGAAGTCATTATTTTTCATATTGACGTTGATGGTCTGTTTGAATATGCTGCACACCTCCTGAAACCTGATATTCACAGAACAAAACCAGATTGAGCTTTGCTTTATGCTTAAAGGTGAGCAGCTACAGGTTTGAGTTTTCTTCTTCAAAGCAATTCTGCAGGAATTGCTAAAAAACTTTGCAACAGCTGTTTGTGCAGAGTTTGAAGTGGTCTAGAGAATGGGGTGAGTGTCAGAGTTACTGAACTGCTGCTGAATGGGTGAGAAACAGCTCAGGAGAAATGCAAATGGATGTGAGCATGGACGGGAGGTTAAAAAGAAATTACAGCTTGAAATTTAATCTCGCCTTTAAATGTTTTGCTCTGGAAGAATTTGGTTTTGGTAATGGAGATGGCCCATGTGGTACCTTCTGATTGAGTTTATTGGGGGGAAAAATATTAGACTGACAAATCTGTGATTGGGATAATTGCAGGGAAGGAAGAAAAATTGGATTTTTTTTTCTCTTAACAGTAGGTTTCTCGGGGACTGTTTACTGAACAGTAACAAGTAGTAACTTCAGGGAGCTTTCTATGCAAATTCAACTTTTCCTTAGAGAAATTATTTGTGTTTCAAAAAGTAGGTGCTGTTATTAATTTTAAAAGTAGCCTTGATTTTGTTTATCTCAGTGTAACTGCTGTAAAACAGTTGCTATTTTGTAGAATTTACAATGCTAAGAAGCATTTCAGAAATCATTTTTGATCAGCCTTACTGTAAGGCTGGTTCAGGAGCCAGGGTGGGACGGGCTGAGGAGCAGAAGAACCCTTGGCTCTGTGTAAGGGCTGCTCAGAGATAAGGAAAAACCTTCTGAATTATCAGCAGTTCCAAAACACAGCCCACACCAGCTGCTGTGAGGAAAATTAACTCTGTCCCAATCAAAACCATCATCAGTATTAAAAAAAAGAAAGTAAAAGTCATCAAGAATGTGTAAGAACTCCCCTTTCTTCAGAATGTGTTCCCCAAACTCCTTTTTTCCCTAAAATGTTAGAGCAATTGTTCAATAATAAGGAATTTTTAAAAGGAAGTTATTAACAATGATAAGAGCATTGATGATTTGTTCTGCATAACCTATCTGCTCATCACAGAAATTAAAAGTTGCTCAGTGCTGTGGCTTAAATGCAGCCTTGGAACTGCAGCAGAACTTTATTTTCAGGTGCAATTAGTGAGGTATCACATGGGATTTTTGGGGGTGGGTTTTTTTTTTTTGGTGAGCTGCACAATCTTTTCCTTCCCACACAGAGGCAACCTCTCCCCATGAGTTCCAGGTAATTCACATTCCAGCCTGTTTGAGGTGTGGTCCCTGCAGGACGAGGCTCCAGGGGCTGAGGCCACAGCAGACCTTGGCCACTGGGACATTATCTCCCAATAAATAAAAAAAATGTGCATTTCAAACACTGCTTTCAACAGCCTGCCTGTGCAACAAAGCACATTTTTTTTTTTCTCCTATTAATTTATTTAAGCCTGAGGTCAGGTTATCATCAACAATATTCTTAATTGGTGTGTAAGCAAGGCTTTGCCTTGTTTTGTAAACTGACATGAGCTGGGGTTCACTTCTCAGTCACACTGTCCTAACTTGTTCTACTCTAATTAAAAAGTAAACAAGAGGCACGAGACACCACTCTGCTGCAAGCTGCAGAGCAGGACTGCTTCCTGGAGATATTTATTATGCATGCAAAACGAATTTAGCAAATGAATAAAATGCAAATATATGAGGAGAACACAAAAACACGCTTTCCCAAAGACATTGAGAGCTGACCTTTTTAAGTGAATATATTGCAATTAAAAATTCTGGTACTGGTTATGAATAAAAAGTCTTGTTTAAAAGTTTCTACAGGACGCACATTAGACTTTGAAAAGTGCTTGAAAGTTCAAAGCAAAACAGGGTAGTGCAAGATGTGGATAGAAACATAATTTTAAAACCCTTTGGAGCAGCAGAAGGCAGCATGTGTTACCTAATGTGGTATTTGACTGGACTCTTTCAGTAAGGACCTAAATTTATGAAAAAATTCCTATAAAATTCCTGTAAACCTTTGTCCAAATGGCTGTGCAATATCTACACTTCTTATTAACTTAAATCAGTTTGCAGTCAGTATATTTATAATAACGAGTACAAGATATTTTGCAAGTGCACGTGGAGAATACTAGAAAACAAAAATGTGCCAGCAAAACGTGTTTGTCAAGATGTACAGGTGCTCCTGTGGTCATCAGGGCAGGCAGCAAGAAGGGAGGGCAGCAGAGCACCCCAGAGCAGTTCCCAGCTGTGGGCTCAGCTGGGCAAAGCACATCCACTGCAGCTGGGCCATTGGCTGAGCTCTGGGCTGTAGCTGTGATATTTTCTGGAAAATCCTTTTGCCTGGATTTTTTTTCTCCTGAGGAGCTGAGGAGCCTCAGGGAAGAAATGTAAGCAATATCTATCTGCTGCTGTGGAATGCAGCAGGTGCAGCTGGGAGTGGTGCAGGTTGGTTTTTTCTCATTAATGGCCAATCACACTCAGCTGGCTTGGACTCTGAGAGTCAGGAGCTTCTGTTATCATTCCATTCCTGTCCTTTCCAGCCTTCTGATGGATCCTTTTCTCTCTATTCTTTTAGTGTAGTTTTAGTATATCATTTTAATATAATGTATATCATAATATAATAAACCAGCCTTCTGAAACACGGAGTCAAGATTCCCGTCTCTTCCCACGTCCCGGGAGCCTCCGTTGGTTCAACCCCACTGGGGGAGTTTCTGCAGCCCCCAGTTCCTCCAGCAGCTGGCACCTGCTGAAACATCACCCTCAGCTTCCATTTAGAAGCCTTTTTGTCAGTATTGCTGCCTGGCAGAGCCCAGGAAGGGGCCAGCTGGGTTCAGTGGGGTGGGCAGTGCCACCCTGGCGCCGCAGTCCCAGCCCTGGAAGGTTTTTCTCTTTGCTCTGCTGGGGCTGCCCAGGTCCCAAAGCACAGGAGGAGCTTGTTCTGCATCCTTGCAGTGGCTGCTTTGCGTGGGCTGAAGAAATTGTGCTGCCTGGGGCACTCTGTGTGGAATGAACCCCCTGGTGACATGAAAGGCTTTTCCAGGGGTGATTTCTGTTCTCTAATGCTGTAATCAAGCTGGTGCACCACTGCTCCTGGAGCCACAGGATGCTGGGGTTTTGTTGCTGTTTCTTTGGTCACCTCTGTAGATTCTTATCAAGTTATTCTCTTGGGCATTCCCTGTTGAAGAGCTCCTGGCTCTGTGAAGTTGCACACGCTCATCCAATTATTTCAATGATTTTATTATTCCAAATCTTCTGCATGTCAGGTCTCTACAGCAGTGCAAGGAGCAAGAATATTGTTCTATGGAAGAAGAAAGTTATTTTGTCTTTGTTATTGCATTAAAAGTGGCCCAAATCTGCTGATTTGGGTGTAAGCCCTGGGCCCTGCAGGAGCACACGCATTTCTGAAACTCCTAAAAACACACCTGAGTCTGGGTCTCCAGACCAGAGGGAATAGAGCTGGTGTCAAACCCAAATTCACACAAATGGGGCTTGTAGTTAACACATCAGTTCAGCACTGAGAATCCTTTTGCAGTCCTCTTTGACACCTGGAGTGAATCTGGCTCTTTGCTGAGGCAAATCAAAGGAAATTGCCAAATGTTATTTTTTTTTTTTTTTTTTTTTTTGCATGTCTCCACACATTTGCTCCTTTTTAAATGCTTGGGGCCAACTTGAAGAAGAAACAATGAGGAAGAAAATTACTTGTTCCAGATGAAACTCCTGTCCTTGTGTACAATGAAAGACATCTAAAAGACAAATAATGATTGTGTATTTTATTTCTGCTGACAGAAATGTTGGAAATAAGTTTTTTAGTTTTCAAACTTCTGGCAATTTCTGTCTTAGTTTTTTATTTGTGTCTATAAATTGCTGTGGGTGGTATAAAAAAGACAAATGGAGGAGGTAGCTGGTACTGTGTGAAGAACTGCAGCAAGAACTGTAGGGAAAGACTGAAATTTCTATTGAATTTTATTTTTTCAGTTTTAATCAGGGCTCCCTGAAAATGCATTTCTTTGTCCAGTTCCCACGTAACCACCTGAAGACTTTGATTAAGATGCACTGCTGAGATCAGACCTTGCATGAATTTTACTTGGAGGAGTTAAAAATCTCATCAGTCTGTCCTGCAGCTTCCTTAATAATGTGTTTTATGTTGTACATTCTGGCATCCCAAAACCAGGCTGGCTTTTGGCAGTTGCAGTAATTAGCAGGTAGAGCAGCTCACTCAGCAAAAAAGTGGAAGGCTGCATAAACATTCATGAAGTATTGAAGGATTTTTGTCTTTTTTAATAAAGTCTGCCAACTCTTACTTTTAATGAAGATCGAAGAATATTGTAATTTTTCTACACATTAAGTATTCTAAGATATTAACTAGTTCTGGGTCTGCAGTCACTGGCATTAAGTGTTTCAGACCAACTTGATGTGTATTAATTTAGACAAAGTGTATTCACAGACCTTTGATTTTGAAGGTAAATTTAATACAGAGCCAACAACAAATCAATGAATAAGCATGGGTAGGATAAGAAGCACAAAGAAAAACAATTATGTTGTAGAGTTCAGAGAAAATTCTGGCTTTGGATGTGAGTGGGAATTGAGAAAAGCTAATTTGCTTATTTGTTTTGCAGGAGCTCAGTTGTTTAAGGCTTTTAGATGGAATGTAATTAAAAGTGGGATTTCAGAGTCTTGTGCTGGTTCCTGCACTTGCTCTGCTCCCTTTGCTCCTGCCCTGGAGAGCTCTGGGTGTTGTGTGGTGTGTGTAGAATGGTTTCAATTAGTGGATGTATCATTTAATGGTATTAAGTAGTTACTCTACTGATCAGTTTGTAGAAGTTTGAACCAGGTTCTGTTTTAGGTCTAGATTGAGTCTAATAAATCTGAATGGAGCAGAGAACCAGGACAGAACAGCTTATTCATTAATAGGCTGCTTTTAACTTGAGCATTTGAGAGCCTGAATGTGCATCTAACCTCCCACACTTCGTGTGAGTCAGAAGTTTTATACCATAATGTATTTTTTTTTTTTTTTTGCATAAAGTAATGATCTTCCCTTTCCCACATGGGGAAATTTATATGAGTTTGGAGTCTGAGAGATGTGGATGAAATGTCCACCTACCTACTGAGCCTAACCTATATTTTAGTTTTGGGTTATAACACAGATATGGGAACAGAAAGAGGCATTCATCAGTAGTTTTGTAACCTTTCAGTTCTTTGACCTCTATTTCTCATGCTGCTGAATGCTGCTGTCAACTGTTATTAACAGCCTGAAATGCAAAGGAATGTAAAGACTCAAATATATAAAAAGAAGTAATTTTTCCACCCAGATTTCCATAATGCACCATAAAGTCCATCAATTTAAAGGCTGCGAGTTAGCTTGGATATAAAAAAAGCAAAATAAAAAATTGAGCAGGAGTAAAATTCAGCTGTTAAGAAATGTTACACCACTGACTTCCACTTCATGATTATCCCCTCTTCATTCTCTCCTTATGTCACCTGAAGACCATCCATTGATTGTAAAGATAATTTTTCCACAGATCTCGTGAGTCATGATGTCGGGAGGCACCATATAAAATATTTTCTCTGTACTGCAACATTGAACTTTCTGCTGTTCAGTGCCATCAGATGCATTGATCAAATTGACCCATTTCCACTTCAGAAAAGCCTTCAGCCATCTCGGCAGCGAGGCAGAGCCACCACTCAGCAGCAGCTGCCTGTGCATGCTGAGGGTCCTGTAGGAGTGTGACCCTCATGACACAGTGGCAAAACTAGCCTTTGTCCCCCAAAAAAGGAAAGAAGCCCAGAAGTTTCTCTCAACAATTAGGTGAAATGCCACCTCATAGGACCTCAGGGACTTCACCAAACACTAGAGAGCATCTAATTGGATAGAAGGCAAAAAGTCCTGCCTCAACCATCAGGTAGAAAAAGGAGAGAACAAAAGAGCAAAAGGCTTTTGTGAGGTGTTTTTACCAGGAGCAGACCTCTGCATCTGGCTCGAGTTTTTCTGTTTGTTATTTTGCCTCTTATTAAACCTTTTTTGTTTCTAACACTGCAGCAGAAGTCATCCTGCTTATTTTATGCTCTCAAAGTAATAGCTGAGCTATCCTTGGGTGTATTATATTTCTTTTGAGGGCTTATGAGACCTGGCCCAAGAAAAAGAAACTTAATAGGGTGGCATCAGTAATGCACAGGGTAACACCTCCGAGCTGAAAGGACACTAGGGTTGGCATCTCCAAGGTGAAAGAACAGTAGGGTTGGCATCAGTAATGCACAGGGTAACACCTCCAAGCTGAAAGGACACTAGGGTTGGCATCAGTAGTGCACAGGGTAACACTCCAAGGCGAAAGGACAGCAGGGTTGGCATCAGTAATGCACAGGGTAACATCTCCAAGGCGAAAGAACAGTAGAGTTGGCATCTCCAGGGTGAAAGGACACTAGGGTTGGCTTCAGTAATCCACAGGGTAACACCTCCAAGGTGAAAGGACACTAGGGTTGGCATCAGTAATGCACAGGGTAACACCTCCAAGCTGAAAGAACACTAGGGTTGGCATCTCCAAGGTGAAAGAACAGTAGGGTTGGCATCAGTAATGCACAGGGTAACACCTCCAAGCTGAAAGGACACTAGGGTTGGCATCAGTAGTGCACAGGGTAACACTCCAAGGCGAAAGGACAGCAGGGTTGGCATCAGTAATGCACAGGGTAACATCTCCAAGGCGAAAGAACAGTAGAGTTGGCATCTCCAGGGTGAAAGGACACTAGGGTTGGCTTCAGTAATCCACAGGGTAACACCTCCAAGGTGAAAGGACACTAGGGTTGGCATCAATAATGCACAGGGTAACACCTTAAAGCTGAAAGAACAGTAGGGTTGGCATCTCCAAGGTGAAAGGACACTAGGGTTGGCATCAATAATGCACAGGGTAACACCTTAAAGCTGAAAGAACAGTCGGGTTGGCATCACTTTGGCCTGATGGGCATCACCCCACAGCAGAGAGTGCCCCTGCCCTGCCAGCAGCCTTGCTCTGGGATGTGCCCACCTCTTACCGGCAGCATTACGGAAACGGGACAACTCTTGGCTCTTAATTCCTTCTAAAGCCTGCTTGCAGCTGTACTGATGGAATTTTCTTCTGCTGCTCCCCACAGAGGGTGACGAGACAGGGGTGATGGACAGTCTGCTGGAGGCCCTGCAGTCGGGAGCAGCTTTCAGGGACCGCAGGAAACGAACGCCGCGAGCGCAAGGTAAGAGAATTTCTGCAAAGTTTGGGCTGTGAACAGAGCAGGCTGAAGCTGTTTGGCAAAGATTTGCCAAATCTTTGCAGTTTTCAGCAGTTTTCACTGGACACCGTGGGCTGCTGTTGGGCAGTGAGCTCCTGTGAAAGCCCAGCACAGTCTCAGATTTTTAACCTGAGGCTGGGTCTCCGGGTTACTGTGTGCTCCAAGGGCTCCTGTTGGCTTTGAAATGACAATTAAACATCCCTGCACTAAGTGTGCTTGATTCTTACAGCTGTAAGTATAATTAATTCATTGTAGGTGGTGCCATGAGGAGTATTGGCTTCTTAACAAATAAGATTTGAGTGTTCAGCTGATCATCATTTCCAAGCACTGCTCTTGGGTGTGTTCTGCTCTGGTGGGAACTTCCAGTATTTGGAGTCTTAAAAGTAAAAATGCATTAAGATAGCTTCGTTTTCCTGAGGAAGACAATGGTATTGGACTGAACTTTGCCCACTTTACTGAGCAATTGCTTCTTCCTGCAAAGCTGATTTTGAGATGATTTTGAGACAATTTGAGTAGAGGATCAGTGGGAGCGTTTCCTTCGTTCACTTCTCTGCTTATGATATTCCAGTGGCACACACTTTGAGAAATGCATTTACTCTGCTTTCACTTTTCATCAAAGCTCATGGTAACTGTGTTTTCCAATTTTTCGTTTGAAACATGTCTTATAGTAAAAAATGCAGTCTTAAAAATCTACAGTTGAAGTTATTTGGCATAAAATGAAAAGCTTGGTTTGGATATGTTTGGCAAAAGAGAGTCATAAATAAGCCATGTTAATCCACCTGATCCTCACTGAGCTGGGGTTAGGTTCATTTGGCTGATGGATTTTTTTTAGAGGAACAGAAGAGTAAAGGCAAATTCTATTACCCTCTTTAGTAGCAAAGGTAGTGCATAATTATTTTTAATTTGCCATGTGCGTGATCTTATGAAAAAAACCAAGTAAGTGACTGAAAAAAACCAAATAAGTGACTTGATTTGTTCATACTCTGAAGTCAATTCTGCTACAGTTCCAGGAAAATTCTTAATTCAGGGCTTGTTTCTGCTCTCAGATCAGACGTGAAGGAACTCCTCGATCAAAACTTGGTTTTTCCCCTATCTTGAGAAGTATCATTTTGAGGGATGGTTTCTCTCTATTGTGGCTAGAGGAGACATTTGTCACCAAGTGGTGACAAAGCAAAGCTTCCCAGGGACCAGAGGAGAGTGCACAAATCTGCTGCAGCTGAGAAAACAGAAGATGATTGAACCTGGGGCAAACCCAGGGATTCCTCAGCAAAAACAGGGGACAGAGCTAATTAAAAATGCCTCTGACTGATCTTCTGCTTTATGTAGTTACTTTGACTTCTGTGTTTGGAATTTCATTGAGTCAGGGGATATTCCAGTGGGGCCTGGCTTTAAATTTAAGGAGCTGATTGGTTTTGGAGAATTCACTGTGAGAAAAGGGCTGGGTCCTCCAGTCCAAACTCTGGCCAAATGTAAGTGTTCTGTGAGAGAGGGAGGCCATAAAGTAAAATTTTCAGAGGTAGTTAAGACTTGAGAATAGGATGCAATAAATGTTGTTCCTGGTCAAATATCTCATTGAAACTTTCATGTAAATTTTCTCATGTGGTTTAGAAACATATGTGACATCTTGTGACTAACTTGTCTACACACCAAAAGGTGCCTAAAAATGTGGCTGTGACATTTCTGAGCAGTGAAATACAGCATGAAAATCCTGGCACCACATTTACAACCTTCCACACCTCCCCTTCAAAAAAGGAGCAATGATAGTTCCCTCCTTGGTGCCACTCTGTCCTGCAGAGTTCCATCCACTGGGATTGGAATAAACAATTAATTCCATGCCTCCTCTGGTCCAGTGGAAGCGGGGAAAAAAGGAAATAAAAGTCCTGGAAAGAAGAGTTTGGGGGATTTCTGGGCTTGCTGGGTTCTGTGATTGTGATTGGCAAATGGAATAATTCTGTCTGTGGGCAGGGGTTTCTGAGCAGTGTTAGAGCTGAACTCTGGAGTCAGCCTGGGTTTGGAGTTTTCGTGGGGAAAAATAAATAAAGGTGTTGCTGTTTCAAAGTTAGACTTGTCCAGCAAAGTTTTGGATTTGAACTTATCTTGGTTGCACGTTATGGTTTGAGAGGAAAATCCATTAATAGTTTTCTGCCTGTTTTGGACACAGATTCTCATTTTTCTGTGCCAGCTGTGGTTGTAGTTTAGCAAGGAGAAAAAACAACTTCTGCTTGTTTATTTTTTGTAGTTTTGCTAATTTGCCCCTACAGAAAGGCAAAAAAACTCCTGTCCAAACCCCTAAAAAACCCACAAAGAAAATGCCCCCAAAACCACTCAGCACTTACAGTGGGTTCACTTTTGTACACTTTCCATGTATGTGCTCTAGATCTGTCTTTTTCCAAATTTGTTTATTCTGTTTGCATCTTCTCGTGGTGAGAATGAAAACTGGAGAGGCTTCACACCCTCACAGTGGCTGCAATCAGAAGATGATGGAAATTTAGCTTTTGGTGTGTTTTATTCCAGTGGTTTCCTGCAGGAAATTTAACTCAGAAGGAGCAATCTGCAGTTTCACTTGTACTGGCATTTTGATCAGCTTGGCTCAAACTACACAACTTTGCAAAAAAAAAAAAAAGGCCAAAAAACCCTTTGTGTGTTCCCTGTGGCTTTAGGTGAGTGGGCTGCACCTGGGAGGGATTAATTAATTTGGATAACAGAGCTCCAGTTATTCCACCAGCCCAAAGGAGTGGCATTCCACCTCTTGAGTTTGCCTTTTTTACAGGGGCTGCTGCTGTCCCTTGCAGGACATTTGTGCTTACATGGTCATGCCTTTCAAATCATTTCTTTTAAACTAATTTCCAGTCAGATTCAGCCTGGGTAAGAGGTGCAGAAGGGGAAGAGAGGGATCGCTCAACATTGCAGTACTCCTGCTGGGGAAAAATCAAATGGTGAAATGTACAGACAGGCTCGGAACAATAAAACCCATTTCAAATATGTTTCACTGCATTATGTTTGTTTGCTAAGCCTGGAAATGAAAAGCTACACTTTAATGGGTTGCATTACAACCCCAGACTTTTCCAGTAAAAATGGTTTTGTTAGCAGGTCATGGAAGTAATAATAATAAATTTCTGCCCCCCTCCTCTAGTTTTATATTTCCCTCTTTTGTGTTCTTTCTTCTGCAGACTTCTCAATGTGCAAAAACATTGTGTGGTTCCTCTCTCCTGAGCTCAGTGCTCCACTTTATTGTTTCTAGCCACTGGATTTTAGGGAGAGAGATTGTCCTTTCAGTGGATTGCTTTGCTTAGGGAGCCTACAAAATAATAATTAGAAATCAGTTTCTAGAAATGTTGGTTCCTCTTCCAAAAATACACTTGCATTTTGCACGTTTGCCAATATTGGGTTAATAAAGAACAGTTTTAGGTGGCATTTATCACAGGGTGCCATTAAAATCTGCATCCAGCACTGCTGCTGCACAATAATCCTTGCCCTTTATCCTTGCCCTGGGCTATAAAATCATTAAAACACCAATTCAGGAATAATTTTTTTCTCTAAATTAGCTTAAGCAAATTTCTGCACAGAGCTAACTATTCTGCTAGGTTCTTTTTATTAAGTTTCTAAGTTTTTTTGGCATGGCCCTGAATTTCTTTTAGGAATGTTAATAACCAGTGCCCTCTCCCACGTTTGCAAACTCTGGCAGCCTCCCTGGTGGCCTGGGCCAAATTTCAGTGGCTGTCCCTGCTGGGGATGCAGTGCTGCCAGGGACATGCATGAAGTTCTCCTGCTTTAGATCTGTCTCAGTGTCTTTCTTGGGCAGTTCCTCTGCTCTCTTAGCACACATTCTGGATTTGTTTCTAATTCCTGCATCAAAATCAGACCAGCTGCTGCCCTGCCATTATTTCCATGCTAAGAGCACACCTTGAGAGGGAAAGGGAGAGCCTGAACCTTCAGCATCTGGTTTGTGTCTTTGGTGGGAGCCACCTGAAGGGCTTCCACTCCTCGTTTAACCTTGGCAAGAGGAAAAAGGAGCTGTGGTAATAGAATGTTCCTATTTTTTTTAATGATTTTTGGTAATTTTCATATGGCATTCAGACATTTTAATTGAAAGTGTGGGTTTGTTTAAGTAGGTGGGTATTTTTCATTGCATCAGAATTCTAATAAAAGGTTATTGTTTTAGGAATCTTGTGTCTTCTGCTTGGAGATAACAGTTGTGCTTAAAGACTCACTTTTGCTTGTCTAACTTGCTAAACTAATTTTATCTTTGCACTGATTGTATTAAATAAAATCTGGAGGGTTAGTTGGGTTTCTGGGTGCACAGTCCTCATTTACCTGAACCACATTGAAATAAAAACCTTCAGTCAAAGCAAATTTGCTTTCCTGAAAGCATTGTCAGACATTCTGGATGTGACAGTTGTCTAAATAAGCTGGGTTTTGATACGCTTGCATCTGTGAATTGGTGAGAATATCATAAATGTTAAAATGCAAGGAGGTGGGAGGTGCACTGAATTTGTGCTCAATAAAATCTCTTTCAGAGGAACAGATCCTTAACATTAAATACCTGTTATCAAGTTGGAAATACCCATTATGGACTAGAAAAATTTAGTCCTGAGTTTAAAAATCAGTGTGTGTTTTAAACTTCTTCATCTTTTCAAACATTTTAGCTTTTAGGAGCTGAGTATTTAAAGGCATGTTTGCTATGCAGTTGTGTAGTGGAGGATTTTTGCTTACAGTCAGGTGTTGTGGACTCATGGGACTCACACAAGATCCAAGTGCTTCAAAATTACCACATCTGTAATAGCAAGAGCTAAACAAGATCACCAATAATAAATTTACTCATTTTGCTATCATGGCACTATTGTAGATTTAAGTTTGCTTTTTATTTCTAAATATAAATATGGGCACCATTCAAATGGAATCTCAGCAAATTACCTGAGTCCTGAGAGCTCCATAAACAGTCCCAAAGCTGTTTAAAAATAGGTATTTGTGGTATAATCTATTTTTACTGTGTCTGCATTTTGTCTTATGGCTTTTGTAATTAAAGGAGTAGTTAGATAATAGATTTTTCCTGTGGCCTGGCATGAAAGAAACAGCTTTGATGTGGGGAATTTTTACTTGACAAGGGGAGATGTCTCTGCCCATGGCAGGGGGCTGGAAACAGATGATTTTTAAGGTCCCTTGCAGCCCAAACCTGAATCCTGTGAGTTTTCAGAGGAATTCTCCTTACAAGCAGGGTGGAGGAGAAGTGGACAAAAAGGGACTGAAGAGGTTTCAGCCTGTTCAGACTGGATGCTCCAGGTTTTTAGGTGGACACCACATTCCTTGGAGCAGGCAAGGAGTGAAGAGGATCTAAAAACACCTCAGGACCTCTGGCCGGGCAGAAAGACAGAAATTCAAGAATTCTGTACATTTGCATAATTGCTTTCACCTCTGTGGGTGCATTACCCTTCTCTGAGGCAAGTGCTGCAGATTGATTTGGTGTCTTTAAAATTGATTTTCTGTTCCTGGTACGCAGGGATTGCTCACGTGTTCACCTAGAGCACGTCAAGTGTTTATAAATGTTTGGGGAACTCCGCAGGCACAGAGAAGTGGGATTGTGAGCTCTGGACTTCGTGTCCATTGTGCTGCTTCCTCTGAACCTAAGCTGATGTTTGCCATTTGGTGTGTTCTTATTTCCCAATACAAGAGTTTTTCCTGAACAGATGAAAATGTGCCATCAAGTGGCAAAGCCACGTGCACCTTCTGCTAAATGTCCTTCAGAAAGTTATTGTGCTATATAATTGTAACTAATTGCCTCCGTTTGTTGTTCATCCAAAGCATTAAATTACTTAGCCAGGCTAAGGAGAGTTCTGTACCCCTTGCTTTTATTAGTGTGCTTCAGAGTGCATTCAGGGCAGTGGGGAAAGTTTTCCCTGTGAATTTTCAGAATATTTTTCAAGTTTCAGCATTTTTAAAACTCAGCACTGGTGTTCCTTTACTCACTGAATTGCCCTAAGATCCAAAAATACAAAATTGTAAATTTTTGTGCCTTTTGGAGTAAAAACCCACTGACCAGGAGTGCTGATGGGAGTTCCATGGGAGCACTGAGGATTCCCCATTTGCAGCTTGTGGCACAGAGCATCTGAGCTCGTGCCAGACACGTGCAGAGCTGTGCCAGCTGCTCCAGACCTTGAAACTGAGTGCTGTATTGCATTTTAGATTTCCATACATATTTCTATTTATTTATATTTATTTTTTTTAAGTTATTTGTGTCTGTTTGGTGACAGGACTCTGCAGGCACTCAGAGCAGCTCTGGAGTCACTCAGTGTTTATTGTGGAGCTCCTTTCTCTTAGAGTTGGTCTGGCACAGTTGCCTCTGAACCTCCTAAAAGCCATTAGAAATCCAAAAACCTTTTTGAACGTCCTGTGTTGTGAAATAGATTTTTACAAATAAAACCAAGCTTTTCTGAGAACCAGGAATTCTTCCCAGTAACCAGCCCATCAAAAAGAGTGATCCAGGAGGAGACTGCCAAGGTCACAGAGCAGGATTTTGTACCAGTTGGAAGTCACTCACCATTCTGAATTTATTTATTTTTTAATTCACACTGAATCTGAAAACTGTTCTATTTTAATGAGCTATGTCCTGCTAGATGGGAAGGCCTCCATTTCCAGAGATTGATAGCTGAGTTTTGGCTGCATCTTTATGCAGTAGCTGAAGTTAGAGGAACTTCTTTTACATGCAGAGAAAGGATATTCATGCATTCATTTACCAACTACATGAGTAGTAATGAACGATATGCAAGGCTAACTTAATTTGCATTTGGCCATTTGAATTTTCTTTGTCAGTGCTGACAGTGTTATCATGCAATTATTGTGAAACACTTCTATTTGAAAAATTTTCTCGCACAGTACTGTTTACTGAGGTAAAGCACATTGGCTTTAATATTTTAATATATATACATAATGAATGGAAAGGGGAGAGATGAAAATCACCGTTGCAGTGTATGACTTGGGAGGGGATTAATTGAAGTGACATTAGGTCCAAATGGTTATTTTGTAGATAGGGAGGGTTTCTGTTCCATCCTGTTCAGGGCACACGCTGTAGAACTGAGTCCCCAACCTCAGCACGGAGCCACTGCCCAGAGTTCTCCATTGTGGCTGTCATCTGGACTGTGAGAACTTAATTTGTTTCCTTCCTGCAAAGGCATAACCTATGGGTTATGATGTAACAGAGCAAACCATGAAACTTCTCATTTTCTTGTGGCATTAGCAGGAGAAAATAAGAAAAGACCCAAAATAACAGTGCTCAGTTACAGAGTACTGATACCATCTGAGGCAGTCATGTCATTCTGTGAGAGGCCAGCATTGCAGTTGCCTCGAGTAATTTTATATTCCTGATGTTTTTAGTTTCATAATCACAATAATTTATTTTCCTGATTTTTTTTTTGTTTCATAATCATAATTATTTATTTTCCTGACGGTTTAGTGTCATAATTTTTCATTTCATAAGAAATAAATTTATTTTCTTGATGGTTTTAGTTTCATATCCTTCTAAGAGGCTAAGTTAAAGGTCCAGCCCAGGTGTGCAGAGAATCTGAAAAACATAAATGCCAAAACCTGAGGCATCATTGAGACCTGGTCAATCATCATTTCAAACCCAATTTCCTGTTGGTTTCTCCATTGCAGTTCTGAAGCTGTAGCACAGGTGGTTCATCTAATTATTGCACATTATTGCCTCAACATAATGTAGCTGAGCTGGTACATTTGTAATGTATGTAGCTCCAAAATTGCTCTCACATCCTGAGCACTATCCATGCTGGTTAATTGTAGGACATTTGCACTGCTAGGTTGTTTCAGTTTCAATGCTGTTATATTTTAAAGGGTGCTGCAATTACGGTGAAGTTATTTTTAATGATGACTAAAACCAGATGTGAGGTATTGATGATGTGCATTAATAATAATTCTGATAGTCCTGTATTTTAGAGTGACTAGTTTCAAATTCCAGAATTGCCTTTATTCTGTAAAAACCAGACACCAGCCTTAAAAGAGCTGGTTTTATTTGGCCATGCTCAAAACCCACAGCAGAAGTGAACCTTTGATATGGTTTGTTGATCTCCTCAGTAGAAGATCTCTGCATGTTACACAGCTGATTTCTCTTTTGGAGGGGAAAGTGATATAATAGGCTTTGATATAAGATTTTGCAAGAACATTATCACTAATATATCTATTAGTGTGTGCATTAGCTCATCTCCTTTACCCTCTCATGGAAGTATATAATGTCATAATATTGTTATTTAAAAACTATATACACACTGTATAGTGCCTTCCAGATGGAGGTCTAAAAATAACAGAGGTACTAGAGTTCTTCCTTAGATCTGCATTATATTCACTTCTCATTTTCTCTGTGATTTCTCTATTTTTTCTTCCATTTTTTTTGTTGCATTGGTATTTCTTCAGTTGGTGAAGAAGATTCTATTTAAATAATTATAAGGAGAGTATATAAAATTTTACATTGCTGTCTATGTGTCTGTAATTCCATGAATATATTACTGGAGTGGAATGTCAGCCTTCCTGCATTTTTTCCCTACAAATTTAAATTACAAATTAAAATAGACATACCACACTGAAATAGGGAAAATGTTCAGTCATTGCGAGGATGATTTTTTTTTTCATTTTAAAGGGAACACGTTTCTAAAATAACATAATAGGAGAAAAAGCCATTATTGTCAGTATTCCCTCAGGAGAGGGAGAAATACTTCAGCTTGGAGGGCCACAGCATTTTCTGTTCTATGATCAGGTTACATTGTCAGCTCAGCTGGCTTTGGGCTCTGGAAAATTATGTCCAAAGCAGAATGGGATGGAGGGAGGACCCAAAAGGTCCTTTTGGAGCAGAATTTGAGTCTGAGAACAGCAGCAAATTCCATCATCACTGGGGGCTGATTAAAATCCAACAAGATGTTCAATCAACAATTAGGAAATTAATTATTTCCTTATAAAAGGAACAAAACAAGACATAGCACCCAAAAAAAAAAAACCAAAAAAACCAAACAAAAAAAAAACCAAACAACCAAAAACCAAACCAGAACAAGAAAAACCACCTAGATCTGATGATTCACTCCTGAAAAAATACATTATCATCCCTGTCAGACATTGCAAAGATGACTGGCAATTTCTTTCCTTGTAAAATCTGTTCATTACAAGATGCTTTTGACAAAAGCTTATTTTATTTTTAAATCTACTTTACCAGAGTGTAAACCTTAAAGGGAGATTTACTGGAAGTTTCATTTTTTTTTCTCCTAATGGATAACCACTCAGAAGGAAGCTGGAATTATGTTTATGGAGTCTTCTGAATATTTACTACCTCCTGAAATAATAGAAACACTATTACTAAGGAATATACATTTCAAAAAAAGATCTTTCTTCACTGAAGGCAATCATGATTTGGTTTAAAGGAGTAGCAGCTCATCATCTAAGTGAACAGGTATGAATCAATTGCTGAGCTGTCCTTAAACTTCTTAAGAAAGCCTCTTGCAGTGTGTTGTTAAAGAATCAGAATGTTCTGCAGCACGGAGGGGGAGGATTTCAGGAGTGGGTGAAGCTTTTAAAGCAGCTTTAGCAGTTTGCATTTGTGCCAAAGCTCACAGGTAGGACAGGAGTGAAGGGATGGAGCATCCACAGACCAAGCAAGGCAGTGCAGGCAGAGCCTGCTCCAGAGGAATTGCTGCTCAGGGCAGGGAGGTGTGGGAAATGAATTTTATCATGAAAATATCATGAATTTGTGGGGAATTTTAGGGACTATCTGTAGGTTTGATGTGGTTTTTTTGGTAATTGTTCACTTACTAATTTTTTTGAGTATTTAATTATTTCTGTTTAAGAGGGTATTGATCTGTTTAAATGGGCTGATTGGTTTTTATGATAACTTTAGAGCGGTAGGTGTTGATGTGGTTTCTATCAAAAACTTTTTATCTTAATTTTATTGGGATAACACGTCTTTCTTTCATACTGTGATGGGTTCCTGTACTAGGAAGGGACAGATGGTTGTTGGTTTTCTTTTGGGAGAGTGAATTGTAACACCTACATTATAACACCTACATTATAACATCTACTTTGTAACATCTACATTGTAATATCTGCATTATAACACCTGCATTGTAATATCTGCATTGTAACATCTACATTATAACATCTGCATTGTAACACCTACATTATGACATCTACATTATAACATCTGCATTGTAATATCTGCATTTTAACATCTGCATTGTAATATCTGCATTTTAACATCTACATTTTAACATCTACATTATAACACCTACACTACAACATCTGCATTTTAACATCTACACTATAACGTCTGCATTTTAACATCCACATTATAACATCTACATTATAACATCTACATTGTAATATCTGCATTTATAACATCTACATTATAACATCTGTATTATCTCACCCTTCACATAAAACTGAAAACAGAATCAAAGCTTTTAAATCCCCTCTCAGTTGCCCCATCTCTGGGTCAGAAATGGCACAATCCAACAGGAGTTGCTGTCCAAGGTGCCCTGCAGACTGAGCTGGAGGATGAAATTCTGTCGTGGGAGAGAGAAGAAGAAAAGCCTTTGGTCCTTCCCTGTGCTCAGGCTGGCCCTGTCCCCTGAGTGAGCACATTTTACAAACACCTCAGCATTTAAATCCCACTGGGGGCTCTCTCTCTTGCCTTGTGTGGGAGCTGTGCCCAGGTGTGAGGGAGAGCCGTCCTGCCAGGCTCCAGAGCCCGTGGGCTTTGTGTGTCGTGCAGAGGAGCAGGCAGGCTGGGGGCTTTTGCTCTGCTGCCATTCCCAGGAAGGTTTGATGCTCAGGGAGCTCCCTGACACGGCCTGCACAGCTCTCTGGCACTGAGCCCTCACGTGCCATCAGGATTTCTGTTTTGTCACCGATGGTTTTCCAGACACAGCTCGTTGCCTGCCGTCCTTGGGAGGGTTCGTTCAGCTGCGATTCCTGTTCCCCAGTAGTTTTTCCTTTATGTAAAACATGATATAAAATACAAAAGCAATGGGAAATATGATGTTTATGGGACTGTGTAGCCTTTTGATTTCCACTTTCAACTCCTTTTTTCTGTCCATGGGTAACTTACAGAAATCACAGAATGTTCTGAGTTGGAAGGGACCTACAGGGATCATCCGATCCAGGTGTGAAGTGAATGGCCACGCAGGGACTGACCCCTTAACTTTGGTGGTTTTAGCACCTGGCTCTGACCTCTGAGCTCATCTCTATTTAGATATATGTATATTTTTAGTTATTCACAGAAATCACAGAATGTTCTGAGCTGGAAGGGACCTACAGGGATCATCCAATCCAGGTGTGAAGTGAATGGCCATGCAGGGACTGGCCCCTTAACTTTGGTGGTTTTAGCACCTGGCTCTGACCTCTGAGTCCGATCCAGGTGTGAAGTGAATGGCCACGCAGGGACTGACCCCTTAACTTTGGTGGTTTTAGCACCTGGCTCTGACCTCTGAGCTCATCCCTATTTAGATATATGTATATTTTTAGTTATTTTTTTTTTAATGTCTATTTTAGAAAGGGCTTCACCTCGAAGAATTGGCATGAAAAGGTTGCATTTGGATTTTTTTTAAGAGGAAATCTCTCCCAACAGCTCACTGTTGCTATCAGTCCTTCAGGTTAAGCGTAAACACTCTGGGCTCTGGCTTTAGCCTTTTGAAAATTACTCTTATATGAATTTACTGTAATGAGGGGCTAATTAGTTAAAGTTCACTGAGTTAAGCTAAACACACAGTGTTTGATTTGGAGAGATAAATCTGTGCTCTGTCAACCTTTTCAGCCATAATCCTGCTCCCAACGTTATGTGACAGGTAGTGAGGCCCGGGGATGTGCTGCAGAGCAGCTCAGCTCAGCTCTTCACTCTTGACTAGTTCTTTGTCTCTGGAGCAGAATTCACAACTGCCAGATGGGAAGTGGGGAGCACCCCAGGAAACCTTTCAGGCCCTCCTTTCCTTCTTCCATGCAGCAGGAAATGGTGTGGAGATGGTGGCTGTAATTCACATCGCTGTGTTTTGGGGGTTTGGTTGCTGTAAACTCTCTCTTTGCCCTGTATATTCTGAAATATCTTTATTTAGAAGTGCTCTGTTATAAATAAGACTCTGCAAACTTTTTTAATGTTTTGCATTTTCAGGATATTATACAGTTCCAAAAGATAATTTCAGAAATGTGTTCACAAGTGAGGTGAACAGACAAACCAAAACCCCCAAACCTTATTTTAGCTGATCTGTGGCACCTCTGGATGTTATTTATTGGAAGGAAGGTGATGAGCTGTGTCTGCTCCAGTTCCAGGCACACAGAAAGATGCATTTAAATCAATCATTTGCTGAAGCCTGTCCCTGTTGGTGGGGAGATAAAAGTCAGTGGAACAGGGTGCTGGGGTTGCTGTGCTGGTGGGTGAGCAGGGGCACTGGATAAAAGCAGCTTTCTTGAGACAGCATCAAAGCCCCCAGCAGCAAAACCCTTTTTGCTCTCAGCTGCTCCAGCAGCCTGACCCAGGAAGAGCTTGCTCTTGGCCACAGATGAGAGCAGTTGTTTAAAAAAGAGACAAACAACAAAAGGACCCGCAAATGTCATCCTGTACACAGAATTTTCTGACAATTCCTTGTAGATATCCTGTCATTTTAGCAAATTAATAAACTGGAAGGGACTCCTGGGAAGAGCCCTTATGGTTTTGAGGAGAAAACTACACTGTCTGGATTCTGGTTTGCACTGAAAATTAATGAAAAAATAATGAAAATTAACGTTCAGCGAGCGAATAACTGAACTGACTAACTTGTACAAACTGAAAGCTTATCCCTTAAATATTTGATGGGCCTATAAGCAGCGAGGGCTGTGATGTGCTGAAGTGATGTCAGCAGAAGTTCTGGGCCTGGGGAGCTGCTCCCAGTTTGTGTCCCAGTGCTGCACTGGGGCCGGGTGGGCACCACTGGGTGGAACCACCAACCCTCCCTTCCTGCTCACCCACAGCTCCTGGAGGCTCAAAAGGATGCAAGTCAAGAGTTTCTGTGTTATTTTTGTGTGTGTGTGTCTGTGAGGGAAGGAATAAATTGCTGCCTGCTTGGCTGAAATTGTTTTTGCTAAAACAGGCAATACAATCTTTCCTCTGTGAGCACTGGGATTATGTGCCCTGGCAGCAATGCAGCCTTTGCAGTGTTCTCACCCCAAAGGTTCTGGGATTGTGGCCCAGTTCCTGCCTAAAATCCCCTTTCCTAGTATATGATCACTTCTCCAAAAATTAAGCCAGGCTTTAATATAAATTTCATTTTTGTAGGTTTTCAAATGAGTACTGTCAGTGAAGGAGAAGCCTAGAAATAAATTTTTTAGAATCACATTCAGTATTTATATTAAATATATCATATTTAGTGCTTATATAGTACTAAATTCTTAATTTATTATTACATGTTTATATTTATTAATGTATTTATTAAATATTATATTTGTTTATATTTATTTTTATTTATTTATTTGTTATACTAAATATTTATATATTTATTTATTTATCTTCTTAGCAAAATAATAAATCGTTTTTCATTAGGGAAAACAAGAATTCCAAACTATGTCTGTGAGTAAGGGGTAAGATTTCCTGGTTTATTCTACTTTACTGTGTTAGCTTGCGTTGTGCTGTATTGTACACCAGTTATTTCCTACAGTAATTAATCTCTCAGTGCTGTCACAGGGCCGTGCTGCAAAGCCCTGACACTTTGCTGGACGTGGGGATCTCCTGTGAAATGATGCAACAGCACTAAAAATAATTGCACCTCGAAATGGGGAACATCTAGGAATGGAAACAGTTTGTCATTGTGCTTTTCCTTTCTTTCATTGCCAGCAATGATTGTAGTAAAGGATAAGCAGAAAAGAGAACTTTTTTTGGTGAGAATAGTTCCTTATGTCTTATTTTCTTTTTTTTTTCTGTCTTTGGTGCAGCAGAGGGGAAGCTTTTCATGTGGGGACCCACAGGATGCAGCTGCAGACAGCAGGGGGAAGAGTTTGGTCAAACTTCCACTCTACCAAACATCTATAGAAAAAACAAAAAAATGTACATTGCCAATGACAAATCCAAGCTGAAAGTTGGCCTTGCCTGTTGTCATTCATTGCCATTCATATTTAGGAAGCAGACTGCTGTGATAATTGATTTGATGGTCCAGCTTGAGTGGAAGCACTTCTGGGCATAGCAGGCCTCAGAGATGCCAAAAAAGAAGAAAAGGTGGGAATGAAATAATGCACTACTTTCTCCTCAGAGGCATGTGGCCCAGTTTTTGAGAACAGAAAAACATGCTTTAGAAGAAGGAAGAAAAAAAACTTAGTAACTCAGTAATAAGTACAAAAATGACCATATAGCCTCAGTCAGATAAAAATAGGCATTCAGAGAGAGACAATGAGTGTACATATTTTACTGGCAGGTGAATAATAGGAGAATGCTGTGGAAATAATCTGATTTTTAACGGACTCTGTCCAAGGGAGTACCTTTCTTTCTTTCTTCTTTTTTTTTGTGTAACAACAAAAGAGGCTCCCTTTCCTCAAAACACAGACACAAAATAAAAACCACCCAAAAAAACAATGTTTAATTTTTTTTTGAGCTTTCCGAAGAGGAATTGATAGTTCAGAAGAAGGGAACAAGGCAATTATTGAATTTGAAAGGCAATAGATGTGCTTGGATTAAGTGAACTCCCGTTGGGTTTATTTACTTCCAGCACAGGTGATAATGAGGCTTTTCCCTGTATTTCTGCCATGGGGCAGTGTTCACCCACAGCCTCCTGCTGGTATGAATAACTCAGGACACTGAGTGCTAGCTGGGGGAAAAGTAGATTAAAAAACTTTTGTATTCAGTGCTTGACCTCTTAATCACAAGTGCCAGCACCCTTTCATCGATTTAAAGACCCAAACAAAACCAGATCAGACGTGAGCCATTGAAACACAGAACTGGAATCAGAACTGGTTTGTCTTTTGAGTGATGCTTATTTACTTGCAAAACCAGTGTGGTCCCTCAACTTGCTGAGCTCTTTGTATTTATAGTCCTGAATCTTTTATCCAGGCAAAGCAGAAGGAACTGGAATGTACCAGTAAAGACTGAAAAAGCAGAGCTGGAGGAGGAGCAGGAGGTTGGCAGTGTGCTGTTCCAGGTCATACATGAACATTACTCTGATTTTTGGGGTTTGAGGGCCTATCCTGCCTTCATGAGATGATAGTTGGTGTGAGCACAGAACATACTCTGCACTTTGAAAAGAGACTGTGAAAACCTATTCATTTATTAGGAGAAAATATCAGATTTTCTTATATGTTAGGACTTTTTCAATTCCTTTTTTATATATTGAAAGCAGAAGCACAGAGCTTCATAAGCCATTAAACCTTGAGGGTGATATAACCCTTGTGCCATTCTTCCTTTGAATTCTTCTTCCTTTCTATCTACTTATCTATAAAATTCCTTTTTAAGTATCAAAACACTCCATTAAATTGATGGATGGGAAACATCACACGTGGCAGATGTTTGAAGGAAATGCTCTTTGTGCGTCTCACCAGAAGAACACTTCTGAGAGAAGCCTTGGATTGGAGTGGTCCTGAGTTCAGGTGGGATGCTTCTCCTGGTCTCAGGGGGCAGCAAGGGAACAAGTGGGACTTGAAGAGTTCTGGTTTGGTGGGAATTCACAGAGAGCACTGAAAGGTGGCAGCAGGAGAAATCACCTGGAGAGGGGAATGCCTGTGTTAAGCTGCCTGCATCCCTGCCGAGTTAGTCTGGATCTGCACACAGATCAAGGCTCTGTTGCTCTGAAATGTGTGAATTCTCCTTGGTGCTCGTTGGGAAGCGTGCCCTTCCTTTCAGGGTGCTTTGGAGACACAAATGTGTGACAAATGGCTGTAGCTCCTAAGCACACAGATCCTGGTCAGTTCCTCCGACTGGAGATGGGAAGTGCTTCCAGCTGAGCAACTGCAGTAAATATTATTAGACCTTGATTAGAGGATAATTAGAGTAATTTAGGTTTTCACTGCAAATTCTGCGTGAGCCATTGTGTTGTGGTGGCAATGATTAGTAATTATTTCTGTTCTGTTTTCAAACTGGGCAGCACCTCCATGCTTCACTGAATGCGTGCTCCTGCCTCTCAGGAGAGCCTGAGGCCAGAGGAATTCCAGGGAATGCTGCTGGGGCTTCCAGCTGGGGATGTGGAATATTGCAGGAGCTCACTGCCCACCCTGTGCACACAGGAGCAGCTCCAGGCTCCCAGGAATTGGGGAACCTTCTCAAACTGAGTGGATTTTCCACTCTGGTGTGTCATTTACTCATAGAGTGAGGGCAGCACAGGTAAAACCCTTTGGAATTCCCTTCCTGCGCCATCTCCCTGCCCATGCTGGTGGTTTGTGTGTTCTCAGACCATGGGAAGGTCTGCTCTGGAGGGGACCTCGAGGTCACCTCATCCAGCCCCTGCTGGAAAAGGACCAAAAGGACCAGGGGCTGCTGCCCTGCCCAGCTCTCCTGGGTATTCCCAGGAAAGGAGTTTCCAGGGAATACCCAGCACGTGTCTGGTGATATTTAATTGCTGCCACGGTGGGTTTGGAGCTCACCCTGAAGGATCTTTTGTCACCCCTGGTGCTGGCAGTGCCTGGCTGCCCTGGGAGCAGCCCTGGGCAGCTCAGCTAGTCCTGGCTCAGGGTTAGGCTGAGCCCAGTCTCATTGCCAGGTGTCACAGCAGAGCTGCACGCTCTGGGGTTGTTAAATGTGCCTTCTGTGCTGTCACATCATTTTCATATTCACATGCCACTGCTCCATAAAAGCAGCCTGGCCAAAGCTGTGCTCAAAGCAAGGCAGAGATCAGCACCAAAGCACCTGATTGAAAAAGGAAGAAAGCTATTGGAAGGTGACAGCTGGAATTCCAGTGCTTAATCTGTGCAATTAAAACTTTTCTGAGGAGCAGGAAAAGCAGGTTGGACTTGAGGTAGTTTTAGGAGTTAATTAGCAAGGTCTTTTTGAATATTAAGAATGCCTTTGAAGGATAAAGTTTAAAAAAAAAAAAAAAAAAAAAACTAGTTCAGGGCTTTCAAACAGCATAAATTAAGAGAGAAACTTTCTTTTTACACATCCTCAAGATGCAGACAGAGTCATCCTCCCTAACCATGCCATTTCCTTCCATCAGAAATATAATCATAGATCCTCCTCAATGTCTGATCTTCATAAGGATTTATTAGCTTGCTAACAGGCAGTGGTAATTTAACTGGAAATAATATTTTACAGGAGTTTTTTGCACATTCACCATTGCAAATACTGAAGTCAGTTGCTCTCAAGTCATAAAGTGAGTTTCTTCCTGGGCAGGGTACTGTGATATATCACCAATATTGGAAACAGCAGCCTGCATATTTCAAGGTACAGCCATAGAATTATAGAGTGCTTTGGGTTGGAAGGGAGCTTAAAAATCACCTGAAGCCCCCCTGCCCCACCTCCCATCAGCCCAGTTTGCTCAAAGCCTTTTTGAACCTGGCCTTGGACACCCCCAGGAGGGAGGGGGGCATCTCCATCTCCTGGGGCAGCTACAGGCAGTGTCTCAGCACCCTCACCGTGAGGAATTCCCTCCCAAAATCCCACCCAGCCCTCCCCTCTGGCAGTCTGGAGCCATTCCCTGGTCCTGTCCCTCCCTGCTCTTGTCACAAGTGTCCCCCCAGCCCCAGTGGAGATCCTTTAGACACTGCAAAGGGCTCTGAGCTCTCCCCAGAGCCTTCTCCTCTAAAAGTCCTGCCTTTTTTACATGGGAATGCAGCTGAAAATACAGCCTTGCTTGTTCTCACAAGCTCTGGTGGGTTTTTGTAGGCATTTGCCAAGAAATAAAACTGAAGTGCACTGAAAATTTGGGGCCATATCTCTTAAAACATATGGAGAGTATGGGCTTGTTGTGTTCATATTTTACCTGGGTTTATGCTTTGTTTTGTGAATGCACTCACTTGCACGGGCAGAAAGAGCTCTGTGTTTCTTTTACATGGCTATGTGGGCAAAATTTAGAAGTTGTACTTTACTTTCACTCACCTTTTATTAGTTCTGATGTACTCAGCTCTCAGAGAATTTCTCACCTGTGAGTGTTTTAAACAGCTGTTACAACAGCAGAGTGCATCTCGAGATGAAACTAAATTAATTCACCTGGTTTATTACCTGTGGGCTTGGAAAGCAAATCAACCTCAGGATTATCTATCAACAATAAATACATCAAAGCAGGACACACTCAGGGAATGGCAGTAAAGTTCTTGTGCTCCCTTCAGAGATGGTTTAAAGAGGAGTGCACTGTTCTTTAGGTGGGAACTCCAGAGGAACTGCAGAATTTGATAGAACTCAATCATTCACAAGGCATTATTTAACTATATTTTCCTAGAGCATCAAATCCTTTGAGCATTTAAGGTTCCCAAATGTCCAGATTTAAAAAAAAAAATTCAACAGGCTTCAAAACCACTTGATGAAGAGTCAAAAAATCCAGTTCTGAAAAGCAAGATGAAGGTATATATTGGTATTTGAAGTTTTGCCTCTGCCCAGTTGTGAATTATTTAGAAATGTTATGCTGATTCCTTCATGAATCAGTACTACTCTTACTCATCAAAAATGCATTCTTCTAGAAATTTATAAACAGAACTGTCCATAAGTAAAATGCTCTGCTTGTAGGATGAGAGGGCTATTAGGGTTCCTAGTCAGAGGAAACAAATGACAAAAAACCAAATAACAAGAATAACAACAAACCTCAAGCCTGAAGTTCATTATAATGTAAAAACACCAGAATTTGATGGCAGTGTTGGCCTTGGAGGAGATAACTGTCCCAGCTCAGTGTGGAATGGTGCTGTGAGGAGGCACATCCAGCTGTGCTCCCAGCTGTGCTCAGACACCCAGGAATTTGTTAACCCTGGGAGCTGCAGCCCCAGCCCAGTTTGGCCCCACAGCTGTGCAGATTATTTACCAATTAAAAGGATGTTTGGCATACAGAGAAAGCCTTCACGGCCTGTAACTGAGGTGTGATGCAGAAATAGTGTCAGGCATGAAATAATTGACTCGTTTGTTCAGGGCTGTGAGGTTTAGGGTAGCACAAAAGAAACAGAACCTCGCGGTGCAGCGTATGTCACCTCTCCTCTCTGTTGCACTTCAGCTTCATTATTTGGGATTTTTGGGTGCCTTTTCTGTGGTAATGCCTGCCTCAGAATCACAGAGAGTGACTCTGATGCTTGTGGTGTTTGTCAGTGTGCCCTTGCCCCGACTGCAGCAGTTTTCAGCAGGAATGATGAAGAAATGCTTCGTGGCATGTCACACACAGGAGAGCCTCAGACAGCCTGGCAGTGGAGCAGACAAAGCTCCGAGGAAAAGGCTCCACTGATGTATTTAAGAACATATTTGAGACAACCTGTCTGTGGTGCAAATTAAAGATGTGAGAGGTAAAACACTTTTAACATAAACGTCAAAACATTTTATCATTCAGAAAGCACCATGTCTGTTTTATCAGTCACTCGTGGTGCTGTGCAAGGGGGATCTTCAGGACTGAAAAGTCATTTTTGCTGTGCAGAAAATGAGACCAAAAGCTCTGTGTGTGTGTGTAGATATTTTACATAGGTGAATCTGTCTTGGACTCCATATAGACAAATACATGTGTAAGAAATTCTCTCCTGGCACCAGTATTTCACAAAGCTATAAAATTTTATACTGACTCAAAGCAGACAGTTCAAAACTGGCTCTGCATGCAGAGAGAACCCAAAATGTCCCATAATTTCTGTGAGAAAGTAAGGTGTAGTTTTATTGTATAAATTTATTTTTGCTGACTTATAAATTTTCCTTTTAAGATAAGCCATCCTGCCTGTAGTTTAGGGTCACCTCACCATTTATCTCTGACTCTCATCAAGCTTTGAAGAAAATGTTTTCATTACAAAATAATTATGTCTTTAAATATTCGTTCAATTTGTCTTTATTCCTCATTTTCTATGCAAAAAGGTTCTTGCTGCTATTTCTTTTTTTGGCCATAAAATTTATTAAGCAGAAATGTTCAATTGGTGACATTTTCTATTCAAATTATTATTTCCCATACTTGGTAATCTGACTGCATGTCAGGTTATTTGTGCACTTTAGTCAGAAGTGACCTAAAAAAAATTAAAAACAAAAAACTAAACCCCAAGAAAATATCATCCCAAATGTCATTCTTCTGTTGGGTTTATTTCTCATTTGGCTACACAGTGGGCAAGGGAGTGGTAGCATCTTCTAGATGTAATATTTCTCTGTTTAACTCTGTTTTAATTTCTTTTATGAAAGCAGGGGTTGGAATCCATGGACAGGTACAAGATAAATCCTGATGTGTGCAGTAAAGGTGGGCCAGTCTCATTTGGGGTGCAGAAATGGAAATTTGTGTCTGCCAGTGCTCACTGAGAGGAAACATTTCTATGGCAATGGAAATATGGTTGTTTGCTCAAAGAGTTGTCAATTGGTGTTAATTTTAAATGCATTTTAATATTAAATACCTGCTTGTCAGAGCTTTGCTGGGCTCCTGGATCAAACCCCACCCCAAGCTCTGAAGTAAGGTTTTAACAAAAGGCTCTTGCAGGTGACTGCTGCCTTTTAAATGTTTATTTTTCCTGTGGTGAGCTTCCAGGTGACAAGTTGCTATAAAACGGGTGAGATTGTGCTGAGGAGTGTTAGCAGGTAAAGAGCTTTTTATTTCTAGTTAATCCAAGTTGTTTTTCTTCACCTTCTTCTGCCTTTAAAAGTGGTAAGAAACATCATTATCCTATAATTAACCCCTTCAAAAGTTGAATATAAAAGTAATGAGATATTTATTTTTACAGTAGAGGGAAAAAGAGATATTTCTAAAGTAAGAAAATGTTTTTATTATCATGAAAACTGTTTTGTTCCATTTCACACAGCTTTAGTTAGTGACCTTGCTTGAATAATGTGTTACTCATAGTTGCTTAATTTCAAATTTCAGTTTATCTATCTTCACCTCTTTTATTGACAAGGCAAAGGATGTGAGAGTTCACAAAATGCAGCCAGTATTTGTCTGTCAAATGGAGCTTCTCCTTCATCAGAAGATGCAAATATCTGAAATATTTTCACTTTTTTAATATCCTCTGATACTTTGTTGTCGATTTTTTTGCTGAATAGTATGCATATTAAAAACTGGGAAACAGTAAATTAATTAAAAACAGTCAAATTAGACAACTCAAAACTAATGATAATTTCTAGCGCAGATGAAGAGAGAATTACTTTTGTTTATTGTGTTTGTTTCTGGTGCTAACATGGCTCAAAGAAACTTTCCTTGCCATAACCCAGTTTCTCCCAAGAGCCAAGTTTTTCTCAGGTGCAAATAAGGATTTTTGCAGCTCCAGACACCTTTTCATTCCCACTATAGCTCTGCTACTTCTAATTCTGCTGCTTTAACTTCTGCTGCCTTTAATTCTGCTGCCTGACCTCCTGTAGGAGTCCCAGGGCTGGCAGGAGAGCACTGCTGGCCATTTGAGTTGTTAGTTTTCACAGATATTTTTATTTACTGTTAATTATCTGCTGTTTACAGGCTCATATTTGTATCTGGAAAAGATATTTTCATCCACTAAAGCCTGAAGGTGTTCTGTTGAGAATAATTAACAATAATTGCTCACATCTCTGACCATAAATTCTCAATATGTCCCACAAACATCATTGAAACAGAGATTTTCTAAATAACAAAGGATCATTTTTGAGTGAATTCCCTCTTCATTTGTCACCCTACATCTTTCTCCAAAGTTTAGAAATAGCCCAAATAACATTTTAGTGCTTTGCTGTGTTTTGCTGTGACATAGGGGGTGCAGTGGTGTTGATAATGAGTTTTAGAGCTGTAGTTCCATTGGTCTGTAAATCTGTGAAGAAAAAACAGATAATATTTATTATATAATATTTATTTATTATCTAATGTTTGCAGTAGTAATACTTTCATAATATTTTCAGTAGTAAAGCAGAGTTCATGATAGCAACCAAAGAACACCACTCGTGCCTTGGATTTTTTGTGTTTCCAGAGTGTCTGGGGCTGGCTTTGTCTTGGCTCTGCAGGCTGTGATGCTGAAGTGGTGTCCAGTTTTTATGGTTGCATAATCCTCACTCCAAATATAGAGCAAGTGAGTGCAGGTTTCTGACTCTGTTGGAGGAAGTTCAGTTTGGAAGTGATTTCCATGCAGATAAAGCTGCAGTGGTCCTGTGATGTGTGCCATTTTATTCTAACAGATTTTCTAAAGGGCAGCAAGTTGTCTTTAAGGCAGTGCTGATTTCTTGAACATAACCTCAAAATTAACTAATTGAAACACATGATTTGGGGTTTTCTCATGCAGCTTCAAATACAGTCTGGTTCTTGAAGGAGCTGCTTTAAAGGAAGCTGTGGTTGTGAGCACAATGAAATGCAAGCTGCAGTTCTGAAATGAAGGGTTTGAGGCTTTGGGGGATGGAGGGAGGTGCACAGCAACACTTTGGCTGTGCTGAGAGGCTGTGGTGGGGCTGCTCCACGGCTCTGCTCTGCTTCCAGCAGGAATGTGCTGCTCCAGTCAAGGTGACTCAGAGAGAAAACCCAGGGGCAGCCTGGCTTTGCCATCCCTCGCTGGATCATGCACAAATGAAAATAGACAGGCCCGTGGTATTTATGTTTTATAAAGCTGAGCACTTAAAGGCCTCCTGATAAACTCCTCCTGAGAGCTCTGCTGGGGCTGCTCTGGTGGCTGCACACGTTTCTGATCCTCTGCTTTGGGCTGGGGAGACCTCTGGGTTATCCTGGCTTTTGCAGCCTTTGCTCTGCACCTTACTGGCCAATATTTGGGGTTTGGCCAGTATTTGGGGTTTGGCCAGTATTTGGGGTTTGGGTGTTTGGCCAATATTTGGGGTTTGTGTGTTTGGCCAATATCTGGGGTTTGAGTGTTTGGCCAATATCTGGGGTCTGTGTGTTTGGCCAATATTTGGGGTCTGTGTGTTTGGCCAATATCTGGGGTCTCTCACTGAGCACTGTCAGGATCTATCTATCAGGAAAATCCCTTTGGATGCACACACCTCGCTCTTCCCAGAGGGACAGGCAGCTTCAGGAGGGTGATGTTGGGAGTTTAAAATGATCTGTGCCTTAGAGAACTAAGATTATTAGGAAAATCCCTATTTTAGGCCAGAGTAAGACATCCCACATTACCAAAATAGACAATTTAACTCCAGGTGCAACGGTAGCAATTTGCAATCAGCCATGTGCCTCAGCATGGGAAATTTCTGATGTGGCTCATGCGTGACAGCTCCTTTTTCACTCAGTTATACTCAGAGCACTTAAATTATTCTAAAGATCTCCAGACAGAAATGTTCAGAAAGCTGTAATTGCATCAACCGTGCACCCACTGCTGACCTTCCAATCTGCTGGAGCTACACAGGGAAAAGAGACTGGCTCTGGGGACTGCTGCAGAAACCCTGGGTCAAACCCAGACTTTTGTTTTCCAGCAACGTGGGCAAGGAGTTCATTTAGCTTAAGTGCCCTTTATGAAAAAGGAATAAGGTCACAGGTTCTGCTGCTGCTCTGCAGCTGCAGGTGGGTTGCAGGCAGTCACTGCAAAAGAGCTTTATTCTCTTTCTAGAGCTTTATTCTCTTTCTGAACCAGGTGTTTTGGTTGAACACGTGGCCTGTGTTTTCCTTTGGAAGAGCAGTGCAGGATTCGTGTGGAATGGAGATAAAGCCTTGGCTTTGCTGGGTCCTGTGGGTGTCCAGGCTGGGAAATCCATTCTGGCCTTCACAAGAGCTGGGCACTGATGGCACAGTCATAAAGACATCATAAAACACAGATAAAAACATTTTGTCCTAATGCTGAATTAAGGATACAGACTGCCTGGCAGGAGTTTGGAGACTTCTCTATGTTGTTCAGTTCTCTGAATTCCAAGAGATGATTGCAGGTGCAGTGCCTCAACCTCAGGACAGGGTTGCACATTGGTATGCATTTAATGTTTTCAACATAATCCAAATAGCCATATTAATTTGCATTTTATTATTTTACTTACTCTGAAATCACGTTTCAGAAAAAAATATTACTTTATTGGATCATCATCATCTTTTGGAGCTCTTCTGCTGTAATTAACCACGCAAAGTAATGAATTCTAAATTACATTTTCACTTACTCGTGACTAAAATTATCTTGAATTTTTTAAGAAATGGGTTTTTCCTCTGGAAAGATTCATTGCTTTCTTGGTGTTGTTGTGGTGGAGCTCTAGATTAGGGTAACTTGATTTTTTAAATGTCAAATATAATTTACTGTTAGAAACATAAAGGGTATGCCTGTATTCTGAAGGAGAAAAAAGTCACTTCAGCATCATTTAATAGTGATGTTTATTTAAAATCAGCTTTTTACCAGCTGGGTTAAGTCTGGCAGAACAAAGGAAGTTTTTATGTCCAAAGGAAATTTTTAGGCACCCACTTTTGTATGGATGGATCTGTCTGTGCACACAGTGCTGGAAGTAGAGGACTCTGCAGTTTGGTCACAGATTTTTTGGAAAGAGAAGATTCCATAATTTAGAACTTTCCATGAAATATGAATGGCTTTAGAAAGGTGAGGCTGGCCTGTTGGCCATGGACACCTCGGGCCAGTGCTGTGTGTGAGAGGATGGATTTAAATGTTCTGAGGTTCCAATAAAACAGCACAATGAGGGGAAGGGAAGGAGGGACAGAGGGGAAGGAAGTGAAACAGGAATTTACTTTTATTGAAGAACTAGGAATGTGTTTGAGGACTATATTGTAGATATTGGTATGAGTTGGAGTTACTCAAAGTTTTCATTAACAGCCTTCAAAACAAAGAACTTTTTCTGCTCTGCTGAGATGGGAAAAGGCTACTAGTGAAAAGGAGTTCCATTTTTCTCATTGTGTGCAGAAATGTCCTGTGAACATTTGCTCAGCCTTTGCTCTTGGAGTAGGTGTATTTTCCAGAAAGTTAAAATAGGAGAGCAGTCATTTTAATTAAAATATTCAAGATGTGAGGAGGTTTTGGACCAGTATAATAAAAGTTGTAGGGAATGTTAATCTAAAGGGAAATTTGGGGGGTGTGGCTCATTTAAAAGCACAGCAGCATCGTTGTTGGCATCATTTGTCACTCTCACTTCTGTTCACTGCATGGAGACACGGATGGCACAAATGCCAGCATCTGTGACTCCTGCTGTGCCAGCTCTGGCATTTCAGACTGGGCTGGGGAGGGTGGCAGCCCCAGGGGGCTCTGAGGGGGCTGTGACCCTTTAAAGGGTGACAGGGAGGGGGCTGTGACCCATCAGAGGTGACAATATGTCCCCTCAGAGGTGGCAGTGAGTGGGCTGTGACCCCTCAGAGGTGGCAGCAAGGGGGCTGTAACCCCTCAGAGGTGACAATGAGGGGGCTGTGCCCCCTTAGAGGTGACAGTGAGGGGGCTGTGACCCCTCAGAGGTGACAATATGTCCCCTCAGAGGTGGCACTGAGGGGGCTGTGTCCCCTCAGAGGTGACACTGAGGTGGCTGTGTCCCTTTAAAGGGCAACAATGATGGGCCTGTGTCCCCTCAAAGATGGCAGTGCCACCAGTGATTTGTCAACAGAAGTTCTGCCTGTGCCCCGTGGGGTGGGCTGAGCTCTCCTGGGCCAGGCTGTGTCCCTTTAAAGGGTAACAATGATGGGGCTGTGTCCCCTCAAAGGTGGCAGTGCCACCAGAGAAGTTCTGCCTGTGCCCCGTGGGGTGGGCTGAGCTCTCCTGGGCCAAAGTGCCCACTGAACCCAGAACTGATTCCCTGCTCATTTTCCAGTCCTCTTGCCATCAGCTGGCTGCAGTTTGAGGTTCAAGCCTCTCTTTAATCCTGGGATAGTTCCTCCAGACTTTTCCAAACTGACAAAGCAGAATGGAAGGATTGAGATGGGGAGGGCTTGGAAGGCAAAAGAAAGTTAATTACTTCCTGCAAATCCCAGGTTCCTCCTTTGCCACTGACGATATTCAGCACTTTTCACAGCACCTTTTAAGTTTTATGTTGAAAATAGCAAAGAAATGGATTTTATGGGTAAAATGGCATCTTTGGGGACCCCAGAAGTGGTATAAAGTTAGCATGAAGGACAACTCACTCACCTTTAGCTCAGTGTGCATTCTGCAACCCACTTAATGGGAGCCCTGTGTGCACATTCAGAACTGTTCTGATGCAGATCAGAAAATTACAGAGATTAAACACCCTGTAAACGTGAGGGGAATGGCAGAGAAATGGATGGCACCCCTTGGCCAGGGCAGATGTGTCCTGCTAAAACCACAGCTGCTTTTGGGTGAAATACCTGGTGGCAGGGCAGGAATGCTGCAGGAGTCAGAGCTGCAGTGGGGAGAAGGGAAATGCTGGTCTTTGATCATCACCCATCATTTCTGCAGATGGAAAGAAGATCTCCATCTTCCAGGGGAAGGTTCTTCTCCCAGAGGGGGTCAGGCTCAGGAGGAGGCTCCCAGGGGATGGGCACACCCCAAATGTGAGCTCCCAGGGCACCTGGACCCTGCTCAGCCCAGGTTTAGTGCTCAGTAATCCTGCAGGGGATGGGCACACCCCAAATCTCAGCTCCCAGAGCACCTGGACCCTGCTCAGCCCAGGTTTAGTGCTCAGTAATCCTGCAGGGGATGGGCACACCCCAAATCTCAGCTCCCAGAGCACCTGGACCCTGCTCAGCCCAGGTTTAGTGCTCAGTAATCCTGCAAGGAGCAGGGAGCCACACTTGGTGCTCCTTTTTGGTCCTTTCCAACCTGAAATATTGTCTGATTCTCTATATAAATAGATTGTCATTGGCTTGTTCTTGGTTTTACACTGTTCCTGCTGCCAGAGAGAGCTCTGGGGCAAAAAAAAAAAAAAAGAAAAATAAGAAAAAAAATCAATGCACAGACTGTACAGCTTCTGCATCCCCATTTTTCACACCACTGTTAGTTCTAATGTTCCTTCCCTGCAGACATGACCTGAAAGCTAAAAATTTACCTAAAAATCATTTACTGCATATCATTTTTACTAGGCTGAAATCAGTTGCTCTGTAAAATTGCACAAAGCACATTATTTTAATGCATCTCTTTGGCCTGATGGCCCTGGGTGAATAGATGCCTTGATCTGGAGAGCAGTGTTGTCTTCAAGTGAGCAGCAGTGATTCCACAAGGTCACTGGGTTCAAATTCTTCCATGTGTTTTCCCATTCCAGGATTTTTTGGAGGAGTGCTTGAGGGGTTCAGTTTGTCTGTTTGATCAAAGCAGAGGGTTAAAGCTCTGCAGATTTTAATGAAGGCCCCTTTTACCTTCTGAACCTTTTACTGTACACACCAAGTCAGTTTTTTGCTCTGTGTTTTCTTGAAAATTAGTTACTGCTCCATAGGAAATGCCTAAATGGATATTCTGCATGATGTTTTCCTTCTATATGTAAAATCATTTTATTTTGTCTGAATTATCATCTCAGTTTACTTTGTAATTCCTAAGGGTTATCAGATGATCATTAAATCTTGATTTTCTGTCAGGAAGAATTAATAATCTTGACTTCTGAATGAATTTAGAAGCAATAGGGGATTGGAGTCAAATATTTGAATACCGTTGCAGTGTTAAATCAGTTATTCATATTTCAACTTAGGCTTACTGGTAGATAAAAAATAAATTCAATTCATAAATCCTCCTTTGCATTTGAATATTTTATTTTTTTTTACCCCCACAGCTGGCTGAGGATTGCTGCTTGAGTGTTTAGGACATATTTTCATAACCATTCCAGCCCAGAATTGATGTAGCCATGTGCATGCATCATATATGATGCTGTATTAAAAAATCAGCTGTGTGGAGGAAAGTAAGAGTTGGTTTCTGGGTGAATTGGTCAATTTAACATAAGGAAAGCTCAAGCTGAAGGTAAGACTTTGATACTGTGGCACTGCCTCACCAGGAGCTGCCCTTGAGAGCTGGTTATTCTCTTTTGTGATTCCTTTAAATGGCTGTGCTTTCATTAATTAGTTATTGCTTCACTCCTCAATCCCAGGGACCTCTCAAAGAAAAACCAGTGAAGCTGCCAACATTTCAGAGGTGTTTGTGCTCTGTTCCTTATTGTATTTGTGGGGTGCCCTGTGGCAGGGAGGAATGATGAATCTGACTCTATGTTCTAAGAAGGCTAATTTATTATTGTATGATAATATATTATATTAAAGAATGCCATACTAAGCTATACCAAAGAATACAGAAAGGATACTTGCAGAAGGCTAAAAAGATAATAATGAACTCATTACTTTTTCCAGAGTCCCAACACAGCTTGGCACTAATTGGCCAATGAGTAAAAACAATTCACAGCAGAAACCGATGAAACAATCTCCAACCACATTCCAAAGCAGCAAAACACAGGAGAAGCAAATGAGATAATATTGTTTTCCTTTTTCTCTGAGGCTTCTCAGCTTCCCAGGAGAAAAATCCTGGGTGAAGGGATTTTTCCAGGAAATATGACTGGGACAGTTCCTTGCTTTGTGGATTTCTGGGTTGAGGCATCAGTGCCCACAGAGCCACCTTGTCCCACAGCTTTTCTTGTGGCCAGGACTGGCTCTGGTGGACACAAAACATTCACCCAGCACGTGGCCTGGTTTGTGTGTACCCACACAGGAGGGCACTTCATCCTCTGCTGCCTTTAGTCTGCTTTTTATTTAACTCACATGTGCTGCTGCACAGCATTTCGTGGCTTCTCTGACACTCTAGGAAAACGTTTTCCTGAGCTCTGCTATTCCAAATTAATTAATTCCTCTGCCTAGTTTTTCCTACTGTGACAGATTTCTGATCAGCTCCTCGAAATGCCATGGATTTCTCCCAGATATATTTGTGTACATCTACGCACACATCAGCAGTGGACATATATTCCACATATTATGGATGTGTTTATGGCTTTAGGCTTGGAGTCTTTACAGTATTTTGAACCCATATGTCATCCCGTCTGTCCTTTGAAAGTAAATCACATTTCTTGCCTGTATTTTGTTCTTCCTTCTGTGTTTATCCTGAGCTTGAGGACACAATATTCAGCTCTCAGTGAATTTCTGAATCTAAATCATGTTTTAGCTTCTGTAGTCCAGCTTCAAAAAGCCAGGAACTAAAAGCAAAAAGATGTGTTGTGAATTCAGTCTGAATAAGTATTTTAAAATCTAGATCTAATGACATTATTTAATGAATTAATTAAGTGGCAGTGAATCCTTTTGTGGATAACAAGCAGGTGTACTTAGAAGCTACAGGAAAATATTTAGTCAGAAGGTCAAAATCAGTCTGGTTTGCTATCATGAAAGTTAGTTTATCTTATTCTGTTTTCCTGTTGATCATACAAAGTTTTTTCTATAAACATTAATGTTTATACTTTCTAGAATAAGAGCTGGTTTTAATAATGCTTTGCTGATTTGTGGGCTTTTTTCCCATTTTACCTAAGATCCTACCTGAACAAAGGCAGGTGCAGTTTGCAGTGGTGCCTGAAAGTTACTCCACAACTCAAGCAAAAAAAAAGATTGGGACAGTTTTTACCAACCACTTTATTCTTGCCTTGAAGATGCCCTGTAATTTATTTTGTTTCCAATTTTAGCCAATGTCATAAAAAGCAAAGCTAAAGTTGCTTGTGCTTCATGCTTTCAGACCACGCACACTTGAGAGACACCTGTCAATCTCCAGTCCCTGCAGATCCCATCTTTGCTATAATAAGGCCACAAAAAGTAACAAAACAACACCAAAAAAGCCTCCACATCACGAAGCAGTCTGATGGGCTTTTTTTTTTTTCCCTTTGGTTTCTTTTAACTTCTGAATTTCCTGCTGTTTTCTGTGCTGACTTTTCTCAGTTACATGTCCTTTTCCTCTCGTACGCACATTCACAAATCAGTGACATCTCAAGAATTTGTCAAAACTCGCTGCTTTTCTTGGAATGTCCTTACTTGCTGGTACTGAGCAGATCCTGTCAGCCTTGTGGTTCTGTGGTGGAGTCCATCAGCAATCTAATTAATGCAATTAAGCAAGGAGAGCTAAGTTTTCCCAGTCTTCCACTTGCCTTCCCCCTCCTTCACCACCCTTGCCCAGCTTCCTCTGGGTGCTCTGCTGAAGATGGCAGGAGATGATAGATGATCTTGAGAGCTGATTTAGGGTTCTGGAAACCTCATTAGGGCTGCTGTAGTTGTGAAAATATTATTAATCATATTTCACATCTATTAAATCCTGGACCATTACTGGTAGTTTTGGGAATCCTAGTTCTGCCATGTCTTCTGAGTCCTCAGCGGGGGGTGAAGATCCCCTCTCTAAAACTTTGCTTTATTTTTTCAGTATATGCTGTAGCCCGTGGGCATATGTTAACTATTTTAAGAATGAAGCCAAATAATAGATGTTAATTTATTTTAATTTTCTACAGTTATTTATGAAGAAGTCTCACTGAAGAGTTCTGGCTTAAGCTTTGAACAGATTAGAAATGATAAATTGGCAAAAAAAAAAAAAGCCCTTTCCTTTTTGAAAAATCTCACTGAAACAGGAGCCTTGGCACTTAGAGCTGCTAAGAGCGTGGATGTAAATACTAATGACAAGCCCAAAATAACTAATGTTAATCGTTATTATTTCTGAGTGCCTCCATGTGCTTGCCAAGAACCCGTGAGCTGGTGGGGTGTGAGGAACGTTTGAAAGGGCTTTGGCTTCATCTCCTGCAGAGCTGCCCAGCCCTGGGCACCCCAGCCCTGCATTCCTTGGGCAGAATAGGGGTTTTTTTTTAACAAAAATTTGGGCTGCTGGCTCTTGTTTTACTTCCTGGCTGTGCCCAAGGACGTTTGACTCGGGTTTTGTGATTTTTGTGATTTTTGTTGTTAGATCCTGTCCCAGCCTGTCTTCACATGAGCCAACAAGACCAAGCCCTTGAAGCTCTCTGTAGCCCACAGGAGCAGTCCTCTGTCTCCAGCTCACCTGAAAGAAAAAGCAGGACAAAACATCTTCATAGACTGAATTTTCTTCCTTTCTTACAGAGCCTGTCTGACCTGAATGAATTTGGGGGTTTTGTATGAAAAGTAGATTTTGTAAAGGCAGGGGATTGGAGACAGAAGAATCAATGATTTCAGTGAGTTATCTGAATATGGGCAATATTAGTATCTCAGATTAAATATCAATTCTGTAGGATAAGAATTAATGTCTGGTTCCATCAGCTGTCAGTTACAGGCAGGGAGCTTTTTAATTGCATAAAGCCAGGCAGGATGATAAAGCCATTTTCAGGGAGGAAGGAGGAAAGACAGCTTAACTTGTGGCTAAACTACAAGGATTAGACCCAGCATATCCAGGGCTAAGTGGTTTCCTTAAATGCTGACTCTGTATTTGACCTGGGATTTTTTTAAAGATACTTAGTGAGATTTTCAGCACCACTGAGATGAACAGGAAATAATAATTCTGCCAGGCATCTATCACTGGGGGAGAGGGAGGGTGAAAAACCTCCCGCTCTTATCCATTCTCTTGTGTTGGGGTGGAAATAACATTGCTGCTTCTTGTCAGGGGCTGGCTTTGGGAATTTTGGGGTGATGCAGAGATCATGCTGCTTTGCTGGAATAATTTAGACAAGCTCTGAGCTTCTGGAAGGATTCCTGCTAATTCAGAACAGCTTCTCTGCCCCTCTCCTCCCCTCCATCCAGTACCACACTCAGTCTGTTCCTCCATAAATTCCCTTTTCTTTCCTGCAGTGGCTGGATTGTTGTAAAACAGCTTGGGGAAAATCAGATTGTACCTGTGGATTTAGCTGCTCTGGAAGTTAACTGATGTTTTATTTACACAAATAAGAGTGCTCTGCATTTCTTGCAGGCTTCCAAACATATTATTGGGACTTGGTGGGTGTAAATTATTTTTCTCAGTGCCAAATTGATGTGAAGACCCTCCCTTTCTTATTTTTTTTTCTTTTTTAGAAAGCTGATGGGCTGTTGGTGACACAATTTAATATGCAAAACAGTTTTCTCTCTGTCATGGATCTCACCAGATAGCTCTTGGCAAAGTGAAGTTAGGATAAACCTGTTAAATATCCTCACTCACACACAAAAATCATGAACTCCTCGTGGTTACCGTTGCCTTGCTTTGTTTTTTGCAAGGATTCTGAAACTTTATATCACATTTCCTCATTACTCCCTAAAGAGGTGCACTCTTAGCAGCAGATTGAACCTTTTGTACTTCATCTTGTGAAGCAGAAATAAATCACTGGAAGTGAAATTATTTGAAAAACACATTTGATTATGAGCAAACTCAGCAGAAACTGAGAAAAAAAAAAAGTAACTCAGAGGTACACAGAGTCAAAATAATCTGTAAATGTACATAGATATTTCATAATAAAATACTGCAGTGTGCTCTTAATGCCTTGTTAAAGTTGAGAGGTCTGGTGGTGGCAAATGAGAATGGAATTAATGTTGTCAGCAGCAGAAAATACTCCCCTGATCCCCCCTGCCTCGTCTGCAGGGGATGGCCCTGGACAAGGAAAAGTGGAAATTATGGCAGTGCTTAAAAATCTTCCTGAGGAAGAATTAATATCTTGTGTAATAATGTATTTTCAGAAAATTTAGAATGTGCTGGAGCCATATTGCTCTTTATAATTACCCTAAACCTGACTTCTCTGTTTGAAAAATGCTTTGGGGAAAGTGTTGAAAATGGCTCAATATTACATTTCATTGCTTTTTAAAGGAAAAAAGTTTTGGTCCTTCATTTAGTCAGTCTATCAGAACTTCAATTAATACTAATTTTATTGGGTTCTGAGAACATTTTTAGACCTTTATCTTTCTACTCAGATTTCAGATGGCAGAGATTTTTGAAATGCTCTGAGAATGAGTTTAAAATGCCCACATTTACTAGATTTAGTAGTGTCTTAAGTGTTGTCTTTAAACTGCAAAACCATAATTGTTTTCAGCTGCTAATCCAAGTCCAGAGACCCATATGTGACCAGAAACAGAGTGAGAACTGTTTTGACTGAGTTATTGCAAAGCTTCTGAATTTCCAGACATCCTACAAGTAGTGATTCCCTATGTCAAAGAAAAATCAGAAATCCTGGCTGTCAGCTGTTTATCCTTTCTCCAGTGAAACTTTGCCTGTCAAAAGGCAAAAGTTGGTGTTCCTCTGAAATATACATTTATGTACATATATATAAAAATAGAAATATTTATTTTAAATAATCCAGAGCATTTTTATGTAACTTTTGGAAGGTCCCTTCTGTGCCCAGGTTTGTCCATGTGGGTGAGCATGCAGTGCAAAGGGATGATATTTTAAAGAGGGGAGGTTCACAGACCTTCCGGCCTGATGCAGGTTTTTTGAAGGCACCCTGCTGGACTTTTCCTGCTCAGACTCTTGAATCATTCCCTATTTTAAGGATCTGCTGTGCCCTGAAGGTGTTGTGACATTTTCTAATCCTTCCTGCTGGACTTTGCAGATATTGAGGCTCTCTCATGCTGGGCTGGACTCGAAGTGCATAAGGCTTGGGTTTGAATTAGAACTCAAACCAAATAAATCAAATTGCAGTTAGCACTTTGACTCTTTTTTACTGGCATTCCATGTGCATTTAACTGTGTTCTTGTAAAAAAGAATTAAAAGGCATCTGAAAATACTTTGCACAGTTAAGAGTATTTATCTTCCTTGGATTTTTCCCTTCTGGAGTGAGATATCATTTCCAGCCCTCTGCAAGCATGCTGTTTTATGAAATAGTTATTTGCCTTAAACTGAGTCAGTAGAACTCTTGGAATATAAGTAGCCAGATTTGCATAGTTTATGGGGGAAAAAAAAAAAATCTCTGTAACCAACTTTGTAGTAAACCTTTTGAAAATATTTCATCTACAGTTTTCTTTGCTGCTGCTGCTGAGTAGGAAATTCCAAAATCACAGCTGTGAATTTCATAGAATTAAAACCACCCCACATTTGAAAGTCCCCATCCTCACAGAAAAGTCCCTAGAGATGGTTTTCTATATCCACAGCCTAGAAAACTTGCAAGACAAGTTGTTAAGCTGAAATGCAAGCTCTCTTTTATTTACTATTTCAGCTTTTTGCTATTTTCTATTGGAATATTAGGTTGGAAAATTGGAGGAGTTTGCTGATTTCTTTTTGGTTTTTTTTTTCCATTCATGATAAACAGCTGATGAAGCACTTTTAAGAGCAATCAAAAATGTCTTTTTTTTTTTTTTTTCCTGTGAGTTTATGTAATTGTTTCCTTGAGTATCCACTGCAAAAGAAGTACTTGGACAGCAGCAGGAGTGCAGCAAATTCTCAGCCCTGTTTTACAGAAAACCCTGTCTAAAACACTCTTCTTAAAGAGGACACAAACAAAAAAGGTAACAAGTCCTTTGATCAAACGTTTAATTCAACAAAATGGCCTTTTCTGGTGTGCAATGGACAAGCTGCTCTTGGTTTGCACTGAATTTGGGTTTGAAGCAATGAGAAGCCCTGGCTTTGGGAGCTCTAAGAAAGCTCAGGGAAGGGATGGGTGATGGATAAAAACCCACCGTGGCCAGCGAGTCACAAAGAGGTGTGAACTACTAACACTCTGCCTTTGTTATTTCTGAAGATGAAACTAGTTCAAGCGTGAAAAAAATATTCCCTCGGATGAAATAGAAGGAGGTTGTAGTTTAAAAGTGTTTATACACAGCAAAACATAATTCTGAAGGACGTTACCAGCTTTGGGCAGAAAATAGCTGATGGATTAATGTGATTTTAGTGGCACTAAGGATGTATTTTCCTAATCATTTTATCCAGCAGCAAAATTTGTGTAAGTTCCTACTCTCTCCCACCCCAGAGAGAAACTCCTGACTTTTCTTTCACCCAAATTCAGAATTTCCTTGTCTGTACGGTAAAACCAGTTTTGGAGTGGTGTTGCAAAGGAGATCTCTAAATGGGAACAAAACTGCAAAGAGAAATGATGTTTATTTTGTGGCACCAATCATTCTTTTCCAGTCTAAGGGCATTGAAGAGGCGGTGGGGGATCCTGGAGTCTCTTCCACGTGAGAGTGAAGCTCAGCCAGCAAGGCTCACGCTGATGAGCCAGGCAGCTCTCTGTGCACAGGGGCCAGGATTTGTCCCCAAATTGCTCATTTTTGTGCCCTCAGCAGTGACTGTGCTGAGCCTGTTCTGCTCCCCTTGCCTTATCCCTCAGTCCCACTTCAGCCTGGAAAAGGGTGAAGAAGTATTTCAGTCCCAAAGCCCTCCTGGGTACCTTTGTGGGAGGTGTTGGTGCTGCTTCCCCTGCAGCCCAAGAGAATGTGAATATATTTCTTCAATCTTTACATCCTCACCTCTTGTGGGAGCTGAAGGAGGGGCCTGGTTTAGTCCCTGTGCATCTGCAGAGAAAAAACCTGAGTGAATTTGGAGCAGCACAAAAAATAACCCTCCTCAGATACAAGTGTTGATAAATAGAAACACTTTTCGAGCTATTTAGGGACACCTTGTTGCCCTCTCCCAGCATTAACTGCTTCTATATTTTTATTCTTTATATGAACAGAAAGGGTCAAATTTTGCTTTGTGTGAGCATGGGGTTCTCACACTGAATCACAATGGAGTTGTCCGTGCTCAGCCAAGAAAGAAATTAGACTCCTAAGTTCTTAAAAGTTATTATATTTTACCTCAGAGCCTGCCATGTATAGTCTAAATTACTTTCTTGTATGAATTATTTTAATAAGCAAGTTTCACATTCACATAACCTGCACATGCAAATAATACAGATTAAAAGTCACTTTCAGGATGGAGTTATTCTCAGTTGGGGGGTGCAGAGAGGTAACAGGTGGTGGTGAGATCATCCTGCCAGGCTGGAACAGGAGCTTTTCTTTCATGTCCTGTGGTAAAATGCAGGTGGGCACAGAAAACCATGGCCTGTGCCAGCCGGCCATACAGGAGTGATGTAGTTTTAAGTTTTCTCATAGCATATTCAATTCCGTTTAAATATTGCAAAATGCTGAATTGTAAATGTTAACCTAGCCATGAATAAAAAATGCTGATATTTTATTTAATCAGAAAAAAATAATTATGGATATTCTGCCTTTATTGTATTATTTAAAATATTTCATTTTAGTTGTAGGCTACAAGTTCTTGCAGAGTAGGTTTTATATATGTATATTTATATAGAGAAAGAATATTTTTCTGATGCTTTAAAAATACAGAAGACTGACTTTTGCAGGCTACAAGGAATACTGCCATTGTCTGGGTATGCATGGAAGTTAAACTGAAGGCATCACCCCCAGCCAGGCACTGCCCTTGGCTGCCTGGAGCAGAGGCCAGACAGGTTAGGAGAATAAAGTGGGTATTTATTAAAGGCCTTCCATAGACAGACCTTGGGCAGTCAGACCCTCCCAGAGCTGCACCCAGGGTGGATGATGGGTCATGAGTTTTTCAGATAATTACGAGTTTGGTCCATTTACATATCAAGGGTTAATCCTCCAATTACAGCTGCAGGTAATGAACTCACACACCCCCAGTTTGCTGCCCCCAATTCACTTTTGTTTATACTTTTGGGGCCTGAGGCTTTGGGGAGTCCTTGAATTCCAGGCCTTGAGGGATTGTTTTGTCCAACCAAAATGTGAAGACACTAACTGACAGTCTGTTTGGAGTTTAGTTATACCCTAATGCAGGGCAGGATTTGAAACTAGGAAAACTGAAATCCTAAGGCATCATCCTCACGCTGCTCTTTAATAAAATATTGTAGGGAATTGCTGGCAAGCTTCCCCTTTGACTTTCATCTGTCAGCTCTTGATTGTGGCTGTGCAAGGGGTGGGTATTGACTTCGATCAGGCAGTTTTGGAGAGGAGGTGAGGAGCTTTCTGCCTTTGTTCTGTCAGATGGAATCCTTCCGTGAGTGAAGGCTGACGTCCCTGTGCCTTCCCTGAACATCCCAGGCTGGGTGGGGAGGTGATGGCAATGTGGCTGGGCAGGAACATGTGTGGTGCAGGCTCACAGCAGCCTCACAGCCCGTGCAGCGAGGGCAGGGAGAGCAGCGAGGGCAGGGAGCCCTGGGGAGCCAGCCTGACTTCCTTAGGGACAGGGACAATGGGATGAGAGATGGGAACTCTGGGGAGCCAGCCTGAGACTTTCATCTGTCAGCTCTTGATTGTGGCTGTGCAAGGGGTGGGTATTGACTTCCATCAGGCAGTTTTGGAGAGGAGGTGAGGAGCTTTCTGCCTTTGTTCTGTCAGATGGAATCCTTCCGTGAGTGAAGGCTGACGTCGGGCAGCGCCTTCAGTGCAGTGCTGCTCTCCTGTGCCTTTCCTGAGTGTCCCAGGCTGGGTAGGGAGGTGATGGCAATGTGGCTGGGCAGGAACATGTGTGGTGCAGGCTCACAGCAGCCTCACAGCCCGTGCAGCTCGTCAGGGAGCCCTGGGGAGCCAGCCTGACTTCCTTAGGGACAGGGCCAGTGGGATGAGGGATGGGAACCCTGGGTCGTCAGGGAGCCCTGGGGAGCCAGCCTGACTCCTTTAGGGACAGGGGCAGTGGGATGAGGGATGGAAACGAGCTCACAGAGAACCCTGGGAAGCCAGCCTGACTCCCTTAGGGACAGGGACAGTGGGATGAGGGATGGGAACCCTGGGGCTCACAGGGAGCACTGGGTGCCAGTCTGACTCCCTTAGGGACAGGGCCAGTGGGATGAGGGATGGGAACTCTGGGGTGTCAGCCTGACTCCCTTAGGGACAGGGACAGTGGGATGAGGGATGGGAACTGGGGCTCCCAGGGAACCCTGGGGTGCCAGTCCTAGTCCTTTCAGGACAGGGGCCGTGGGATGAGGGATGGGAACTCTGGGGTACCAGCCCGATGCCTTTAGGGACAGGGACAATGGGATGAAGGATTCAGGGAGCCCTGGGGTGTCAGCCCTACTCCTTTCAGGACAGGGACAGTGGGATGAGGGATGGGAACCCTGGGGCTCACAGAGAGCTCTGGGATGCCAGCCCAATTCCTTTCAGGATACATGCAGTGGGATTAGGGATGCAGGGAGCCCTGGGGTCCCAGCCCTTCTCCTTTCAGGACAGGGGCAGTGGGATGAGGGATGGGAACTCCAGGGTTCCCCGTGCACATCACATTCAGAACCTCTCACTGTTTGTATTCCTTGTCCTGCTTTGGAGCCCCACAGTCACTTCCAAAGCAAGCACCAATTGTAGGAGTGGAGGTGTGCATAGGGGAGCTGGGAATAGGACATTTTAAATTTCATTACTGATGAAGAATACGGAGGATTAGCACCAGGCAGGTCTGTTTAAAATGTGAATACATGGTTTTTGCAGTGTCACAGGCATTTCCTTAGCAGAGAAATAGTAGGGACAATTAAAACAGGGAAACACAGCTTTGACATCAGGAAATCTGTCCTCTCTGACATGAAGTGGGTTTTGAGTAGAGGCTCTGCTTTTACTTTTGGACAACTACTAAAAGTGTGTGTGTAGTCATGAAAGAAGAATCACAATCTCTGTGTTTTGAGATTTGGATTCTTTCAGTACAGAAGCAAACAGTTAATTTACTCTCTGAAACTTGGTTCACCCTTCTGATTCATCAGCTAAATGTTTTCACTGTGCAGGAGAGGTTACAAATGAGAAGTTCAAGGGAAAAATATCTGAAAAAATGTATTTTTATCTTCAAGGATCTCTCTCTCTTTTTCTTTGTTACTGTTACTTAGTCCTGACCTTGCTGGATTTGACACATTTGATTCTCGTGTGTCTTACTCTTTTCTTGGAGTTGTTTTATGAAGTGCTTTAATTTGTCTCATTTGGCTTAAAACAAATCATACGTTCATGTCCTAAATGTTTCACTAGTCAGAATAATGAAGTTGATCAGGTCTGGGAGCACTGGAAGGAAAATAATAGGGTCACTGAAGCATTCAGGCTCTAATGGGAGCCTGAGTTCATTCAGATATCAAATCTAATAATTGCTTTACACCTGTACACACACTCCCAGTGAGCGAGGTCACATGAATGGCTTTGTGCTCTCAGCACTGTTTCGAGGGAATATGAGTTCTGTTTTTAAAACACTTAAGTTGTTTTCACTTTTTTTCAACTTTCTTCTTGTTTTATATATCAGTGGTAGCTTAGCTGATTGCTCATCTTTATGCACAGGGAAATATTTTCACGTGACAATCTCTTATTAAAAGTAGAATGTGATTAATGTATTGCAAACCATATTTAATAGCAATCAGCAAAGTAAGAAGACTATCATCTGAGTTTCACTGCTATCAAACAATTTATTAGCCAATTTAAATGCACTGTACACAATTTACCAGTATTCAAAGGCTGAAACTGACTCTGTAGGTGATTATGTGTACAGCACAGCAGAGGGATTCTAGGGATGTTCATAGCCATGATTGCTCCTTGAAAAAGGCAATTTCAGAAGAATGAGGTAAAAATCAGTATTACTTTGTGAGATTTTATGGGAAATGAAGCAATAATTATAACTCCTCAGTCTGACTAAATTCTGTGATAAATCTCCATGAATGCTGGCGGTACAGGCTGTCATAAAAACTCACAAAAATTTTATCACAATCAAGAATAAAAAAATACTGCCTAGGAAAGTGACAGCTATTCATAGCAGGTTTCAGTAAATTCCAGCCTCAAATGCTGGTCACAGTGCTGCTTGTTATTGGAGGGGATTTGAACTGATGCAATCGTTCCTCTTCATCTTCTTTTTATTTTCCCACCTTTATAAGTTTACCTCTCAGCTGAGAATTCCAACTGAAAAAGAAATGGAAAATGGCTGTATATGTGCCTGCATTGTGCTGACATGAAGGCCTATTTTTCTCTGTAATTTTAAAGGCCAATTACCCTTGGAGGAAAGGAGAAAAATAGATTGATTTGTCTTGTAACCCCTGAGGCAGGCATGTGTTGTCTCCTGCTAAGGCTTTTCCAGTGCAGCTCTTGTGGAAGAGCTTTCACTGCACATCCCAAGTGGTGCTATTAACAAAGAAAGCAAAGGCAAATTAAAATATTAAACAGATCATTTAAAGGTTTAAGGAATCTTATCTTACTGGGCCAATTCTTTCTTTGTTTTTCGTGTGGTTTGGAAATCTTAAGACCGGGAGTAAGCAATATTGAAATTTCCTTTAAAGTGATTAGTTGAAAATAGGGTTTACAAATCCATTTTTCATCCTACAAACACTGAACTTCAGCTCTAAATAGGGTAAGTATTTATTTCTTTATTGGAATTATGATACAGATGGGCAATCTCCTCAATTTGGGCTGCAGCAGTGTGACTCTCATTGTGCTGCCATGCTGTGTTGGCCGTGGTCACAGCTGGATTGAGCTGAGCTGCTAAATGTCATCACACATGCCATTTAGCATTAAAACTTCCCACATTATTCCCTTCTAAAGCATTTTTGTGTCTAACACACAGGACACAAATAAATGGGTTTTCTACTGATGTTCTGCTTTTTCCTTCGACTCAAAGGCTACAATTAACAGTGCCCAGCAAGCTGGGTCTGAGTGGCAGCACAGAGATTAGACGTGGCTTTGTTCCCTTTTAATCTGAGTAAAACTCCTTTGTGGCAGGGCTTAAATTCCTTAACTCTCTGTATTTTAGACCTGCTTCTGTACCACGGCGCTGCTGGGTATTAACAAATTTATTTAGCAAGTTAAAAGAGGCTCCAAACAGCCACATGTCTTCTTCGTGAGAAATTGTTCACGAGGAATAGTCTGGAAACCTTAAAATGAAGGTGCTGTGTGTTGCCTAAATGACTTAACAGCTTTGAAGGCAGTATTTGTGGACAGAACACGACACTCCTGACTCCTGCAGATAACTCAGGAGATGTGTTTCTGCTTTTTTTCCTGAGGAGGAACCATTCACCCTTCAGAGACATCCTTTTAAGTGCTGCAGTTGTCCTCAGTGCTTTTTTCCTCCTTATTTCTTCTTAAACCTTTTCTTCCCCCTCAATGCCTCACAGATCAATGCATTTGTAAATATCCCAGTAACCAGGAACACATTTTTAACAAATGATGTCTTTATAATTAATGTGTTCAGCTGTGCTATCTTCATTTGGGGGCTTAAAAAAACCAAATACAACAAAAAAGCAAACACCAAAAACATTTTTCTTTCCTTTTGGCTTAAGGGTAAGTTTCTGTTTCTCGATCATAACATTTATAAACCCAGGTTATCACTCAGCTTTCACATGAAAGTCTTGACCTAGACCAAAATAAACCAGGATTTATAGAATTTGACCTTACAGCTCCAGGGTTTGCTTGAAATCTCGATGTTTTCTTTGAAACTGATGCTAAAATAACCTTTTTAGCTGGCATTTAACTTTGATTGTCAAGAATTTGAGCTTCTGTTTAGCAAAAAATAAAACACAAAAAGCTGAGAGCAGGGATGTTGGATGACTTGGTCTGTTCTCATTTTTGGTTACAGAAATATCAAACCCAAGTGAATGTCAGATGCCCTGGTGTGATGGCTATGAAGGGCCAAGGTCAGATTTTGCCAGGCATTTTTGGGTTGAAATGAGAGTGGTTTAAATACTTAAAAAGTTAACAGAAAACATGTTAACTGTACAGTGTCCCTTAACCCAGTTAGAAGTGTTTTATTTGCTTGTTTCATCTCTTGGCAATAAGGATCTTTTGAAAAGAGCTATTTCAGCCCCTTTTCTGCAGTGTTATTTCAGCTGTATTTCTCCCATAACTGATTTTTACCTTATTGCTATTTTTTTTTTTTTCTCTATAGGCCATACATTCTGAAAGATCAATTTGAAATCAAATCTCACAGAGATGGGCTGAATCTTAACAGAATTGAGGTTAGGAGAGCCATTTTCTCTCAAAAAGGGTTTTGCTCCAGACAGCAACAGCAGTTTTGATGCTCTTAATTTCCTTTCCTGGCCTTTTTCTCAGTTGGGATCTCCAATAATGTCAGAGGGACAGGCCAGGCAGTACCACAGGCAGTGTCAGCTGCTAAAGAGGTGCTGGCTGTGGATGGACTTCCCTGCTGGTTTATTCTGGGTCAGTTCTGCTTCTGCCTCAGGTTCTACCAATTCCATTTTCCAAAAAATGTACCTTTCACTGTGGGATGCTAAAGGTGATGAAGGAGCCTGCAGTCGATAAAGGAAGAAAATAATAATAAAATAAAAACAACAATAATAAAACTAAACCAAAAATATTATTAATAATATTAATTTTTAATATTTTTTTACTTGGGTTGTTCCTCCAAGCAGTTGGTAATGTGCTGTTACAGCAAATTATGAGTTGGCTTCAGTTTTCCCTGTGCTTGGGTAGCTCCAGGAGAAAATTTGAGGCTACCCAGGCTCAAGTGAATTGAATTTAACCTAACTTGCCACAATTTTAATCAGTGACACTAGAAAATATTTGGTTATCCTGATCAGAAAAAAAAGTGATGCTTGTAAAACAAAATTCAGGTTTTCACCATTTTCTATAGAGTAAATGCCAGTGTAATCTTTATTACAGATGAGGTGTTTGATCCTCAAGCAGTTGGTAATGTGCCGTTACAGCAAATTATGAGTTGGCTTATGAGTTTTCCCTGTGCTTGGGTAGCTCCAGGAGAAAATTTGAGGCTACCCAGGCTCAAGTGAATTGAATTTAACCTAATTTGCCACAATTTTAATCAGTGACACTAGAAAATATTTGGTTATCCTGATCAGAAAAAAAAGTGATGCTTGTAAAACAAAATTCAGGTTTTCACCATTTTCTATAGAGTAAATGCCAGTGTAATCTTTATTACAGATGAGGTGTTTGATCCTTGGAATCCATCTGCTGTGACACTTTATCCATTTAAAACCCACTAAAAGGAGTTGTTTCCTCATTTTTTTCTGTAATCATCCCCCACCTGTAGGAAATTGTCTTGCTGTTTTCCCTGTTTTACTGCTGCAGTGCTTGGGACTGCAGGAGTATTTTTCCTTTGGTTGCTCATGAAAACAAGATGTGTTTCAGTAGGATTTCCTGGTGAACAAGATTTTACATGAATGAAGAAATAAATGTTTGATGTAAAGGCTTTCATTGGTTCCCAAAGGCACGGGCCATACAAATTCCCTTACAGCACACATTTCTGTCTCTTTTGCATAGTCAAAACTATTTCAAAAAGATGAAATTTTAAATATTTTATTAACTGCTGAGAGTTCTACCTTCTTGCTGTGATCATTTTCAAGGCAAGTCAAACCAGGACCTCCTTTCTGTGAGCATGGAACAGTTTTTATTATTATTATTGTCAGCTGTGGAAAGGTCAATTCTTTCACCTTGGGGAGGTGATTGAGAAGGGGAAAAAGGAGTCAAACAAGGTTCCAAGCCCAAGGTAGCAGTTTGTAACACATTTATAATTTTAATGTCGGGGCTGAGAGATAATGATAGAAGAGAACTTTTTTTCCTTGTTGCAGAATAATGCAAATTCCAGTCAGGTACCTTTGAGGTATGGTTTTATGGACTCTGTCTTTTCCATTATCAGATATCTTGGTGTCATGACCAGTCCATTGGACTGCACAACATCTCTATTAATACTAGCATTGATTGCTCATAAAAAAATAGGGTTTATAATTAGGAGTGCATAAAGTTACTACCTGGAAGAGTGGATAAGGAGAAAATGAAATGAAAAAGTCACTTAATCTTAGTACTGCAGTTGTGCAAAGTACCATTTATTTTTCTCCTCATATAACTGAGTTCTGTGTTGATAACAAGCTGCTGAGTTAATAAATCTGTGGCAGCTATTGAGACTTCTCTTTTAATAACAGAGCTAATGAAGGAGCATTAAGGAAAGGAAAAATAGATTTTGCAGGGTTTATTCCCATCTTGGTACTCTGCTGAGCGCAAGAAGATTTTAGCAAGGAATTGTTTTTATAACAAAGTCCATTTGTTTTTTGCAGGGTCACCATTGCATTCCAGGGTTATGTGTACTAAAAAGGAACTGCTGATTTGATTCCTCAGCATTTAATTTTATATTTACTTCATTTTCATTTGATCCAGCTAGCTAAAAGATGGAGATTATTTTGTGATATAAAAATCTGCTTCGTTTCCCATTTTAATCCTTCACTCTTCTACCTTTCACTGCTCTAAAATCCTTTCAGCAGATTGAGAGGCCACTTTGAAGGTCGTGTGCTCACTTCTGAGATAGATTTTAATGTCTGTAATGGGAGCAGAGTGGGTGTGCCCTGCTTTTAAAAGAAATGGACTTCTAAGATTAAAGTGAGAAATACAATTCTCTCGCTGTGGGGTTACCCAGAAGGCCTGGCTGGTACACACAGAACCTGTGATCACGTTTTCTAGTCATGTTTGCGTGTTTTCAAAGTACACCTGAGCCTTTGGGCAGTGAGTTTTTATTTCATTTCAACTACTTTTAACTTACTCTTATTTTCCCTCTCCATCCCCCCCTCACAAAAGGAGAGAGTTTTACCATTTATTGATGTTAGAGTTGATTTTATGCCAGAATAGTCAGTCATGTTTATGAGCCAGACTTGCTTTGTGTTGTATTCAATACGGTCTGTTACATAAAAAAGGTAAATACAGATGTTGGAGATAAGTGAATGTGCATGTTGAAAGTGATAGAAATTTAATGATTTTTCAACATTCTTGCTCAAGTAACTGAAATGCCAGCCCGATCCAGTTTCATACCTAATGTACAAACCCTTTGTTTTAACTTAACACATAGTGTATTAAGAACACTTTGTTATTACCTGAAGAAGGAATTTTTTTTTTTTTTTTTTTTTTTTTTTACAATTTTCTTTTGTGGTTTGACTGAAGTTCCAGCCCAGATTTGCAATTTGCGTGATGGTAAAAAAACTGAAAGGAGAAAAATCTTAAAAAAAAAAAAAAAAAAAAAAAATTAAAAAAAAAATCAAAACCAACAGTTGTAATACTCTGTTCATCTGTTTTTAACCTGTGGAGTTGATGGCTTGAGGCTGGTTGAGGACCACTGAGAGCAGGTATGGCTGCAGCCTCTGCTCTGGGAGCAGCAGCAGCACTCGCGGTTGATCACTTCCCTCCCTTTGTGCTTTAATTTCCAGCTCTTAGTGACACTGCAACCAGCGCAGAGATTTATTCCCATGCAAAACAGATTGACTTAGGGTAATTTGAATACTTTATGCATGGCTAGGTTCATTAGGAAAAGGAGGCAAGGCAGAACTATAAAAAGAACTAATAATCTTGCTAAAGGAGCCGTTCATTCCCCACAGCACTGGAGACACTCGCACTGAGCAGGGAAGGGGAGGCTGATTTTGCAGCTTCTGTTCTCTGTCCGGGAGCAGATCACAGAGATGACTTTTTTGTCCCCTTTGATGGCCTGTCCCTTTCTGGCTCTGCTGGGTTAGAGCAGCGCTGAGGACTCTGCGGGTCACCTTGGCCACCCCGTGCCCAGCCTGCTTCCAGGAATGGATGGAATATCTGTGAGCATGGAGCCTGCAGCCCATCCTAGGGCAGTGCCCAGTGCCTTCAGGGTCAGGAGGAGTCTCCTGCTGGTCACTTGTGCCCTGTGTTGTGCCTGTGCCAGCTGGACACCTGGGCAGAGCCCGGCCACAGCCCCTTGGCACCGGCCCTGCAGGTGCCCCCAGCCGCTGCTGCATCCCAGCGGATCCCTGCTCCAGCCCTTCCCCTGGCGCTCAAATTCACCCAAAAACCAGCTCACAGACCGTGTTTGCACCCCCAGGGGTGTTGGGGACCCAGCTGTGCCCAGCGTGGCACAGGCTGGGCAGGCAGGGGGAGCTGAGTCTTTGGGAAAAGCTGAGTGCCTGCAGTGGGCCCGGCAGGTGTTTTGCCTCTGAAGTGACTTTGATGCCTTAAGATTGGAGGTTTTCTATTTTCCATGTATTTGTGATGCTGCAGTTCTTTAGTGTGTAACTCTAAACTCCACGCACAGTGTGAGCTGCTGCTTTCCCACTCTGGGCAGACACAACAATTCCTCTCCAGGCCTGGGAACCAAGGACACCTCACTGCCTCAGGCCTGAGAAATGGAAACAAAAGTGAATTGGAGGGGAGCAAATCTGGGATCAATGACTTCATTACCTGAAACTGCAATTGGAAGATTAACCCCCAAAATGCAAATGGACCAAATTTATAGAAGTGTGAAAATCTGTGACCTGTGGTCCCTTTTGGGTGGGCTTTGTCTGCCCCAAATGTACCTGAAGGCCCTTCAATAAATAGAAATGCTTAAAAAAAAATAAAATCTCTTTGTCAAAAAGAAAGATGCAAACCTGCAGAACACTGAGTGGGGTTTAATCTCCTGCCCCTTTTTGTGTGTGTGTATTCATGGCTTTAAAATTTTATTGTAAAGGCATTTAGGAGCGTGGCTGGTACTTGGTGATTGTTTTCCTGTGATAGAGACGTATTTATTATTCATTGCAATAATTACTGGGTAATATTTTGTACTGAAAGTTGTTCACGTTGCACAATCAGGAAATGCTTAGGAAGTGGCTGATTTAACTGTTCTATTTTTAACTCTGTACCAAATTACACTGAGAGGTGTTTGGGCTTTTAGGCTTGGAGCATCTAGCAGGTTTTCACCACTGCACTGGTCAGTGCCTTCCCATGAAACTTGAAATGTATATTTCCAGGGATTCTGTGCATAAATTATTTATAAAATTTGAAAGATTTTTTTACCCAGAATTGCCTTTATTATGTGCTGTTTCCAAGGGGACTGTGTTTCAGGATTCTCCTAATGCTTTTATCACCCAGCTTCTCTGATCAAGAAAGTAATTTATCGCTGATTGCAGAACTCTTGAACTCAGTCTGGCAGCTGCAGTGTGAAACTTCTCTGATCCAGTCTCCTACTTACTTATTTACATATCATTCAGAATGATTTTCAGGGCTGTTTGAAAACCTCTTGACATTGCATTATCCGTGTTTCAAATCTTGTGGTGATTTGTTTTTTCTCTCTTTTTGTTGCAGATAACAAACGAGTGACTTTGGAAAGGTCTCGTTCTCGACACAACGGAGCAATTGCAGCTGTATGATTCTTCTGATGCCAAAGAATTAATGAATTGTTTTATTTACAATGAAATGGATGTGCTTTGGGAAGAGTTTATCATCCAAATTGGCAATGATCATAAAGGAATACTGGTATTGATTAAATGAGATGGTGTAAGAATATGTAATTTTAAAGCAGTTGCTAAAAAAAATCCACATACTGTATCTTATTACCCCAACTACCAAGATCTGTAAACAGTGTTAAACAGTAGGGTATATATCTTATTTTCTTATGTTCTTTCTTTTTTTCATCACCCCTTTTTGTTTAAGCTGGCAACTCACATGAAAGGAGTTGGGGATTTCTAGGTTATGTTTTATATGGGTAAGAAAACACACTTCTGTTGAAAGAGTACAGCTGTGGATTCCATTTGCAGTTCTGATTTGAACATGAAAGGAAAAATAATAAAATTGTATGTTAATAAATTCAGAGATGAGCTGGTCTACATTATCAGAATCTTTTTTGTAACCATAAAAAAGCAACACATAGCCCCAGTCAGGTTGCTGAAAACCTTATCTCAATGTAAAGCCTGGTGGATTCAGCTGTTTCAGCTGCCAGTAGGATACAGCACATATCTACACTTCTGATGATGTGATGAGGTGTAGTTACTTATCACTGCTAAAAAGAAAAAAAAAATTAAATAAAACAGAGCATAGGATTTTTCCAAAATGATATCAAGGGCAGAATATGTTTTTAACTGTATCTAAGGAGGGATTTTTCTAATTGTGCACTTATATATTCTTTATAAAGCTATTTGGGGGGAAGTATGATTGTCCTATTTTGATGATGCTAAAATGCCTGTGTGTAGGTTTTTAGAGACAAGCTCCACGGTGAAGTTTGTCAGAACTGCCTCTGAGTTTTTCCTCTGTTTCTCAGGTAAAATACGTAGGGGGGTCTCCACTGGTGGATTTTAGTGCTGAGAGTTCAGCAGCTACCAACACAATTCCTACCTGGAGCACTGCCTGGCAGTGAGCAAGGCTGATTTTTGGGAAGCTCCTGCTGTTGCCCTTTGTGTCCAGGCCCTTGCACTGCAGTTCCTCAGGTGAGCAGCTGCCACTGCTTGTCCTGGCACTCCCTGGGGAGCCACTGTCCCCTTTGTCCCCAGGGCAGTGGCCAGCTGTCCCATCCTGGCCACTGAGGGTCCACTGCTCACCTGGAGGGGATGGAGGATTTGAGGTGGAATCCCAGTGGAACTACTGCATAAGTTGCTGAGCTGTGATATTTGTAAAGAATCAGGATGCTCTGCAGCAGCTGGCACTTGTTCTCAGATTATTGATGCTTATCACTGATTGATGAAATTGTTGTGGATGCTTTTATTGCCTGGGGTTGTGGGGAACTTGGGGGTTTTTTTAGTGTCTGTAAAGGCTGTTTGGAAGGTGAGGTGTCAGTGGTTTCTGTGCACAAACTGCTTGCTCTGGAGGGACTTTGCTCCCGGGGCAGTGGATCTTTGCACTACTGCTTGAGCATCTTTGTACAGTAGATTATTTTTGCTTCTCTGCTGAGATCCTCTGAAAACTATTGGACTAGTTTGGGATAAATTCCCACAATTACAGACTGCATCATTGTAAGAAAATATACAGCTCCTTTTCAATCTAGTATTGAATTGTAATTTTTATTTTTTCTTCAAAGAATACAGGGGGTTTGCCCGTAGCTCTAAACATAGGAATACCACTGAAGCCTAGTGAAATGCTTGCTGTCAACTAAATGCTCTCCCTAAACTGTTTAGGGGCTTTAGGAACAAACTGAAGAGTTTTATGGTACTTCAGGAAAAAAAAAAATAAGAAAAAAAAAACATGCAACAGGATTTTGTCTCCTTGTTAATCAGTAAGAGCTAAAAAGAATTCTGTCCTGTTTTGTGCAAGGTCAACATCAGCCTTGTATTGAAGCACTGCTTCTTTAAATGGAACTATTAAATTTACACTCATAAAAATGTGCTTAATGTACAAAGCCAGTTTAAAGGATTAGGTTCATAATGTCTATAAAAATCAATAGTGTCTTAGAATTCAGATTTTGAAATTAGCATTTTGCTGGGATTTACGAGTATTGGTATAATCTTTATATGTGAAAACTCAAAAGCTCTCCACAGAATCTTTATACGATAGCAGTAGTTATTAGTGCACAAGTTTTTCATTTCCATGGGTTATATTTTTTTTTTTGAAAGCTCTGTGAAAGCTGGCTACAGATTTTCAAGAACCAAATCTTAGGAAAAAAAGGCAAATCCAAAATAACAACATCATCTGATGCTTCTATTTTACTACTATTTTTTTCATATTTGAAACATTTCTATAATTTAATGGACATATCTGTTAGAACGAAAGTGTCTTTCAAAGGAAAACTAGTTTAGAAGATAATTTATGTAAATATAGGGTGCTCGTATTTATGAAGTCTAAAATATTTTCTGAAATTGATGCTGGTCACTTTGTCTTTTGATAGTTTTTCAGTCTATATTAAATTGCAGATATTTTTAATGTTTTTATTATTGATCTAATTTTCAGAGGTGTCACATGTTTATCTAGAAGTGTAGAAGAGTAGCACCTTTTTCAGAAATGCACTTGCCTTATTTTCTAATTTTAAAAAAGAATGAAATATATCAGTTAAATTATATTTGTATTCAAAGTAATCCCAGAAAGAAAATCACTGGAGGGTTCATACATAAATTTCTTGCTAATTATGTTTCACTCTCTGTCCTCTGAGACATGACGTTAACAATATACCAGCACATCTGTTTGCATTCACATTCTACCAGTTACAGGTTCTGAGAGAGGTGGTTTTTTTTTTTTTAAACGATGTTACACTGTTTACATTTCTTAGTTTATTTAAGAGGAAGATAATTTTAACCTTTGCGATGAATCGAACTCAGCCTCCGAATGTCACGGGAACGAAATGTTTCGGTCGTGTACAAACGCGCAAATCTGTGCTGAGCTCCTGGCAGTGCAGCTCAGAAATGGAGAGGCTCTGGGCTCCTCCTGCTCCGGTTTGGTGCAGTTTGCTGGGAGAACAAGTGCAAGCTGCTCTGTCCTGTGTGTTTGTGTGGGATCCAGAGGGGTCCGTGCCCGGCACAGCCGGGATGTTGGTGTTAATCTGATTATTTGGCTCTAACCAAAACAGGAGCAGTGCCTCGGAGGGCAAACAGCTCCAGGGATGCTGTCCCCTGTTCTGGTTTCAGCTGACTGTGGTCAGTGTGAGCAGTGTGATCTGAAATGATCTGTTCTTCTTGAGAATGGAGATACAAGAGCGTTCCCATAGTTCCCTTCTGTAATATGCAAATAATCATGAATATCTGTATATTTTTGCATTTTTGTGTGTGGTATATGTACTACCTCAGACAAATGCTGTAAAAACCCAAAATATTTTCATGGTTTCTATCCAAGCCACAATTCATTAACAACCTACTTTAAATTCATCCCACAACACACCAAACTCTGAGAATCTGGCTGAGTTTTAGGTTTGGCTCTGGAAATCCTCCTATAGCTTTTGTTAAGGAAACTTTGCAGCCTTCAGCTTTCACGTCCCTCAGGCAAACCCTGCTTGGATGGGTGACTTCAGCCCTTCCTGCCCTGAGAATGATCTAGCTGGTGAATATTTCAAAGAGGTAATAGTTCTGTGGGAGCAAACTTCCCTGTGTGTGTAAATTGCTTTTTTTTCCATTCAGCAAAGGCTTGGCTGAGTTCTACTTTGCTGTTTGCCTTCCAAGTGCTGCAAGGTCGGGCAGGACAAGCGCTGAGCAGTGTCCAGCCCACCTCTGATGTGCCATACTGTATTTGCAAGTTTAAACTCATTTTGAAATAAGTATTGTGAGGAACCTCTTCTTCTGCGGTGTCTCCGCACACGCCCACGCATGCACACGAAATGTAAATAAAAAATAATTAAAAAAAAAAAAAAATAAATGAATCAAAGCAGGTGCAGCCAAATGCCTCAGCTTCAGGTGTCTCCAGGTCTCCTAGAGCTGCTTTTGTGCTCCAGGGAGGGAGTTGTGTGAGCCTGTGCACCCTGCAGTCCTGCAAGCACCCGCTGGTGCCACGGGGAGAGTGGGAGAGGAGAAGGATTTGTTCTTGGAGTGCTTCCAGCACTGTTTGAGGTGATACATATGCCACAGAATGTGAACAATAACCTATTACAGTTCAGTCAATCTGCTACCATGCACCATTTGATTTCCCTTTTGGAAGTCATAGGACTCCTGATGCCAAAAAAAAAAAAAAAAAAAATTAAAAAAAAAAAAAAAAAAAGGTGACAAAACTCATGCATTTCTATTTTTTAAACAGCTCTGTGTTTGTATGTAATGTTTAAAATAGGAATTTGATGAAATCACAGCCTGGCCATTGTTAATCCATGTATTCTAAAAACTGTAATAAAGATATACATACCATGATTCTGGTATTCTGGTAGATGCACCAATGTTTTACTTGATTATCATGATTATTTCCTGTTGAGTACCATCACCTCAAAGCCTGGGTTTGCTGTATAAAATTGTCATGCTGAAATTACATTCCATTTTAGCTTACTGTCGTTTTGTGGATTTCTGTCTTTTTTTTCTCTGAGGTGTCAATTCTATTTGACTTGAATTTGGGGAACCAGGTGCCTTTTCCAATGAAGGAGGACTTTAAAAACCAAATAACCCAAGAAAAGTTTATCATTTTAAAAAACCCAAATTAAATCATGGTGATACAATTTAATTTTTACAAAAATACCAATAAAAGGGAATCAATGAACAAATCCCATGGGTCCATATTTATTTTAAGAGGCTGGATTTCAATATAGAATTTCTAAGCAGACATATAGTCAGACAGCTATTGCTGATGTTTTCCAAATAATTTAATTCATTGCCAGAATGGTCTTATAAGAACAGAAACTTCACAGACTCTTCCCTTCAAAACTGTCAGTGATGTCACAGACATCATTGACATCAGAACAGACTGAACTGCACAACAGTATAGAGAGATTTGAATTTTTCTCAAAGTTCCAATTGGATATAACCCCAATGAATATGAGCAGCCATGTTGATACCACTCTCCTTAGGTAACTTTTTATATGTGGAAAAGATGTGCCAGAAATGGTCAAAGGCACCACACAGATATATAAAACATTCCCCCAAACCTTCTGCAAATGCCCACATAAATATTACATTTTGTAAAGTTTTGATTCTTGAGGCATTATTAATTGTGGGTTTGTTGGTTTTTTGGTTTTTTTTTGATAATGCTAATATCAATGTATGGGTTTATTAAAATGGTCATTGCTTTCTTTAGCACCCTGTGCATGCTGGTAGAGTATTTGTTGGTTTATGACATGAATGTTTTCATCTCATAATTACCTGTAAGTAGCTGATTCCCTGCCTTTAAATACTCACAATGTGAAACTTAAAAGTAATCTTCATCGTGGTTAAAAAGTATTTCATAAATTCTTTTCCACAAAACTGGGCACGGATTCTGTTTGGGAGAAAGCATTTCCAAGTATCTCCAAGCTGCTGTGAATTTACCCAGGCACAATGGAAGTGTCTTTTGAACCATCCCCATTATATTTGTACATCAGGCACGGAACAGCAGTGAGTAATCTGCAGCCATTCACAACAGCATAACTTAATTATGACTTTATTATGGCAGTCCTACTCAATGGGATATTTAAAGCACGCACTGGTAGAAAAGAGTTCTCTCCACTTGAGGAGAGTGGGAGACAAGCATCTGACTTTTGAATAGTGAGGGATCAACAAAAGCAGGAAGAGGGACAGTGATAATCCGCTGTCAGTCTGAGCTCTCAGTCATGCTGGCAAAAACATCCCGAGGAACTTCCTGATTTACACATTTGGAAATGTTGGAAAGCAGCACTTGGAATAACACATAATGCCAGAAAGGACAGGAAGAAATAACGAGGGGGAACAAAACACGTACAAAACCGTGTTGTAAAGGGATTTGTGAATGTTTGACCAATAATGAAAACAGAGAGGCCTCAAAGAGAAAACCAGTGGTGGCACAGAGAGGCCAAGTGCTGAGTTAGGGAGGGGAGGGGGCAGGCTCAGAGCATTGGTGGGTTTCACCAGCAGCACGAGTGCTGCTCAGCTCCCAGCCTGCGCTGCCAGAATTTTGGTCCATGAGGGTGATGCTGCTGCACAGCCCAGGGTGCCCTGGGGAGGGCAAAGGGCTGCACCCACCCCCTCAGCCACATCTGCCTTCCAAACACCTAAACTGCAGTTTGGAAATTGTCACCGTTCTCTTCTTGCCTGCTGAGCTTTGGTGGCCATCATCAGCACGGCACTGACAAAATTCAGCACAAACTTTCCCTGCAAAATTCAGACAGAAGTGCCCATGCCTAAAGTGGAGTGTTCTCTTCAGAGATCACTGAGGAGCTGCCAGAAGCTTAGAAAACAAGTTTCTGTAATGCAAGACTTTACAATATATAAAACTGAAGCTAATTTAAAGGATGTTCCTTAACTATAAGTGGAATTAGATACCTAATTTTTAAAAATCTGGAATCAGAAGAAGCTGCTTTGCCCCTGCAATAGTTCTGCATTTATTGCAAGACTTGCATACCTGCTGAAGTGAGGGGCTTAGTGCTCTTTTCACTTGGAGTTCTTCCAGAATGTGATAGCCATAAACTGGAGTAGACACAGCTTACAAGAGGGGACAAGAACATAACTCCAAATAATTCAGCAGAAACTATTTCAGGTGCTTCTGGGTTTTTTTTTGCATCTACCATTGTATTTTCTTCCTAAATCATTTCATTTTGGTAATCTGACTTGTACAGCAGAAGCCATTTAAAGAAGCACTAAATCACAGGTGGCATAATCCCTTTTACACAAAAGAACAATTTAAAAAGAACAAACTTCATTTCTCTGGGTTTCAGTGGACTCTACCAGGGAAGTGTTGTCTTTTGCCATTCATTTGTGTCTGCCTTGAGCTCACCATGTGTTTTGCCCTGTAAAATCTGAACATTCCTGGTTCCTGCATTTGGCAAAGGACTGGCACAGTAGATAAAAGGTCTCTTGATCTGTTCCCCTGTGTGGCCCAGCAAGTGACTCAGGCTTGCAGCTATTTATCTGTGAGCCACACAGGCTCCAGTCTGAGGGTCAAGCTTAGCACTGGGAGGCAAAATTTAAAATCCCAAATGCAAAGTAAAAAGAACCTGGAGGGCAACAAAAATGCATCTGCTGGACACCGGCTCTGTGTCTTGGTCTGGTTGGACTGTTGGAAAATTTTGGCCTTTCAATAAAGCCTATTTATGCAAATTATTAAGATATCTGATAGAAAAGTTATGCCAGGTTTAATTGTAGGTATTGCAGACTGCTGGGGTTATTCAGCACTCAGGTTTTTGCTGTTGCTCACTAATTTCCCCTTATTGGCTTTCAGCTGGAGCCTGAGTGATGAACACTTGCAGTGAGGAGAGGTGCATTGATCAGGGAGGTGGGAACTGAGGGAGATGAGCAGGGGAAGCCTTTAATGTGAATTCTTCTGTAAAGCAAAACTGTATTTCCACATGTAGTTCCTTGTATAATCAAGGAAGCAAATTATATAAAACAGATCTTTGATCACGAAGATGTTTTCCATGCAAAGTGTGCTGCTTTTCCTACATTAATAACCTGTTTGCTCCTAATGAAGGCAGAGCCTGCAATTTTTGTTACAATCCAGTACCAACACAGCCATCATTTTCTTTCATTTTGATTTTCATCAGATTTCTTTCATGGGGGATCAGTTGCAGGTGCCTGAGTCTGGAAAGGAGCAGGTGTGAAAGATCAGGTACAATCTGATTTAAACCAAAAGGTTTCTGTTGAACCTCAGGCTTTTTCCACCTGTGAAGCCAATTTTCCCTCCACTGTGTGTTTTGCTTCAGATGGTCTGTGTCTCTCCACACCATTTCAGGGGCTGCCCTTTGCAGAGCAGAAAATTGGAGTTCTCAGTGAGCATCTGCATTTTCCAACTGGGGAAGAAAGGAATGTCCAACGAACAGGTGGGAGCATTTTCCAAAGACACAATATGCCAGACTTCATGGGGAAGTCCTTGCTGTCCACCTAGGTGGGGAAAACCCTGTGGTAAGTTCTTCCAAGGCAAAGCCCTGAGGGGGAAGGATTCAGAGGATCCCACAACACAAAATTCAGCAAATTAAGCGGGTAGAGGAGATCCTCCCAGTTTTCCTGGCAGCACTCACTTCACTCCTACAGGCAGGATTCACCCCTGAGGGCCAGGATGTGCTGTTAGAACACCCTGCACTTGTCTCTGCTCCTTGGAAAATGGCTTTTAGCTGAGCCCCCACCTGAGCAAGGCTCCCACTGCTGGGTTCTCACCCTCTGCTGCTCTCCCTGTGGGCTCTTCTGCAATCTGTTTTTCTCTTCCCCACTCTCCAGAACTGTTTGGTGAGTGTGAGCTGCTTACAGTGAGGACAAACCGTTTCAGGGACATCTCTTGAGGAGGCAGCATTGACCAGGGCATGGACTGGCAGAAGTGTCATTGGTTTATTGATGCAGCATGCTGGGAAATGGAATATTGAGCCCTGAATGTGAGGATTTTTTCCTCAGTGCAGGGTAAATATGTCTGGGGGGAAGAGGGGACCTGTGCTGCTCTGTCAGGAAGCAGATGGACTGCATCCCTCCCTGGTGCAAGGGTGAGGGAAGTAGAGGTTTGTGTTTTGCTTGTCCTGGCAAAATGTAAAATAAAATGTAAATACATCAATCCGTACCCGCCCAGCAGCCTGCGATGGCAATAACTGTCTTGGTCCCAATTCATTTTAACAGTGGTGGAATTAAAATCCAATCTGTTGACTATTGGTTTCCTCACCCCCAGAGGAGGCAGCCCCCTGCCAGAAAACCTCCTGAGAAATGAGGGGATGAATCTCATTCTGCAGGTGGCAGAGTTAAATTTATCTAAATCCATCTCTGGGCTCACACCTAAAGCTGGGCCCAGCCTTCCTGCAAGACAGCAGCACAAACACCCAGCACAGAGGCTGATTAAAAACTTTCCATGGAGCTGGGAGCTGGATGCAATTTAGAATATGAGTTGCTATACCGAGATGCTGAAAACTGTAAACAGTATTTGCATTTTGTTATGAATGTTTTGCATAACTTTAAGGATGTTTTCTTTATCCCCAAGTGGGGCTGTTTGGAGCCCATAATGTACTGTGAAGTTCCAGGAACAGAAAAATGTGTTGAGCTCAAACCGGCCGGTATCACAGCAGACGTAAGAGTGTTCAAGCAAAGAGTGTTTTGCATCAAAAGTGTGTTTATATTTGCATTTTTGATGCAAAAAGCTACCTAATCGGCACTGCAAATGGAGCCCGTAACTGAGGCAGTGCAGAGTTCTATGAAATTGAAAAGTTGTGTGTAATTTCTGAAAAACAAAGTCTATTTTGCACAGCTCTAACTGTAGCTAATATTTAAACCAATTTAATCATCAGTGAACTAACATGGCAGGAGCACTCCGAGCTTCTTTAGCACTGTAAGTTTCTCATGTCCCTAGTTCTGTGCAGTGTGCTTGCTTTTTTTTTTTTTTTTTTAACATTTTTTAATTAAACTTTATCCTATTTAATTGCTAGGAATAGGAAAAAATGCAGAAAGATTGAGATCTGAATTTTAAACATCCTCATTTTAGGTGTGTTGGTTTCAGGTCTCAGTTTTAAGGGACCTGCAGTGGGGGAATCTCAGCCCAAGATTCCTCTGGAAAGCCAAAGTTGAACTTTTCCATCCCAGTCACAGGTAAGGTGCCTGTTCTGGAGCTGCCTTTGGGATTGCACTCTGTGATCACTGCCCCGAACTCACTGAGAATTCCTGAACTTGATCCCCAAAATCCTGACTTTTGAAAGCACTATTTTATCCAGAATGAGTCCTGTTTTCTGGTATTTGGGATCACAATAAACTGATCCTCTGCGTTGGGTTCTACCTGGAAAAGGGAGTGGCCTCATCCCAAAGCAGCTTTTCATTAAATCCCTCTTCCTTTTCATCAGCTTTTCAGTAAATTGTTACTGCCAACTGTTAATTCCTATGAAATAATAAGGAATATAATATCACTTCTTTCTCATGCAATCCTTCTTGCTCATGTTGATTGGTTTTTATTTTAGTGAACAAGTGTCTCCACAATCCAAATTCCACCATACATTCAGTCTGACTGGACACTGCAAACTGAACACTGATTTTATCCCGGTGCCAAGCTCATCCCCCTGAGCTGGGGAGGTGGAATAGGGGTGTGGAACCTGGCCAGGACTCCTCATGCAGGTGGGGGATTGCCATTTGTCTCACTGGCTGACACAAAGGACTTCTTGCTTGGTCTCAGAAAAAAAAGAAAAAAAAAAAGAAAAAAAGGAAAAAAATCATAATTTTTTGAAAATTGGTTTCTAGCAAACCCTGAATTTTAATCTAGGATCAGAGGAAATATGTAATTTTAAGTCAGTAGTGTGGTTGGTCCTTTTTATTTTTTTTGCATTGACATTATTAAATTAAAAGGAGATCCTTCTTTCCCAGAGTGAGAGAGAGCTACTTGTTCCTTGTATAAGCAGAATTTCTCGTGTCAAAGGCTTGAGACATTGTGTAAATACTGTAACTGTATTAATGCATTTTGAATTCTGGGCTGTGATTGCAGCATTTCCAGACAAGGTCCTTAGCCTGAGCAGGGAATCTCAGTCAAATGTCAGGATCTTGTCTTTAAGGTATTTCCACTCTTAAGTGTAGTGCAGAATGTCACTGTCATTCCAATTAGTGCAGCTGATTGGTATTAAGTTTGTTTTATTTGACGTACTGCAATATTTTGCTTCAAGCCAGACATTAGAAACAGCACATAACAACAGCAGACATTAAGGCTAGTGGCAGACAGGACCTCTAAGAATTGTCAAAGAAATCAACTTTCTAATTTTTGCAGTGTTTCAGCTCTGTTTGTTGCAGCAATACTGACAGATATTTTAGGACAACACAGATTTATAAACCACACCATTCACACTCACATGTTCCTGGTTTGCTGGGCAGTAATGTTCATTTGCTTTGCCAGGTAAAGAAATCCGTTTTTAACACTTCAATCATTTGTCATTGTACATTCACTGCCTAGGAAATTGAGAGGATGAAATTTAAAGTGAGATTCTTAACGTTAGTCCCCCTCTTCTTAAGTGGATTCTGAATTGGGCTTGTAAGGCTTTGGAATCCCAGGGGTGGAGCAGTGCTCCTTCCCTGCAGGGATTTTCAGTTTGGGTGCTGAATTTGTCCTGGGGTCACAGAACATTCTGGGTTGGAAGGGACCCCCGAGACCATCAAGGGCACCTCCAGGGGCACCCCAGGGATCCCTGAGAGGATTGTTCAGGGCTGCCAGGGAAGCTTTGTGAAGTGCCAGTCCCTGGGCTGGGTGGGATTTCCTCTGTTGAGGGTGCAGGGACAGAACCCCCAGCTCTGCACAGCTGATGTTTGATCTTTACCTGATCTTCACCTTCTCCTTTCTGCCAGGCAGGGTCTCCACCCCTCTGTCTGCTGCTGGGCAAATCCTCAGTGCTCAAATGTGCCCCAGGGGAAAATGTTCAGGGCAGAATTAGAGACCCCAGGGGTTTGCAGCGACCCCTTTTCAGTTTTGCAGGAGATGTTACAGAGTGAATGGGCTGGAGACTGAGCTGCTCTGCTGTCTGCCATCACTGACCATGCAAATTAAACAAAAGGTGTGCTGGCAAGGCACTGGGGAAGGAATGGCAGGAGAGGAGGAACCCTCCTGGTTTTATATAAATAAACCTTCCTGTGTCTGCCTGTCAGTTACACATCCTCACATCAGAAACATTTATCTATGCCTAACTTAACGTTTTACCTTGCTACAGTGCACTTGTATTGGAAAACAGGGCTCAGCTCATCCACCTGATGTTGGTGGGTGCAGCAACAGCAGCAGAGAACAACTGCTGAGCCAAAGGAGCTCCTCACACAAGCAAACACAGCTTTTCTTCCCACAATAACCCAGCAGTGTAATTGCACTGCTAATGGGACAACTGTCAGATTTCCATCTGCATGGCAGATTCCTTGGGCTCCCTTTCAAAAGGAGGGAGTCTCACAAAAAATCTCACAAACCTGGCTCCATTTCATTGCAGGGAGGCAGCAAGCTTCAGGAATTCCTTGGTAACAGAAAATGTCCTGGAGTAGAATGATAGCAAGCAGTTTGAGGGATGTGAGAGAAGGAGGGTATTACATACTGAGAATATTTATATAGATGTATTTGTAAAAATAATCCCAGAAAAAGCACCTCTCTATGTCTTGAATGTCACAAGAGGAAATTTTCAGAGGCTACATTGCAATCTCTTCAAATGATTCCTGGTATATTATTTATTACCCTGGCATTTGGGGAATTATTATTTTTGTTTTCGCTTGCTGTGGCTTTCAAACCATGATGGTACTATCCACATTTTCAATCAATAACATGACATTCTCAGGCATCATTTCTCTGGGATCCAGTGATGGCCAGAATTTCAAGCATCATCCTGAAATATCAGCACAGGACTGCTCAGCCAAGTGAAGCATCACTTCCCTTTTCTCAAATGTCCAAACCAAGCTACATGGTTGGTTTGGACAGACTGGTCCTTTAGGAGACTTGGCTCAAATTAGGACCCAGAAAAGGTTCTCATAGTTCAAAATTAGTTTTAATAAATTCCCAAAAAGAACAGAAGATCTTACAAGCTGCAGAGCTTTTTTTCTCCCCATGAAAATGTACAGCTAGTACCTCCACTGTATTTATCTGTGACTAACTGTTGCCAACAACTAAAATTAACTAGAAAATTGAAAGAGGTATGGAACATTCTCAGTCTGGAAGGACAGTACAGAGCTGAAACGATTCCTAGGCACTTTTAAGTGCCCAGAAGAGGCTTTTCCATGCAGACACTGAGCCCTGGCCTGTCTGAGCCTTGCTCTCAGGCACGGCTGAGTGTGCAGCACAGGCAGCAGCAAGCTGTGCTCTAAGAGCAGCCAGGGGCTGGGGCTGGGCTCCTGGTGCTTCCAGAGGTTTTTGTTTGCACTCCATCCCACCAGGATGAGGTTGGTCAGAGGTCAGGGCAGGGCAGGAGCTGGGGAGCACTGAGGGGTATTTGCACAGCGCGCCGTAGCTGCTGCTACAAGAGAAATATGAAATTGTTTAATGGTGCCAGGAGACTCCAGTGAAAGTGAGAAATCCAAGGCAGACAAGGAATCATCCCTCCGGGAGAAGCAAGAGTTCCCTGCCCAGTGGAACCCAGGAATATGAGGGTTATGGTTTGCTGGTCCCCCCAGCCATGAGGGGCATGAACTGGAAGAACCAGCAGGAGCACAGGGAGATGAAAGCAAACAAAAAACCCTTCCTCATGCAGCTGCTCCACAGCTTCCAATGGGAGTGATATGTGGATGGAGCAGAGCTGCAGCAGGAGCTGCTGTAATAGGGGCAATATATCCTGTAGATAAACCCAACAAAACACCCTACAGAAGGCAGGCATGGTCCTCTGGGGTTTTATGCTGTAGCTTTATGGACTTTTCAAATGAATATGTATTAAATCTAGCATATTAAATATATGTCTAATTACTTGTATTTTTTAGTGGCTGCTGACAGAATTTATCCCAGCAGCTCTATTTACTCATGTATGAGAGGAGAGACTCTATTATCCACTGCTTGCAAAGCCTACATCTGTTTTTGTTCCATTCTGCTGCCACGTAGCTTTAGCACGGCGAGCAGGAGTTACTTCATTCTGTCAGAACACATCATCATCCCAGGTTAATTCAGAACTTCCCTTCTTTCTCCCAGCATTACCCTTTTACATCCATTGCTTCCTTTGTTTTGGGTCACTGGGCCAGGCTTTCTGTCTTGTTATCAGAGTTTTACAGTTCACAGTCTGAAACCCCTCCAGTTCTTAACAGATGTTGCAGGCAGGAGATGTTTAACCACTGCTGCTGCACAGGTAAACAGAGCTGCCGTGGCAGGAGGTGAACAATTGCATTCCCAAGCAGAAACGACACAGTGAGATGTTTTACTAAGGCTCATCTGACAATTATCTGAGGTTTAGAAAATCTACAGTGTCCCTTTCCATTGTTTGCCTGCAGTTGTCCCTGGGATTTCAGTCCCAGTGCCTTTAGAGGCTCTGAGCAGATGCACCAAATAACTAATATTGCTCTAAATACTGCACTGGGCAGAACTGTGTATCAGGCCCTTCTGTCCATCAGTCTGAACAGAATTATGGTGACAATCAAGTCCTGACCTTTTGGTCTAATACAGACTTTTTTCAACTGGGATATCAACCACATTAGTCAGTAGAAAACGATGGAGGAGGGTGTATATTAAAATATACTTGTGAGTTTAGGAGCCTAATCCTGCTTTGAGGTTTCATATCTCAGAATCTTGGAGCTAAATTGCTGTGTCATATGTCTCAATAATCATCACTATTTTCTCTTAATACACATCTAAAGAAATATGTATTTCTGCTTCCTGCTATCTCCTTTCATATAACTTGTGGCCCTATCATTTTCTCAGGCTGGGAAAATAATCTTCCCAGAAGCAGGAGGTAGCATTATCCTGGCTGTGTTAGCATTCCTCAGAGTACTCCAGGCTCATGCTCATGTTTCCCACTCCATGGAATATATTTATTCAACACCTTCTTTTTTTTTTTTCTTTTTTTTTTTTCCTTGCTGCAAAATGTACAGACAATCCTTTCAACTGGTGAACTGCTGTATTACAAGAGGCCCCAACCAACTGCTTTTACTCTGGCAAGCTGCTGTGCTTGCTGAGTTTCCTGCAGAGCATGATAATGCATGTAAAGCATGGCCAGGAAAAGCCCACTGGGAAGTGCTGCATCCCAGGGACACGCAGCAGAGTGGGTTTGGATGCGATGCCTGTGCTGAGCCTCTCAGCCCAGGAAGAGGCAGCCTTGAGTGGGAGTTCCTTGTGAGGATGAGGAAATGCAGAATTTTACAGGCTGCAGACGGCTCAGTGAGCTCCGGTGGTTTTGAAGATAGGTAAAATAAAAGTTTGAATTTTAAGTGTATGAGCTGGGACGGATTTCGTTTCTGCTGGTGATATTGTTACAGTCAGAAAACAAAGCTGATGGCACTGTGGCAATGCTGTCTGCTCTGTGAATAGTCTGGAAGTGTTCAAGGCCAGGCTGGATGGGGATTTAAGGAGCCTGGAGTAGTGGAAGGTGTCCATGAAAGGGGGTTGGATTAGGGGATCTTTAAGGTCCCTGCCAGCCCCACCCTTTCATGATTCCAGGAATTTCAAACTCTTGTGCATCTAATCTGGCACCTTTCACATTTGTTATCTATGGGGAAAAAATGTGAAATTTAACTACATTTCTGGAAGCTGAGCTTGGTCTCCTCTTTCCCTGGTTTTTGCCATAGCATCTCTAGAAAAAGGATGGAGGAAAAATAAGAATTTACTGTTTGTCCTGAGTGCTCTGAGTAAAGGAGAGCAGCCACAGCAGGGCCATGCTTTGCTCACTGTCCATTCTCCAGTCCTGTGTGTATTGTTCCACTAAATCTTTAAGGCAAAACTTCATATGCTTATCTGCTTGATTAAGTATCCACTATCTTCTTTCATCCTCATCATTAAATGACAGTAATTACACCAAATTGAATGCATGACCTGTGAGTGTTTGCCCCAGTAAGTTACCAGACAAGGACTGCTTATACTTTAATCCACTTCCATCAAAGTTACAAAGATTTAGTTCTCCCAGTACAGAGACAGTGATTCCCATCAGAAAAAGGTGCAGATAATTGCCATTTATTACCTGCAACACAAATCAGGTCTGAATCCTCTGTCTGGGTTGGCATGAAAAATAACCACTACTAAGTGGAGCAAAAGGTGGTGACCCACCAGCTAATGAAGTGTCAAAATGAAGCCAGCAAAAAGGAATGACTTTCAAAGTCAATGAAATAGGGAAAAAATGGTAAATATTTTATATATTTTTGAGGATTAACACTAATTAGATTTCTTACTTTTTTATTTGCTCTCCTTAATTCAGTCCTGCAGCATAGGTTCATCTAAACCCAAACATTTTTGCGGGAAACTGTATCATGTTGAGAAAGCTTAAAAATATAGGCAACCCCTCATATTATTCAAATGGAGAGCTCTTGTAGTTTGCCTCTGTCAGACTGCCAGTGTGAGGCAGAGCTGCCTGTCTCGTGTGGAGGCAGGCAGCCCTGCTCCTGTGCAATCAGCCCCGGCTCTGACAGGCTGGGCAGCTCCTGCAGGAAACCCCAGCTCTGCTTGGTTTGTCTGGAAGGGAAGGAGTCACAGCCTGTTTGTTTTTAGCACAACAAACAGGAATAAATGTCACTCCTACCTCTTCTCAGGTAAATGGCTGCATCTGTATGTAACATTTTGACCTAGATGCAATTGGCTCTAATCAATCACTAATTACTTTCAGTTTAAGCCTATATGAGATCTAGTAAAGTGGTGTTCTTTCAAATGTTTCTCTGATAGAGCAGCTTTTATTGGAATTATTCCACAAGAGGCTGCAGTGGCACAGGTCAGTGTCTAGGCTGCTTTTTCAAGAAAACAAAAGAATTAAAGTTTATTAGATTTATCTGGAAACTATTTCTACGAGCTGCTACAAAAGTTTTGTTTGCTACATGACAATTCACTACTTTAGTCCCCAACTTGCATCAGTTGGCACATAATGAGATCAAGTGAGAGCTCAGCCTTAAGCTGTCTGTCTGTCAGCATATTATCTGTTCTGCCATGGAATAGGAGCTAGCAGAGCAGCTTGGATAAATCAGCTTTTGCACTTGTCATTTCCTGCTATGTGGGGACTTTGGGGGAGAAATACATTGTCTAGATTAGGCATGGATTGATAGCTGTGCTCTCCAGGAATGATGAAGAAATATCAGAGATGATCATTATCCACAGAGGCAGCTTCTGCCAGCCAGTCACTGCTTCACCTTCCATGGGAATAACTTTTTTCCATCTCCTTCCACAGAGCTGAGCTGGTGTGAGAAGCAGTGAAAAATTCCATCTGTGAGTGGCTTTGTCCCAGGCTGAGCAGCTGCTGGAACAGAATCCTGAGAGCTCTGCAGGGGCTGGACACAGCTCCTCACCAGCTTCAAGGCAGCAAGAAAGCAACATCAGATTTCAGTCAGCAGGAAGTCGAAGGAAAGGAGAAAAAAAGAAGAAGAAAATTCAGTCTCTGGAGAGCAGAGTGAGGGGCTGAAGGTGTCACAGGACTGGAGCAGAGGTTAGAACTGCGGTGTAAAATGTTGTACAAATCTCATCCCGAGTTTCAATCCCACATCAGAGCAAGTGGAGGCTGCTGTCATTGAAATGGTGGCAGTCCCACACGGTGGAGGGGGGACCTCTCCTTCTCCTGGCTGGCTGTGGCAGGGCTGCTCAGGGTGCAGGAGCAGTGCCTGCCTCAGGAGCCGCCAGGAAACCCTGGCCAGGAGCTGTGTGAGCCATGCTCTGTGGGCTCTCTGCTGAATTGGCACACCCTTTCTAAGACAGCACTTCATTCCTTGTGGAAAAGACAGAAAAAAAAATTATCTACTAAAATACATTTCTCTTAACTTTAAAGGGATTTCATATTGGCACTTTCTGGTTTATCTTGATGTATCAAACCAGATCTTGCAATGTCTCCCTTTCCAGCTGTCCTGCCTTTGAACCTGATTGTCTGAAGAGCTGGAATTTAAAACTTCTGTTCCTTGACTTCCTAGTGAAGGCAACAAAGACCACTGATGAGTTTGTCTGCAGTGAAACCTGCTGATGGTGAGGATGCATCAGGTTACTACTGCTGTGTATATTTTATTATCCCAATAATTACATGGAAGTCTGCACCCCCCTCTCCATATTCTGTTTTCACACCTCTGGGGCCCAGAAATGCTGGCTGGACACAGTCCCTGTCCTTTAGAGCTCTGGCTCAGGTAAAAACGATTCTTACACACAGAGCAGTGACTCCAGGAAAAATCTGATTTCATAGCTGTCCATAAGAATCCTTTGATTTGAAATTGCTGTTTTTCCATATGAGATAACTGAAGCATGAATATTTCCACCATGATAAAAGATGAATCAGCTTTCCCCAGGAGCATCTCCAGACCCACTGCAGTCTGTCAATCCAGGGCTCTGCTAAGCTGAGCCTGCCACTCCTGCCAAAGTGTGATCTGGTTCTGAGATGTGGCATGTGGGCACTGAGATTAAACCTCCCAACTTATCACTTACAAATTAAGCTGGGATTGAACATCAGAGGCCTCAAAGTGTTTCTTGCCCATATCACAAACTGAAGAGATTTTTAGAGTATTCTGACAAGGCACAAATATAAGAATCAAATCAAGCAAAAATTTTAAAGGAGTAACGCAAGCAATGAAGTCAAATGCTGTAGGAGCTGAAACTTGAAGTGCAGGGATTTGATAGGAGCCCCTTTTGTACTCGTGCAAGAATGAAATAAATGCTATCTGGCAGCGTGTGTGGCAATGTGCTGAGAAAAACACACAAGGTGATCTCTAACTCAGGATGATAAGATTCCTGACCCCATTTCTTCAAATGCTTGTTGTTCACAGTCCGGGAGCTATTGTTATTTTTGTAATGCAGATGTGAACCAGGTAAAAGTCTTATTTCAATTCATTACTACATTTTCACTGCTCATCTGGGAGCATGCTGGAAAGCTGAACTCCCACCTGAAGGCCCCAGTATTGCAGGTTCTTCCCCAGGTGTCAGGATTTAAATGCAGCCAAATGCTGTTGGCTTTAACACCAAGTAAATGAAAATACTTCTGACCCCAGTTACTACCTTCTTGCTGCTATTGGACTTGACAATATTCTTATAGCCTTCTCTTCACAGAATTCTTTCTGGCATCTCAGAAGCAGAGCCTGCCCTATGCATTGCAGTTTGAGGTAGGTTTTTTTGTTTGTTCACCTAATTCCCACTAAGCCTTTGAAAGGAGAAACATATGGATGCTACACATAGGAATTCTTTCCCTCCAAATGAAGTGCAGATACCTGTGGACTCAACAAAGCAGCTGCTTAAAGATCACACTAATTTTTGAACAAGGAACGCAAAACGTGACTTCAGGATCTCTGTGCAAGTCAGCAACATCTGTGTTTAATACAGCAATCAGGCAGTGCTTTGTTTCTGCAAAAGTGCAGGATTCAGTTTAAACCTTGGGGATTCCAAACTAATCAAACCAAAGATCAAGCCAGGGACTGATGCTTTAAGGAGGGATGTAATGTTTTTAATGGAATGCCATTACAGCTGGGAGGAAGCAGTGAGACACCCGCCCTTGTCATGGTGCTTTTTTTGCAAACCTGCACAAGTGGCATTGAAATTATGTTCAGGCATTGCTGAGTGGACTCTTCAAGCAGTTTGGGGGGATTTGTCAAACTATTGCATCTACCTCTCTGGCAATCAGTAAGTTTGGATGCTCCAAAGGATGAACTTTAGCAATGGCCACTTTTGCAAATTCAGCACTAAATAAATGTCAGCACGCAGCAGAAATGGATGTGGTTTATACAGGAATGGCAGGGATAGCATGTGCATGCTAATTATTTTAATTTTCATGCACTTGTGCTGCATTTTCTCATTTCCCACCCTACTGAAGATGGTCATAATGCCATCGTGGCATAGATGAGAAAATGGACAAATAAAAAGACCAGTTAAATTATTCTTCAATTACAGAATCATGTTTATCTGTTCAGTAGCTGCTTTCATATTAAATGTTCTTTTTATTTGCTTGTTGTTAAACAACATTTAAATATTGTGAAAGATTATGAGCTGGGAAAAGCAGCACATTCTTTACACCCCTTCTATACTGCTAGAACATTATTGCAAATAAATCAGAGAATTCACTTTGCTGGCATTTGGTTTAAGGCTTTTTTCTTTCAATTAAAAGAAACATCTTAAGCGAGCTGCTTGCCACCTACAGAAGAGTTTGCAATATGTAAAGGTTACATTGAAAATAAATAAAACCTCAAATGCAAACTCATTCAGGCTGTGATATTTCTCCTCAGAGCATCCCAGCCCCTCGCTGTGCATTCCAACACGCAGACCAAAATGAGTTTATTTCCCTGCCTAGTGCTGGGGATCATTTCAAGCCCATTAGGTCAGACCTGGAGAGGGATTGTTCAGAGCTCTTGAAACTCCTAAGAAAAAAATGACTATTTTTGGTCAGACTAAGGCTTCTTCCTCTCCCCCTTCCCATCTGTTTTTAAAAGTCTGGATGCTGCACTCTCCCTGTGGGAAGGTGCTGAGGGAGCTGCTCATCAGCGAGTGGTGATGCTGAGGAACAAATGCCAGGGGAGAGCTCACTCTGCCCCAGCAGCAGGCAGGGACACTGCTGCAGGATTTTGGGGGCTCCTCCTCCTCTGCTGCCTCCCAGCTTCACCTCCAGAATGCAGATTTCGTGAAGAGTTTAGCACAAGCTTTATATTTAGCTTCCCTCATAATAAATGACTCTGCTGCCTCTGAGATCTGTGGAAATAGGATGTTATTTTTAATGGGCAGGAAGATGGGCTCCATGTTTTCTGGTGAGATTCCCAGAGTCTGAAATGGGTTTGTGTTGCTGGAAAACGCCATTTGAATTTTACCTTTTGTCTTAAAGATTACCGAGAGCAAACTTTCTTTTGAGCATGCATCAACTGATATGGGTTAGGGGTTTTTTCATTCATAACAGAAGCAGAATGTTTGGAGGCCAGTCTTAAAACAGAAAAAATGTTAAATAGTAACTATAGAAATGCCATCCAAAGAGGAGAACCTCAGGATGGAGTTATTTTTTAATAATATAGGTTAAGTAATATTCCATATTTGACTGGAATACAGTAGAATTCACAATTTTATATACAGATATCACAGTTGTAACCACAAATATATGGAACACAACTTCAGTCTTGTGCACAGAACTGTTCAAAATTTTTCTAAAAAGCCAAGTCCTTTACAGAAAAAGCAATTCCCTGAAAACAGGAATGCTCATTTTTTTAACTAACCAAATCAATCTAAAGCAAATGTTATAGATATTTATATTTTTATTTGAATGTCAATAATGTTTAAATATTTGCTTTTCAGAAGGTATCTTGGTTCATCCAGCTTTCTGTGTGCTTTTTATTGTTTTGTGATCTATTTGAATATTATTGAATTATCTCTTAAATATTAATAAGGAAACCTTTTAATAGCTCCACATTGTTAAGATTTTGAGATTTCTCTCAGATTTCCATCCATTTTATTCAAAATGCAAAGCTGATATTGAATTCCATTCTAACCCAAAGTAAATATTAATGGGATTTTTTCCATTTTGCCAATATAATCAATCAACATGTGATATAACCTTGCTAATACATTCAGAATTTAATTTTGTATGCACAACAAACAATACCTTGAGCAGTGGTATTGAGATTTTTTTTGTGCAAGTTCTTTAAGACTTTGGTTTCCTGGAGGTTGCTCACGTGTAAATCCAAGATGCAAAATTCTAATAATCAGCGAACAAAACTGATTAAAATCATTTAGACATGATCTCTGCTGGTTGTCACCATTTGATTCAGTAAATACCAAATGCAAATCCAAAATTTCTTTAGGTTCTGACATCATGTCAATACAAACTTGTCCCAGCTTATGGTGGCAAGGCTCAGTTTGCTCACAGAATGCGTTTTTGTGTTCTGATAATAAACTCCTGCTCGCTGGAAGGTATTGGAATCTTACAGAGGAGCATGAATTTGAACAGAAGGCAATTTCTATGCTGCTAAATGTGAAATCATAATGTTTTTGCTACATAAACCAAGCTTATTTCACAGCACAGAAAAAAAAATCAAGCAAAAACCATGATACACTGAGTCACTGAAGTGAATCAATCTTTAAGAAAGCCTAAGGTGTTAATTTTAAAAATCTGCTTAAATATTTTCGGCGTAGAACTCGTTTTTATACTCAGTGTGAAAATGGCAGTTCTTCTCAGAGTGAAATTTTCTTTTCTTTTAATTCCTGGGTTGTGGGGATGTTTTACAGCCAGTTCTGAAGCACACAAGGATGGGAGGAAAGGAGAGCTTTGCTCAGGGAGTTCTGTCCAAAATGTGTCACCCAATCTTGGAGGCGTCCAAGATGCGTCACCCAGTCTTTCATTCACAGCAAACCAACCCCCAGACCTGCAGAGGGAGGAGGAATTGGCAGCTGGAAAAGCTGCCTGGAGGCCAGCAGCAAGGACTGGTGATTTTTTGCCATCTCATCCACTGCTGGGACCCGTGCAGGAGGTTTTGCACGGGGAAAGTTCCTTCCCCTGGCGGAGTTGGAAGGCGCGGTTGGCAAAGCGCTGCAAGGAGGGAGCAGCACATCTCTGCAGAGGAGTCTGCTTGGAGAGTCATCATCAGAGAGCTCTCAGGGCCAGCTTTGTGGGGAAAAGAGAGAAAAACTATCATTGAAAAAGAGAGAAAAACCAGCATTGAAAAGGAGAGAAAAACCAGCATTGACAAAGAGAGAAAACCCGCATTGAAAAAGTTCCTCCGTTGAAAGCGTTGAGTTTGAATTCCTGCAGTTTTCAGCTCTCTTAAATTACACCCTGTGAAAAACACACAAGGAGGAGCTGGTTTAAAGCAGGTTTCCTCCATCAGGTGGAAGATTTAACTCCTTAGCTGGGCAGGGAGAATGTCATGGGCATGACTGTCCCGTTCCACATAAATCAGGATCAGGGATATCAGCAATGGGTGGAACCCTGGCCCCGGCTCGTGCCAGAACAAACTCCTTTAGGAGTTTGAAAAGGAGAAGGTTTCACTCCTGCAAATCAGGAATTCTTTCAGGGTAAATGTGATGAGACAAGCAGTGAGTTTCTTTTTCATTTGCAGAGAGAGAGCAGTGAGATTCCTGTATATTTTCAGAGACATAGTGACTTGTAGAAAGACTCTGCATTCCCTGTGCCCAATTTCTTGTCTGCCTTTAAAATTGTGGATCCCAAGAACACAGACTGAGGTCAGCAGAGCAGACAGTGGCTGCCTGTGGCAGAATTTGGCCCAGAACACGAGATTTCCATTCTCATCTCCTGTGCTGGAGAGGAAGGTAGGCATTTACTCAAATCCATAACTTCAGATGAAGGGTTTTTTAGGCCTTGTTAATAATTTTGGTGTTTTACAAATGTTTTGAATTAAACAAGATTACAGGGAAAAAAAATCCATTCTAATTCAATCAAATTAAATGTAATTAGATTTTATATTAATTTTTTCAGTGTCAAATTTATTACCTTTAGGAGGATTTGTAATATAGTATAAATTGTAGCTCATAATAAGGGGTTGGAGTAACAGTGAAATGAGTTTTTATTTTATTAGACTTTACAATTATGAGAGTGATTAATTTCTTCTTTAAAAAGATTTGTTCCTTTGCTTGACAAGTCAGTGTTTATGAACAAAACTTTTAAATTTAGCCACCATCACACCACTCTCAAAATCAATAAATGCAGATTTTTATTATGAACAGCATTGTGCTATTTTTAGCCTTATGACACAGAAAAGAAAGAGAAAATTGAGATTGGCTTGCTCCTTTCTGCTCCACTGGATGAAATAGAAATTCTGTCTGTTCCCAAGTGCATTGATCAACACACAAATTCCATTTGTTAGGCAAATCTTCCTTTGGTAGCCAAATTTCTGAGCTGCAGGCACAAAGCCAGAAGCAGAGGCTGCCTTTGCTGTATCTGTGCTGTTGGTGGGATGAGGTTCAGTTCTGAGCTGGAGCTGCTGCTCAGCTGAAATGCAGGATTGCCCAGGTCCTGATTCCAGGGATCCTCTGCAGCTCAAAGGAATTGAGGCATTTCAAGTCACAAAGGAGCTCTGGGGTATTGTTCTCTGTGTGCCCCAAGGAATCTGCCTTGGCTGTGCTGGAGGGGCTGGGGTTGTGTCTCTTGTGTTTGTGGGGTTCCCAGATGAAGGAAGGAATGATGCATCTGACTCCGTGTTCTCAGAAGGCTAATTTATTATTTTATTTACTATATTATATTAAGGAATGCTATACTAAAGCTATACTAAACCATAGTAAAGAACACAGAAAGGATACTTACAGAAGGCTAAAAAGATAATTCCTCTGCAGCTCAAAGGAATTGAGGCATTTCAAGTCACAAAGGAGCTCTGGGGTATTGTTCTCTGTGTGCCCCAAGGAATCTGCCTTGGCTGTGCTGGAGGGGCTGGGGTTGTGTCTCTTGTGTTTGTGGGGTTCCCAGATGAAGGAAGGAATGATGCATCTGACTCCGTGTTCTCAGAAGGCTAATTTATTATTTTATTTACTATATTATATTAAGGAATGCTATACTAAAGCTATACTAAACCATAGTAAAGAACACAGAAAGGATACTTACAGAAGGCTAAAAAGATAATAATGAAAACTTGTGACTTTTTCCAGAGTCTGACACAGCTTGGCCCTGCTTGGCCAATAAGTCAAAATAATTCACATGAAACCAGTGAAACAATCTCCAACCACATTCCAAAGCAGCAAAACTCAGGAGAAGCAAATGAGATAATTATTGTTTTCCTTTTTCTCTGAGGCTTCTCGGATCCCAGGAGAAGAATCCTGGGCAAAGGGATTTTTCCAGAAAATATGACTGCACAGTGTCACACCTCTCCTGCCTTGCCTGAATTGTCCTTGCTCCTTGTTCTTCTTAACCAAGTGCTCTTTGTTCTCCTGTTATTGAGCATTCTTTGTTTTCTTGCCCCACACCTTACCTGTGCTGTCCCCTCCTGTTTTTTGGGACCTTTCAGGATGCTCCAGACCATGCAATGAATCAGAGCCTCTGCCTTTCATTTCTTCTGCTGCTTCCCCTGCACAATCTGACCTTTGCCATGACTTCAACATTCCATTTTCCAGCCTTGGGGAAATGCTGACCACTGCTTGTTGAACTCAGGTTATCAGAGAGAGGGTGGATTTCCAGTCAGAGCTTTGGCTTATTTCTACAACAGGAACGAATATTTTTACCAATTTTCCCTTGTAGATTCCTTAACTCACCATAAAACACTCCCAAGATTGGATTCATCAGCTCTTGCCAGGCCACAAATTACTGCAGATGAATAATAGATGTTCCCCACTCCTGGGTTTGCCTCTCCTGCCTCAGCCTGGCCCTGCTTCCAAGTGGCTGCTGAGCCTCTTCAGCTGCTGATGAAAAGCAAACAGCCACCAAGGTGGTGAGTGGCACAAATTCATCATCCATCCCTCCATTCCAGGGATGCCTTGCATTTTTTGAACTATTTTAATTCCTTTTGGAGCCTGGAGACTGCTGAAGTAATAACAGCTTACCCTAGGAGCAGATTTCTTAGTAAACACTATACCTCTGTGAAAAAATAGCTATTATTGTGTTCCAAAGGAGGCCAAGAAGACAGATTTATTGGATTTGGTTTTTTTTTGTTGAGTTTTTTGTTTTTTTTTTTTTTTTTTTTTATTAATTGGTTGGGGTTGGGCAAAGGGATTTTTCCAGAAAATATGACTGCACAGTGTCACACCTCTCCTGCCTTGCCTGAATTGTCCTTGCTCCTTGTTCTTCTTAACCAAGTGCTCTTTGTTCTCCTGTTATTGAGCATTCTTTGTTTTCTTGCCCCACACCTTACCTGTGCTGTCCCCTCCTGTTTTTTGGGACCTTTCAGGATGCTCCAGACCATGCAATGAATCAGAGCCTCTGCCTTTCATTTCTTCTGCTGCTTCCCCTGCACAATCTGACCTTTGCCATGACTTCAACATTCCATTTTCCAGCCTTGGGGAAATGCTGACCACTGCTTGTTGAACTCAGGTTATCAGAGAGAGGGTGGATTTCCAGTCAGAGCTTTGGCTTATTTCTACAACAGGAACGAATATTTTTACCAATTTTCCCTTGTAGATTCCTTAACTCACCATAAAACACTCCCAAGATTGGATTCATCAGCTCTTGCCAGGCCACAAATTACTGCAGATGAATAATAGATGTTCCCCACTCCTGGGTTTGCCTCTCCTGCCTCAGCCTGGCCCTGCTTCCAAGTGGCTGCTGAGCCTCTTCAGCTGCTGATGAAAAGCAAACAGCCACCAAGGTGGTGAGTGGCACAAATTCATCATCCATCCCTCCATTCCAGGGATGCCTTGCATTTTTTGAACTATTTTAATTCCTTTTGGAGCCTGGAGACTGCTGAAGTAATAACAGCTTACCCTAGGAGCAGATTTCTTAGTAAACACTATACCTCTGTGAAAAAATAGCTATTATTGTGTTCCAGAGGAGGCCAAGAAGACAGATTTATTGGATTTGGTTTTTTTTTTTTTTTTTTTTTGTTTTTTTTTTTTTTTTTTTTTTTTTTTTTTTTTAGTTGACTGGTTGGGGTTTTTTCTTTGCTTTGTTTTGTTTAGTTTTTTTAAAATTCCAAATCTTGTTTCTTCATTAAAATAAATAGAATTTGGAGGCATTGTAATCCACCCACTCCAGCATAAATGAGAGTGATTTGCCTTTTCTGGGTAACTGTCCTTGTCATTAGAGATGGTTTTTTGTTAAGTAGATGCCTCATAGCACAGCTTGCATCTCTGTATCTCACAAGCCAAAATTACAGTCTGCTGAGCAGAACCCTCACCTGTGCTTGAAAATCACAGATCTTGGTGAGGAGGAAACTCAAAGCTTATTTTGGAGCTCCTGTCTGTATCCTCCCCTGTAGCTGAAAGGACTCACTGTCAGCAGCAACTGGAGATCTAAGAAAAGCATTTCTATTTTGATCCCTCCACAGCTGAACACAGATCTGGGAATTTCATGCTTTGGGGATACTTATGCTTCATGTAAAAATAGGTGAAACTGAAACAATATTATGAAGAAAATTACATTTTGTCTGCAAATGTTAGTGGAAGAGTTTAAATATTTGGTTTCACACTGCTCCAGCCAGTCCATGCAGTCTCAAAATCCAGCACAGAAGTGACTGATGGCACAGGGAGCAATCAATGCATTCCAGGCATCCATAATCATGTTCCTCTTTTCACCTAATTGGGCAGCCCCAAGTTTCTTCCCCAAACTTCAGCATTGATGTGCAGAGGGAGAGGCACCAGCCCTGCAGTGACATTAATACCAAAAATAAAGTTGGTGTCACCAGCAGGGGACAGCTCGCTGCTGCACAGCTCGTGCTGCTCTGCATGTTCAAGCCTTCAGGATCCAAATCAAACTGCAGCTCATCAATAGCTACAATTGATGAGGCTTCTTGCAGGCTCCAGATTAAAAATCAGCAAGGGTTTGGCAGCAATTAAATCCAGCTGTCCTCTGGATTTACTGATGAAGAGGCTCTTTGGTGGTGCTATCAAAAGTAGTGTTATCTGGATCAATTCTCTTTGCTAAATTGAGTGATAAGGCCATTGTAAGCAAAAAAAATTCTTGCAATAAGGAGCTCCCAAGCAGGCTGTTGAGGAGCCAGAGTGATCTCCTGGATGTCTGAGTGTGCAGCTGAAAGGCCCTGCCAGTGTGGTGGGTAGATCTTCATCACAAGATGCCTCTCACACCTCTGATCAGCTGGGAGAATTCTTATATTAAGTCTAATTACTACAAGTATTCCACACCAAAGCCCCATGATCTCGTTAACTCAATAAAATCCCTTTCTGTATGGGCACAGATCTATTCACAGTTACAACAAAGAAGCAGAGAAGGTATTATGAAACTATAGATAAAAATGGATAAATGGTACAGAGAAAGTCACTTCCTTTGCTTGCAGTTTGAATATTTTGAAAGCCAAGGAAAAGATTTCAGGTGGCCTAGATGTTGAGATGTCTGGGGAATCTTGGATTCTTTTGAAGAATCTTCAATCCTTTTGATTTTGATGCCAATGTATATTTTCTTCTTATTGGTCATTATTATTTTAGGAGAATGTTGGAGACCTGTTACAGCTGGAGCTGTGAGTTATTGCAAGGTTAGAGCAACATGCATATTCTGGATGTTTAATGGAGAACCAAAAAGATGACTTAAATTACAGGGCTTCTTGTGAGTTCTTGTCTATCAACCCAGAAAATAATTTCAACCTGTCAGGGAAAAATGAAAACTGGAGTCCTACTCAACAAGGTGCAAAATTGTTGCTTAATGTAATAGTAAATAAGCTTATTTTGCACTGTTATTCAGGATGAATGATTTGCACTGCTATTTAGGATGATTGGTTTCAGTGCAAATGAAATATTTTTCAATTTCAGAAAAAAACCCAATCCAAGTATATTTTAGGTCTTTTATGCAGATAAAATATCTGGGTGAATACATGGGTGAGAGAGACTTCCACTGAACTTGTTCCTGGGAAAGCAATTTTCTACCAGCAAATGCAGATTTGACAGAATCAGTCACGGATTTCTGGGGTTGTTTCCAGGGGAGGAATTTTTGAACTGAAAAAGCAGATTGCACAGAAACAGGGAGGTCTTTTGGTTTTGTTGAGAATGCATGATTGCTGATATTTGCAGGAGAACTCCAGGAGCTCATTCCCTGATGTGCTTTCATTTTCCTCGCACCAAGGCAGAAAACTCTGGGAGGTTGGGAAGGCAGCACAGTCCTCAGCTGCCAGGTGGAGCAGAGGATTGCCCAGTTAGCTGACCAGCCCTATTCCAGCAGGCCATTCCACTCCACTGGAAATCCCAGCAAGCCCAGAGGTTCAGGTGAATGGAAAAGCAGCCCCCAGCAGCCTGGTCTCTCCCTGTTTGTATTCCTGCTGCTTTTTTGGCCAGGGCTTCGATTGCTCCTGCAGCAAAGCTGGCCTCCATGCCATGAGAAAAGCAGAACATGGATTGGCAAATTTAATAACAGTCCAAGCTGAGACATTTCTCCTTTCCCTACCCACACAATCCCTGGCACCTGCTGCCTGCAGTCTGTCCCTGATTCCTCTCTGTCCCAGCACAGGGACACTCGGGGTGTCAGCAGGCAGAGGTGAGCTATCCCAGCTGTCAGCATCCCCAAACTCACACTGACTGACAATTTGTGCTCTGCTCATCAAATCCGTGTGTTTCCAACTCCTGTGTTTCAAACCCTGCTGTCTAACCAGAGCTGCCCATCCTGTCCCTCACGTCACTGTCCAGAGAGCTGGATTGTGTTTTGTTATGTGTTCATTTCATTTGAGAATACTCAGGTATGTCTTTTAGGAAAGAGTAGCGCTTAAACGTTTTGGTTTCTTACAGAAGTTTTGATTTCATCTCTCATCTCCAACTTTACAATACCTTCCCATTATCAGTACAAAACTTCAAATAACAAAGAGCGTGGAAGCACCTGGGCTGGAATTCCCCAGGAATTTCCAAAGTGCTGAGTGATTTAGATCACTGACTCCAGCAGTCTCTTGAGCAATTACACCGCCCTAATCCCTGCAGCTCAGAAGTGGCTTTGTTTCTTTCATGTTTTCTGCTAATACCGCTGCACAATGCAAGCAGGCAGTGTGCAGACACACTGCTTTAGCCTCTGCCTCCTCCTGAAGGGAGTTTTTCCCCTGATCAAATGAGAAGTTGTGGTGTCTGGTGCTCTCCCTTCACCCTGTGTGACCTGCAGCACAACCCTGCTCACCGGGGCCTTTGGGGCTGTGCAAGGGATAAAAGGATCTGCCAAAGGCAGGCACGGACAGCTGGGCAAGGGAAAACACAGGAAGGAATTCCTTTCTGGCCTTAAAATCCTGCCTGAGATTCACTGCACCTCTGCATAAAGCAGGGATTCCCTGCTGGAACCTCTGCTGAGGAGTCAGGACCTGGTTTCCCTGCTGTGCATCCCTAGAGGCACAGACAGAGTTTTCCCTCTGGATGTGGTGCTGAGGAGCAGGCTAATTTTAGCAAAAAAGAACTACAGGAGCCCACATTTTTGCTAATGAAGAGTTTACTTGGCTGTGCTAAGGAAAGCTTCACTAACTGGTTTTCTGTCAGGAAGTTTTCGTTTGAATCTATTCTCTTTTTCTAGGTAATTTTAACATTTCTTGTGAGTAGAACTGAAGGATTTACATTCCCTGCCAGGAGGAAAGGCATGTGCTGCCCCTTCAGGTGACAGCCTGGGACACCAGCAGGGCTGGCAGAGCTCTGACCTTTCCTCCTCCCCTCAGCCCTTGGTTTTGCCTGCTAACCCAATTAAGCACCTTTCTAATTGGGGTGCCCACGACGGGGGAGTTTCTGCAGGGCTTGATGCGGGTGTGTGGCAGCACAAGTGTTCCCAGCGTTTGTGCCAGGACTGAAGCTCCTGTTTGCTGCTTCCCAGACCATCCACCAAGGATGATGGACTCAGAGAGCAGACCTGGGAGAGAGGCAAGAGGAGCTAGAGCTGAATCCATTTCTCTCTTCCCTTGATGGCTCCTGAAATCCACCCAGACAGGAGCAGAATCAGTTTCCATCCTGGGACTTAGAAGTGATTGGGTCTTTGTTGTAAGTGGCCAACTTCTGAAAAGAAAAGGAAAAAACATTAAAAAGTTTTTTTTTTTTTTTTTTTCTCAAACTTACATCCTTTATATTTCCAGCTAAAAGCCAAACACCACTCAGGAGATTTCAATCTGTATTTAAGATATATTTAACAGATTAATTTTATAGAGAACTTGGGCGGGTAACAGTCACATTTAGCTACTTTTGATGCAATTTCTCTAGGAATTGAGCTGTGCAGTCCTGGCTCCCCACACTCACCTTGAGCCTGCCTGGCAGCTGAACTCATCAAGACTAACTGAAGGTAAGCAAGGGAATTGTTCTTGAGAGCCACAAGACTTTATTTTACTAATTTATTTTACCCAATTTACTGACTGGGGAGCTGAAGTACAACAAAGCTACAATGCCACCATTTTTGTCAGTCTGTAATTAATTTGTTGTTTCCACAGATAATGGTACCATATTTAATTTTTAGTAGCTCTTTAATTCTTTGTGACCCTAAGACTTTTCTCTCTGCTAACAGTAAACTGTAGTTTATTTCTGTTTATTTCTGAGCATTGTTCAGCTTCCTGTTTTGTAATAGAATCCTATTAATTTGTCACTTATTTATACAGAAATCATTACTTATCTTCATTCCCATCTTTGTTTAGCTCCTGCAAATATATTTTTATTGCATAATCATCTCATTTGATATTTCATTCAACACTTTCATGTAAATGACATGACATTTTTCCTTTTCCTGCCTCTGAATCACTGAAGATTTTCTCAAGTGCTTTTGTCCTAAATGTATGTTATGGTCCCCATAATTTTGTGCTTATTATTATGTACCCTTCAATCACAGTTCTGTAGTTCACTTTACTCTTTATTTTTTTAATTACTTTTCCAACTGCAGTGCTTTCTGCTTCCACTCCTGTTTTTGACACTATAATTACTGTGCAGACCTGACATTATGTGTTAGCTTCCTTTTCTCTATTACTTTATCTACTTTTAATTTTCATTTTAAATTTTGTTTTATTAGCAGTGTTTTCCTCCTGTTCTGACAACTGTACAGCATATTCTGATTCCACCTCATCCTTCCTCATCCTGCCCTGTTTCTAATTCCCTTCCCCACTGTCACATCCTAGCTGATACCATCTTGATGAATAAATTATCAAGATTGTTCTACAAGAAATCTGTCATGGGGTATGTGACCTCTTTTAAATCTGAGATTTAGCTCTGAATTCCATATCAGCACGACATGAGCTACTCTGATGGAAATTGCAGGAACGGGTGGCTGGCAGTTTCTTCTGAAGCCCTCCTGTCTTTGTTCTGCTTTCCCATCCTTCTATAATTTATCGCTCTTAGGACACAGTAAGTGACTTGGAAAAGGAGGTTTTGCCCCAATTATAGCTTGATTGAAGTTAAGTTCTAACAGCTGTACTCAATACACAACCTTGGAATATTCTAATATTGCATGTTAAAAAATAAACACACATGGACACTTGAAAAATGTGTGGGTCTTCCCTCCACCTTTATTTTTTCATAATTCATAAATGATGGAAGTGTCAAATTATTATTGTTATTATCACTTCTAGATTTTAATTCAGCCAGGGGAATGTAGAACTGGAAGCCTCTGTTAAAACAGTCTCTGAATATTTTTTTCAAATATTCTAGATTAAGGAAACATTTGTATTGTTTGGCTTTTATTAACACCTTCTAGTACATCCTTTAGCAGTGGAACAGAAGTCCCAGTGGAGACACAGTGAACTTCCAAGGTAAAACATTCATTTTAATGTTTTCTGTTATGAAAATCGTGCCGAGATCTCAGACTTTCCATAATGGTAAGAAAGATTAAAAAGCGACAAAGTAAAAACAAAGTGGAAAAAGATGGGTGGAAAATGAAGATTTTCAGTTATCTGCCTTCTCCAGGCTTCTTCTGAAAGCACCAGGATCAACCTGATATTTAACCCCATGTGCTGCTCTTTCAGGTGGAAAGTTTCTCAGCCACATTCCTACCTCTCCCTCTTCACCACAGCTCTTCACCGAGGGGTGAGGATGATGATGATGAGGAGGAGGAGCTCTGCCCTCTGATACGCCTCAGGTTTGGCTTTTATAGTTTTCAAATATAGCTTTTATATTTTTCTGTGCTGCTTTAGTGTGTAACTCTGAGCTTCATATTAAGCATTAGCAAGTTCTCTTCACAGGGTAGGCAGACAGAGCAATCCTTTCCCAGCTTGTCCAAGTGCTACAAGCTCCAGGCCCAAAAAAAGTATAAACAATGGGAACTGAAGACAGAAAAATGAGGTTGGAATTCATAAGCTAAAGCTGGAATTGGACAATGAACTGCAATCTGCAAATGGAGCAGAGCTGATCCCAGTGAGAGACCCCGTGAGCACTCGTGCATTTTGGAACCATTTTGGTTCATCTTGGGCTCATTTTGTGACCATTTTGGTTCACCTTGGGCTCATTTTGGGACCATTTTGGTTCACCTTGGGTTCATTTTGTGACCGTTTTTGTTCATTTTGTGACCATTTTAGTTCATCTTGCGTTCATTTTGTGACCGTTTTGGTTCACCTTGGGCTCATTTTGTGACCATTTTTGTTCACCTTGGGCTCATTTTGGGACTATTTTGGTTCACGTTGGCCTCATTTTGGAACCATTTTGGTTCACCTTGGGTTCATTTTGTGAACGTTTTGGTTCATCTTGGGCTCATTTTGGGACCATTTGGGTTCATCCTGGGTGCAGCCCTGGCTGGGCTCTTGTGCTGCCCAAGGTGGATCCATGGAGGAGATCCTTTGAATCAATCCCTGCTTTATTCTGTATCTGTGCCCAGCCCCTGCTCTAGCTCAGCCTTCCCAGGCATCTCAGATGGGGGCTGTGGTTTTTGGGGTGCTCTCAGGCAGTTCTGAGCCCTGCCAGCAGAGTGAAACCCTTGCAGGATGTCCCAAATCCAAGGCAGTCTCTGTTTAATAACTGAGAAGGGGGTGGGCTGATGGAGACCCTCTCTACAGTCTGTGTTGGTGTCATTATGGTGTACAAGACTGTGATTAATTAAACTCATTAGGTCCAGATTAGCGCTGCATGCACTAAGCGCAGCCCTTTTCTGATGATATATTCACTGCATCTTTAGTCATATGCATAAAGGATTGGAATCAGCATTCTCTGCTTTGTGTTTGTGACTCTAAGTGGGGCAAGCACAGTGACGTCCCCAGATGTGAAACATCTGGTGTCCTGTCCTGGGCTGAGGAATTCTGACACTCAGAAGTGGAATACAGAGGGCAAATCTTCTCTTTTCTTGTACAAAGGAAGAGGGTTTTTTAACTTGTTTGTGTGTAAGGAATAAGTGAAAAACTGATAACTAAGTGAATTCATAGGCTGAGAAAGGGCTGAACAGCAGAGAATTCTTACAGATTTTCATTTGCTTTAAAAACTGTTCTTTGGACTCTCAGCTGTAGTTTATGAATGCATTTTACATGGGACTTTAGGAGGCCCTGCAGGTGTCCCAGAGGATGTTTGGGGCCCTCAGGTGCTGCAGACACAAAATCTGGGTGCAGGAATGGGCTGAGGCAGAGCCGTGCAAGTCTTGGTTTAGGAGCATCCCAATTCCCACACCTCAGTAGCTCTCCTTTACTCCCATTATTAGATCACTGTCTTATCCTTTATGAGGTCTCTTTCTGCCTTTTCTGAGGCTCTCATAGATGTGCTTTTATTACAGGAGCATTTAGAATTTAATTTCTGGTAATTGTGGCTCCATATTAACTGCACATACTTTATGTACATGAATAAGTCTCATTATGCCTGTATCTTTTCCCAGGAGAATTATCCAAGAAAAAATATTCACCATGCTCAACTAGGCAAAGCAAACTGATCTTTTCTGTGCCAGCAATTCTGAAAAAAATGAAATAAATCCACCAACTGAAAATCCAGTCTCGAGAAAGCAAATCTTTTAAAGGAAGTTTCACCCAGCTTTCTTGCAGGCATTATTCTCCTGATATATCTCACATCAAAATAGAGAAAAATCAGTTTCATTTTTTAAAAGTGTAAAGGACTGTGGGGTTTGTGTGCACAGGCCTGAGATCCAGGGAGAGAAGGGAACAGCAGACAGCTAATTCTTAGTTTGAACAAGGGTTTTTCTGTGTGTTGAAAGAGTATGTGTGACCACAAAGGGAATAATTTACAGCAAACTTCGGAGTTTTTTGGGAGAAAAAGATGTATTTTGGGGAGGTGGGAAGAGAAATCTCTGTACTTTATCAGAATGTACTCAAGCCTGAAGAATGGCACTTTGTCCAGCATAAAGCTCCGAGGTTCAGAATTCAGCTAGGGGAGAGTTTGGTGCAGATATGCAAAATGTGGCATTTCACATCAGGGGTCAGGAGAACACTGAAAGCAGGACATGAGGGCTTGGTTACACTTATTAACTCAGCTTGATCAGAGAAGAGAAATGCAGATTATGGTGAAAGTGTGGTGTAACATAACGCAAAAAATGCCTGTAGCAGTGCAGATGTGCAAAACTGAGCAGAGCTCCTCAGTTCATCAGCATTGGCATGCAAATGCAAGAAAACACGAGTTAATCTTTAAAGGCATGTACCAGTGATTCCACAGTGCTGCAGCCAAGCAGGGGATGGGTTTGCAGAAGCCTCACAAAGAACACCAAAGAAAACAGGAATCACAATAGGAAGATAATGACTTTTACCATGCTTTAAACCAGATTGTGCAGTCCTGCAAGGAGAAAACAGCTGGGAGGTGGAGAAGCAGCGGATTCTGCAGAGGGAAGACTCTTACAACTCGAATTCCTTGGAGCACAGCCCCTGCTGTGGGTGACAGCAGTGTCACCCTGTGCTGTGGCACACACAGGGGTGCTCAGCTGAGAGCAGCAGGAGATTTCTTGGGCTGGAGGATGTTCTTGCCAAGCTCTGTGTCGGAGCTGAGTCCACAACTCTCCCTCAGTTCAGTTCTTTTAGGTTGCTTTTCCCTCTCACTTCCAATGCTTCACAGTTTTTCCAGTTCTTTGCTGGTATTTCACAGCTCACACCTAAGGGGCTTTGCAGGAAATTTTCTCCAGATGTTTCCGTTAAGTGTGTGTTGTCTAAACTGGCAGCACCAGAAGAGACCTCTCCTCCTCTGTGCCCTCCCAAACCCCTCTGTGACCTCCCAGGGACCTCTCTGACCCCCGAGGAGCTCTGGGGACATTTTCCTCACCTGGGCAAAAAGTCTCAATGCAGATTTTGTGGACTGGGTCTCAGGAGAGGTTTCTGCACTGGAAGTGGTGGCCAGGCACTGGCACAGGTGGGTCTCTGCTGTGATGAACTCTGTGTGTGCAGACACGAGGCTTGACTCCATGTTTCTCAGAAGGCTGATTCATTATGTTAAATATTATACTAAAATACTACATTAAAACTATACTAAAGAACAGGGAGATCAGAAGGCTACAAAGAACAAGAATAGAATAGAATGCATAACAAAATGCTGTGACTGCTCACAGCCTTGGCACAGGTGGCTGTGATGGTCATCAATGGAAAACAATCCACATGGACCAATGGAAGATGCACCTGTTGCATTCCACAGCAGCACACAGTTATTGTTTACATTTCTCTCCTGAGGCTCCTCAGCTTCTCAGGAGGGGAAAAATCCTAGGAAAGGATTTCTAATAAAATATCATAGCTACAGGTCTCCATCCCTGGAGGTGTTCAGGGACTGTTCAGATGCTGCTCAGGGACAGGGTCAGGCACTGGCTGGGCTCCAAGATCTTACAGGGCTTTTCCTCCTTTAACCATCCCATGATTCAGCAGCTCTTGCTGCAGCTTTTCCCACCTCTGAATTTCCAGAGTCCCCCTGTGGCTGCACAATAATCATCAACACTCATCAGTATCTGTGCTCAAAGTCAGTAATTACTAAAAAAAAAAAAACTCAGATCAGTCATTTATTTTATCTCAATTTAAAGAGAGGCATGAAGGATCCAGCAGCTGCTGTTTATTACTCAGTATACAAAACCTTGTTTCTATAATTTCATGCAACCCTTTGTGACCTTGTTTTTTTAAAAAAGGAAAATGAAAAACTTTTTCAAGATTCTGCTCAGAACATAAATGGATTGGCTCATGTTCCATTGCTTCTCTTTCCTTTTGATAATTCCATAGTCCTAGGGACTCTAAAGTTCTGGAAATTACTCTGCTCCGGTTACACCTTGCTGGTGCTGGGGGAGGGAGGAGAACCCCCCTCATTTTTGGGATCCACTCAGAAGAACTCTTTGAATTCATTCCAGAGGCTTCCCCCTTTTGCAGGGAAACAATGAGAATGAGTTTCCCTGACACTCCCAGCACGATTTCTGGGCTGCTTGGTTGTTTATTCACCACTCCACTCTACAGCAGTTACAGTGATATTTTCCATCTGCCCAAAGCGTTTTGGGGAGAGAGACAGAAAGTGAATCCAGTACTTACTTCCAAGGCAAAAATCGATTTTAACTAGAACCAATGCATTTTCTATTCCTTTGCAACTCAGGGCTGCCTTGGTATTCATGGTGCTTTTCCTCATGCAGGCCATGTGCTGAGTTCCATTTGCAAAGAGGCAGCACAGGAAGGAAGGCCCAGAGGAGCAGAGCCCTTCTCCCTCCTGCAAAAAGCAAATTCCTCTTTCTTAGCATTCTGTCTCTTCATCAGCTGGGAAACCTGCTGCCACTGAAATTCTCTTCTGATGTCCAGTGTATTCTGGAACAAATCTGGAGCCTACTTGAAAGGCAGCTGCAGTTTGCATACAATCAGCAAACATCTGCAGTAATTCAAAAGGAGAAGGTAAACCATCAGCACTGGGGAGAATGATCAGAGACAATCAGGTCCAGCAGATGCAAATGTTCTCCATGAAAAGCAAGGAGCCAGGCTGCTTTATGAGGCCCAGAGGTGTCCAGAAAAAACAGGGTTTGTTGCCTCTCCTGTCACACAGAACATTTGTTAAAGAACGGCAAGAAACTACAGGAGAAATTCAAATAACAAAATAACAATGCTCCATTCCAGCTTGGTGGAAAATGTTTGGTTTCACTAACTTCTAATCGAACGGGTTTACTAAATTCTAATCCAATGATTTACTAGCTGCTGGGTGTAGGTGCAATTTTCCATGGCATCCACTCAGTGCACATTGATGAACACTGTAATTATCCTCGTGCTGATAACCTGCTCCTAAAATCAGAATCTGGCACCCTCGTGCTCTGGCTGTAGAAAGAGAACTGTTCACACGCACAGAGATGCCTGCAATGTGCATTTTGTTCATTTGTTCAAGCACGTCACCCCCCCGGATATCCAGCTTTTATTTGCTTGTGCATTTTCAGAGCAGCAGACGAAATCCTTGCTGAGACTGAATCTCTTTGGGAAGGTTTATTTCGGTTTGGTCTTTCTTCCTTGGAGGCACAGTGGGTTTTTTAGTGGCATTAAGCGACTTTCCCCGAGGTGTGAGAGTTGGTAGGGAGAAAAAAGAAGGAACTGAGGCAGGCTTTTGTGGCTCCCAGTTGGTGTTGTCACCCACCAGCTCTGCCCGTGTCCCACAAGGCTTTCCTGGCTGATGCCAGGGGCAGAGGTGACATTTGGGGGGGCTGTGTGTGGCCATGGGGGCTCGCACAGAGCCCCCAGAGCCCAGCAGAGCTCCCGGGGCAGCTCGGGGTGTCCACACCTCTCCTGGGTCCCCTTGCTGCTCCTCCCACGCTGCAGCAAACAAATCTGTTCTGTGTGAATGCACAGCGCAACAGGCGGGCAAGCAGTGAGCAACCCAGACAGAGCAGTGACAAAATCCCTCTGTCAACTGAGCAGCAAATCCAAACACCGGGAACTTCACTAGGATGGGCATAAAGGAGAAAAGGAAATGCTGATTTCGTGATGCTGCCGTGAGCTAAAGGAAAATAATTGAAATGCTGAGCAGGAAATTATGTCAATTTACCTCCTCTTCCACTGTCCTTCTTTTAAATTCCTTTTGTCTGTCTCTCCTAACTCTATCTCACATAATTTTTCTGATTTTATTCATGTTCTGATGATCTTTCTTCAAGACCAGTTTTTTGTATGCATAGTTACACCCACTCTTCCCATATGCATCAAGATGCCACTTTTATTCCTCTTATTAATTATTCTTCTCTGTTCTGGCTTTAAATTTTAAACACTAGAAGATTTTTGGAAGTCTCAAAAATCTTACTGCTTAATAGTTCATATTTAACTCATGTTAAACTGCTTTTATCTTGCAAATGTCAGTCCTTCTGACTGGTTTATCTCCCTTTAGACTTCATGATCAGTTTGTTAATGGTGAAGTAGAGAACTGCAAATGTTTAGAAATATATTTCAAGCACAAATGAAAATTCACATGCCTGGAAGGTGTTAATAAAGAAAAAGCTAGAACTTCTGGAAGATTCAGGTCACTCCTCTAATCCAAGAGTAAGATTTACATTAGGGCCTGGAAAGCAAATTCCACTCCTGACTGACATTTCTTTTTCCTGGAAAACAAAGTTTTGGAAACCTTTAATTCCCCACTGGAATAAAAATGGAGCCACTTAACAGTTTTCATAAAGGGGGAATGTTACTCTAAAGTTTATATTGGGCGTTTGCTTATGGGTCCCAGATTCCATATCAAAATATTTCCATTCCACAGCACTTTGAATAAAGCAGAACAGGAGCTTAAGTGCTGCCACAGACCAGTCTGGAAAAGGGCCTGCAGCCGCTTTTGATTCAGAATTCCAGCCCAGGTCTTTGCTGGTGGTTTCACTGGCTTTCCTGAACAATTGCTGCTTTGTAGGTAATGGTTTTAGACCAGTGAGCCAAATCCTGCCTGCCTTTCTCTTCAGTTTCACTGGGAGTTTATGAGCACAGAAAACGGCACGCGCTCCCACTTGAGCTAAAGGGAGAATTTGGGGTAGGAGGAATGCAATTATGAGGCTGGAATTCAGCCAGGCTGCAGGCAGGAGCTGGGAATCTGTCAGGTGGCTTTGAAAGGGCTCAAAGTTGTCCCCAAAGCAGAGGGAAAAGATCATTGGGCAGAGAATTCCCTGTGCCCTGCTTCCAGGTACACTGGGCTGAGAATTCCCTGTGCTCTCCTTCCTGGAGCATTGGGCTGAGAATTCCAGGAGCATTGGGCTGAGAATTCACGGAGCATTGGGCTGAGAATTCCCTGTGCTCTCCTTCCAGGAGCATTGTGCTGAGAATTCCAAGTGCACTGTGCTGAGAATTCCAGGTACACTGGGCTGAGCATTTCCTGAGCTCCGTTCCCAGGGAGATTGGGCTGAAAATTTCCTTGAGCTCTGCTCCCAGGTACACTGGGAATTCCCTGTGCTCTGCTCCCAGGTCCAGAGGTAAGGGGGAAGCTGAGGAAGAGGAGGAGCTGCTTTGCAGAGCATTTTGGAGCACCAAAGGTGGGAGAAGAGCCCAGGCAGTGTCAGCACACGGAATTTCTGCCCAGCCCAGGTGAGCCCAGCAGGGCTCTGCTGTCACAAAGGCAATAACACACCTGGGGGCTGCAGGCTGCGTGCTGTGGAACAGCCCTCTGCAGCAAATGCAAGGGGAGAGCAAATTAAGGTGCAGAGACCTCATCCAAATCCAATTTTCTGAAGCATTAGAATTGCCTAAACAGGACTCTGAGGCTGGTTATTAAATTATGAGACGTCCTTTATTGCCTCACCCCCCTTGCCAGAGCCCAGAAATTCCTTTTGGTAAACAGGAGCCAGGCAGAGCTGGGTTCAAATTGAGATTTTCTTTGGTTCTACTCTATTGGAAGAAATAAGAAGAGATTTTTGATGCTTCTGCCCAGTCCCCAAATGGATATAGCAGTAATGAGAAGGGATTTTTCTGCTCTTTTCCCCCCCTTTTACCAGTTCAGTTTTTCTAGACAATAACTTTCTCTGGAGATTCAAGTGACAGACTGTGTTTAAGTGAGGAAACAACACGTCAGAAATAGCTGCTGGTTGCTGGATTGGCAGTGTTGGACTCCAAGAAGCCCCACGAAAATATGGCAGAAACTGGAAAAACTTTAATTTTTTAATCAATTTTCTTCCCAGCCCTTCTTTCCTCCAATTAAGTGATATTTTGAAAGTCCTGTCTGCTTTCATCTGTATGTTGAAATTGCATGTTATTTAAAATGTTTCTGTATTTTTTCCCTTCCTTTTTAATTTTAAAGTATTTTCCTGAGGTTAAAATTAGTTCAGAGAGTGTTAAGAACAGCAGTGATGCAGTGTTTGGCATTTTTTTGCCCAACACTACTTCAATAAAATATGTTTTACTGATTAGATACATGTACAGGAAAACTAAATGACATTTCCTTAATCAGATCATCAAAAATCTGGGCAAAACTGAAACATAACCCCAAAATTTGGATCTGAGTGCAACAGATACATTCATTGGAACCAAAAACCCCCAAAAGATCAAAAAAGCCTATTTAATTCTTTAAGAAACTGTAATTAACTTTTGTAATAAATGTTCCTTCTGAATGGCTACACAGGGAAGCATCTTCTGAGAGCGGAATATGAAATAATCTTAAGGCAGCTACAAAGAAGTTTTTGATTTACAAAATTCAGTATAATTACGTGATTTTCTTTTGTGTGCAAGCAGGCTTGGCATTGAACTCCCACAAAATGATGAGTCATATGGAGCTGCTTGAGAACAGCAAGAAGTGAAAATTATCTTTAGAGTTCAAGAGCCCAGGAGTGCCGTGCGTGAATCTGATTTTGCAGTGGAGCCTTGGGGCTCACCCTGGTGCTTGAAGAAGGCGAGCTCTGGAGCACGTGGGGGCTGGCAGGGTGGGCAGGGGTGACATCTCCTTCCCTGGGGTGCGAGGATGCTCTCAGCCCCAGCTGCAGCAGAGTTCACTCTGTCTAGGATTTCATTTCTCTGCCAGGGTGTTTGCAGGGCAGGAGCTGTGAGAGCATTTTTGGCTTTGTTATGTTCACTGAGGGTGAATGTGTTGTAGGCACTGAGCAGCTTCCTTCCCTCAGACTTGGGAAAACAGGGAGCTCAGGAAATTCGGTGTTGCACTGAGTGCATGTGTGGATTTTTTAAAAATTTTTTGTTGGTTTCTTTGAGTTTTGTTGCTTTTTAATTTATGTATTTCTTGTGTTGGAGTTGTAGTAGATTTTAATTTCATCTTTAAATTATTATAAACTATATAAATTATTATAAATTATAAATAAATCTATATCAAATATATATCTATATACTAAAATTTCATTAAAAATTGTTATAAATTATTATTACAAATAAATTATGATAAATTAAAAATAATAAGGTGCTACAGCTCATGCAGGCAGAGTGAACCACCAGTGACACCCTTAATCCAGGCTTTAATGACTGGCTGTACCCTTGAACAGAAAACTGCTCACTGCAGGGTGCTCACTGAACCCAAAAATTACTATTAAATTGCTTACAAATAATCTTTGCGACACCTTTTGGTTTTCAAAGTCCTTTTTACTGCTAAATTGATGACTGAAAGGTGCTTTGTCACGCTGTGAAATGCACTGTTCTACCAAGAGCAGGGATTCATTTGTAAAAAGACACTTTGGATTAAGCAGTACCTTCTGTATTTTTTCAGAACTGCAAATATTTTTTTTCCCCCCACAGGTTTTGTTTTATATAAAGAATAATTAGAATTAAGTTCCTTTCAAAACCCACAGTCAGATGTCAGTGGTGCCCGGTGATGGGATGAGCAGCAGTGGGCATAAACCATGATGGAGGAAATCTAATTGAAATATAGGAAAATCAACTTTTTGGTAGTTAAGGTGGTGCAATGGCTTTGTGACAGGCTGAGAAGTGGAATTCTTGGAGAAAATAAAAACCAGACTGGCCCAAGGCCCTCGAGTGGAGCCTGCTCTGAGCAGGGGTGGAGCAGCTGAGCTCAGGAGGTTCTCTGAAAAATATTAATCAGCAAAAGAGATTGTTCCCTGTTTTCAGATTAATTAATGCACCCTTTTCAAAATGAGTTATGCCTCTGCTAACACAGTCTTTAGAGCAGGAATCTATATTATAACTCATTTTTTTTCCCCCTGGATTCTGACTCTGGCAAGAACTTGTTGTGCCATCTCTCCTCATTAGGAGATACATGACATGTTCACAGGAGCAACCCAGGGCCTTTACAGGACATATGCCACGTGACTGCAGACACATTAAAAGGTAATCAAGCATATTAAACAATAATTTGATTTATTCCATATTTGCTTTATGCGGGGATATAAAACCTGCCTGATTCGTTTCCAGGCAGGCTCTTGCCATGGCACAGGTGCTGGGCAGGCAGGGACAAGGCTGTGCTCTGCTCTGGGGTGGCAGAGAAAGGCTCTGGCACAAAGATCCCAAAGCATCCCTCCCAGCAAGAGCACAAACACGTTTGTCCTTGAGCACTGCTCAGATCTCTTGGTCAGAGGTTGACCAGCACAAATAGAAGTGCTGAAAACAGGTGAGGACAGTTAACTAGGAGAGGGAAAAAAAAAATAAACCAAATTCTGTTTCAAGAATTTGGCTTTTTCCCAAATTTGTTTTTTCCCAAATGACAAACAAAACTAACTTATCATAGGCAGAAACCTTAAAAACACCAATTGTGGTAATTATCCTTTCACTTTTCTGCGCATGAGGATGGTTGCTTGAAGAGATGAAAATTTCATTATAAAGTCAACAAAAATTTCTTTGTCTGAAGCATGTAAAGGTTTATTCTGTTGTACAGATGGTGAAGGTTCTACTAACTGAAAATGGAAATATGAAGTTAAATAGACAAAAAGTTAAATGCGAACTTTATAACTCCAAAAAGGTGATCTTCCACTTCTTTGTTAACGTGTATTCTAATCTAGATGGCTGGAGTGTTGTGAGTAATCCATTGCTATGAAACATCATTTATAAAACACCACTTAACACATCTTGTGTGAAGTTTCTATTATTAGCAGATTGTTGATTTCTAAAGAGCAGAAAAAACCATCAAAGGCAGAGGTGAGATAAAGGATGAAATTTCACTTTTGTAAGTAGTTTTTAAGGAGGCAAAACAAACCACGGAAACTTTTAGCAATTGTTATTCTTAATGGAACGCCATTCTTTTAGAAATCCTTAGGGGGATAAATCTGGAGGTCAGGTTTAGAAACACCCAGAAGCAGCAGCACGGACATGGAAAACAAAATGCCACATTTGAGAGCTCTTCCAGCGCTGTTTTGGCACGGCATCAGCCATCCTCAAACATTCCCCTGAAGCAGCAGCCAAGGTCACCCAGCACACATCCCACCCCACGGAATCCTGCCCTGGCTGGGCTTTGCAGGGAGCCTGGACTGCAAGAGAAGCAGAGTTTGCACTCCCAAACAATCCTGCAATCCTGCACTTGTCTTGTATTAGCAGGCTTCCCAACAAAGTCAGGAATGATGGATCTGACTCCATGTTCTTAGAGGTTAATTTATGATTTTAAGATCTATATTATGTTAAAGAATGCTATACTAAACTACACTAAAGAATACAGAAAGGACACACACAGAAGGCTAAAAAGACAATAATAAAAACTCGTGACTCTCTCCCTGAAAGAGCTTGGCCAAAGAGTGAAAACAATTCAGATGAAACCAGTGAAACAGTCACCTGAGGGTGAACAATCTCCAACCACATCCCACCTGTGAGCACAACACAGGAGAAGCAAATGAGGTAATTCTTGTTTTCCTTTTTCTCTGAGGCTTCTCAGCTTCCCAGGAGAGAAATCCTGGGCGAGGAATTTTTCCAGAAAATATAACAGTGACACACTTGCACTTCAGAGTCTTCATTTTGCTGCCTATTTTTTTTATTTCATTTAATCTTTTACAAATTCCAGGTTGTTTTTTTGCTGGGGTTGTGCATGCAGGAAGCCAAAATGTTCCTGAATGGGGGACAAAAGCATTGTGGCATTGGGCAAAGCTGAGCTCTGAGAGCAGGCTGGCATTAGCTTGATGGGGAGGCAAGTTGTTCAAATTGTGTTGTGGTTTTGGTTTGTTAATCTGAGATTTTGGTCATTTGGGGAATTTTTGGTTAATTGTATTAATGAGTGCGGTGGGGTTTAGTGTTGGTTAATTATTATTGCACCCCGTGGTGTGAGATAGGATCAGGAGAAAGGTAAAATGGGTTTAAAACTTTAAAAGGGCATAAAGAAAATTTATTAACAGTAACTAAAAGAAAGAGTAATAAGAATCAGAATTAAACCTTTATGACATTTTTCTTTTTCCTACAACTTTTTTATTGATATGTAAATAAACAAAATGTAATTTTGTAAAAGTTTTATTTTTGTTTTTTGAATTTTCTTGTGTTAGAGTTGTAGTAGATTTTTTACTCAATTTTTAAAATTATTTGTTATAATTATGTAGGAAGAATTATAGCTCAGCTCACAGGGTGTATTTTTTTGTTTGGGGGATGCTTATGTTTGGTATTAGAATCTTTGATTTGTATTGTTGAGATTTGGAGAAAGCTTTTAAAAATTATTTATTTGTGATTTTTTTAAATTTTATTTTTTAATTTTGTAGATGTGCTTTTATAGTTGTAATTTTTTGTGTGTGTTGGGTTACGTATAGTATTTGTATATGCTTGGAGTTTTTGATATATTAAATATATTTTATAGATATCAAATATATTTGTATTTTATATATAAATATAAAAGATAAATAATTTTTCTATAAATATAAAAGATAGATATACTTTTACATATTTTGATTTCTTTTATATTTGGATGGGATTTTTGTTATTTTGTTTTAATACTGTTAAAGGAGAAGTGAAACAAAATCTGCATTCTGATGTGAGTGTCCATCTAGTGATGGACATTCCCAAGGAGTTGGAGCCATGAAAATGGGGTTTTATGTCAGACATCACAACTCCTCTTTAATTTCAGTTCCAGAGAGTCAATCTTCAACCTCCCCCCGTGGTCAGGGCACTGAAGCACTGCATAATTCACAGGCCTCCTTTGATAGACAGCACTGATTATTAGCTTTTTCATCTTTTTTTTTCTTTTTTCCCTAATTTTTCATTCTTTCAGAATAGCTCTGCTTTTGAAGGCAGAACCAGGAAGTTTTTCTGAGGGCAGCTCCAAGAGATCACACATAAATACTTTTTCCAAGACTTGCTTACCAACAAGATTTTCCCTCTATTGTTTTTCTAAATTACTAAAAATCAGTGTTTAATATCCATTAATAATCTATTCTACTAGGATGCCAGTGCAATAAACAGATTTTATTCATTTATTTGTATGTTATCACTCAGATCCCCTCATTTTTAGATCATGGCTGGGTTATTCAGGGCTCTCTGCAGACCTATAACAAAGAAACAAGTGCTCCAGAGAATTTACAGTATACATGAAAGAGAAGATGAAATAACAGAGCAACACAGACAATCAAGGTTGGGGAAGAAAAGCAAGATAAAAAATGAACAGAACTAGGCAGAAAACAAAAAGTCACTCATGGCTCCTGGTGAAACAAGACACAAATGTGAAAGTGTGATATTTGATCAAAAATGCCCTGAGAGGCACAGATGTTACAAAAAGTAGTAAGATCTGCTTGCATTATTTCTAATTAATTACTTAATTTCACAGCCATGTTTACATTTTAGGGACTGAGACTCCTTGCCTCTGCTTGCTTTTCAGGCTGTTTTCTATTTCTCTCTGAATTTTGAGGGCTTTTGTCCTCTGGGTCTTTACCTGGTCTGCTTCTCAGTTTTATCAGTAGTGTTCTCTGTGGACAGTTATTTATTTCTTTGGGTGTTGTTTGTAATTAGTGACTGATTTTGAGATCTGATCTTTCGTGCTCTAATTACAGAGATGCTGAGAAGTAAGTTGTGTTTTTTTTTATTATATATAGAATATGCCATTCTACATGACTGTCAGCGCCCTCTCTCTCTCTAAATTGTTGGCTCAAGATTCTGAATATGATTTTTTTTATTATATATAGAATATGCCCTTGGTCAGCATTCTACATGACTGTCAGCGCCCTCTCTCTCTCTAAATTGTTGGCTCAAGATTCTGAATATGTTTCTTCCATTGAGAAAACCTAGTTTCTATCTTCAAGAAAGATTATTTTCCTGTTGTCTGACATTCTGCACTGGAAAATGTGTAAATTTGAATTATTTCTCACTCTCTAGCTTTTCCTGTGCTCATATTTACCTCCGCAGTCCCATGCCCTACACATGCAGGTTGATGGAATCCTTGCAGCTTCAGAGGAAAACATGTCTCACTAAATACACACCAATTAATTCCCATTTCAGGATTGTAATGGCTTCTGTTCTTTGGTGATTTGTCACTTCATCCCCTCGTGGACACAGCAGAACTCGGTGTTGTGCCGTCCTGGAATTCCCTCAACACCTGTGCTAAGGGCACAGGCTCTGCTGATGAATGTCCCGTGCTCTGAGCACTGATGTGTCATTAATCACATTAAGAAATAGGCCTAACAAGCCATAATTTAAAAGAAAGACTGTGTTACCAGCTCTCTTTTTAGTCAAAGTGAAGCAGTCTATTAATATCTCTGCATTTGGGTGCAGGAACACCTGGGTATTGCCATGTCCTTTTCCAGGCATGCTCCCATCCCAGGGATCTGAGCTGGGGATGCCCCTTGAACTCTGCTCAATATTGCACTAATCACAGCCAGATCAAGGGCAAATTACTGACCCCTAATCCTCACTTACTCTTTCTGTGGACAGAATCAGAGGCTGCTTGGCATCCCAGCATGGAGGAGTCCAGGAATGCCACCCACAACTGGAGCTATTCCCCTCAGCAGCCACTCTGGAATTGTCAATAATTCACTCTGGAATTGTCATTAGCATTGGTTCACAAGGTAAGTGACTGCAAGCAAGGATATAATTGGCATCACCTGTTCTTTAAAAGCTACACCTGCCATTAAAATGATAAAGAAATGAAATCTTAGCTGAAATCATCTTTGTAATTGACTAACACTCATTTCCATACAGTTTTGTCAGAACAGCACAAACTTGGTGTTGACACGGCCCGAGCCTTCAAAGTTGGGCTCAGTTTTGGCAGTTCTCCTGTCTGCAAGAGTGACACTGATTTTCTCAGCTCTCATACAAATTTTCCACTTAACCCTCAGTATTTTACAGCCAGTTCTGAGCAGGTGAGATTGGTGAGAAGCAATTCCCTCTGATACTGAGCACAGATCCTGAGCGAGCACCTCCCACTGCTGCCGGGTGAGTGCAAAGGGAAGAAAACACATTTGGACATTGGTCTGTGGAGAGCTGTGAGAGGGGAACGGCTGCTCCTCTGACCTGGCTCACGTTCCACTCCCTGAGCACAGCTCCCCCAAGTCCTTTCCTGAGTGCTGGAATTGCACCCAGGACCTGGCAGACCTCAGACGTGCTTCCTTGTTTATATTTGAATTTTACAAAAGCCAAGCATCTGCACCTGCTCACCTTGAATGGCCTCCTAAGAACTATTCTAGAAAGTCAAACCCTAACTTTTTACAATCCCTCTTTGCAAGTAGAAAAAAGACAGAAATATCACATTCCAAGAAAAGAAAATGGGAACTAAAATTGCAAAGGTCACCTTTCACTTGTAACTGCAAAGATCTGTTATCTCAGGTGTTGGAATGTCAAAATTCTTTTATTCACTGAGGTGCCACCTCTCCTTGGGCTTGTGAAAATTCTCCTACAGTTACACACATTAATGAGAAGTAAACAGGCTTTTTAAAGCCCTGGACTCTGCAGGAGCCAGGGCAGGTAGAAACATTAATTATTTTAATATTCAGGTGTTTATTTCGGGGCATTGTAGCAGCAAAAACTTCCTTGTTCATACACTTTTCACTGAATGTCCAGAACAAGTCACAGATGTCTTCAATAACATTTTAAGCTTCTTAATTTTGTCTTAGCTGTCAGGTAAGGGACTCTGCAGGTGAGAGCCCACCTGAGGCCGTTCCTTGGGCTCCTGGGGAAGCAGGGGTGACACTGCCTTGGTTTTTGTCCCCTCCAGGACATCCTGAGCTGCTGCCGGGGGTGCAGAGCTCCCAGGGAACCCCTGAGCAGGGATGAGCTGGGCTCTGTGAGCAGAGGCACATCCCGACCTCACCTGCCTTCCCTCCAGCCTCCCCCCAGGGCTGTGAGGTGGGGAGGACAAGGAGAGGCAATTCCAGCCCTCCAGGGGAGGATTTGAACCTTTCCCACCCGACCACTGGGCTCAAATCTGATAAAATCTGAGTTTGGAAAGGCAGGTTTGTCTGTTTGTGTGGGGGTGCTATAAAAAGCACATCACCATGGTATCCCAGCTCTTTCCAATTAAAGAAAACCATTCCTACCATTTACTTAGCAGCTCTGACAATAGCCTGCAGCAGCAGTAAAACAACTTGACTGCCTGGCATTTTACAAGATAAATTCTTCACTACACTCTGTTTTTTCTTGCACTGTTGCTTGCAAAGACTTAAAAAGTTACTGCTTCTTCAACGACTGGGACTGGTATTGGTACACTCATTTGGGCTATGGATCACTGGCTACACTTTGTGCCTCCACATGCCACTTTGAGAAAAATCAATTTCAGTCTTGCAGAGCTCAAACTGGTGTTGCAGAAGATCAGTGCACATTTCCAGGTGCTGCAGGGCATTGGCATCTTGATGTGGATCCAACAAAACATGACATAGGTATGGTGCAAAATTGCTTACTCTTATGCTAAGGGATCTCCTGAGAAAAATTACACGGTAAATCAGAATACTGTGAGGGCGTGCAAGGCACAGCAGCTGCAGTAAACACTTCTACGTTTTTCACTATCTTAGCACAAAAAATATAATTTATATTGCTAATTATAAATGGCTATGCTAATAAGTGTTGTAGGTACAATAGGAAAACCAGATAATATTTAATATAGAGTTTAAAAATAGCATTTAACTGATGTTGAGGAAAGAAGCAGTTTGGAAGTATTTAGAAAGCTTCTGTCCAGCATTAATTGTCACCCAAATTGGATATAATGTCAATACAGTTACTCTCTACTTTTGTTAGATTTTATTTTAAATCCCTGCAGGGTTTTTATACATCTGCAAAGCTTGAGAAAAGGATCACTTGCTTTCTTTGCCCCGCTGTATTCCTACACAGAGAGAAGAGTTAATTTCTCTGTAATTTAGCAGGGGGTGTAGCCCTGTCTGTGTGAAGGACTCGGGCTGCCCTTCCATGGGATATTAACTGTGCCTCCAGTGAGCCCAGCCAGAAATGCTGAGTCCAGATGAGACATTCTGCTGAGCTCACAGCAATGTTCCCTGCCAGATCGTATTTCTGAGCGTTTTTGAAGGAGTAACTTCGTCTCCAAAGAGGTTATGCTAAATCAAGTATCATCTGTTTGTAAAAATTTAACTTCCTGCTGGGTCAGGCGCTGCCTGTCCTCCTGCAGCTGACAGCAGTCAGATGTGTTCTGGTGCCAGGATAAAGCAGAATATTCATTTCCCTGGGCGTCCAGGCTCACTTGATGCAGATCTGTGCTCCTGTCTGGAGTCCCACCAGCTGGAAGCTGCTGCTGCTTCTTCTCCACGCCACCAGGAATGAAATCCTGTGTTTCATCTGCTGGATTCCCTTACCTGGGCCCTCCTCAGCCAAATGATCCAAGGCAGCAAACAGAGCAGGCACAGGAGAATTTTGCTGATCAGACTGACTGGGGCTGGGGCAGGTTTGGGGTTGCTCACAGGAGCAGCTCCAGCAGGAGATTGGTGGCAGCAGTGACCTCCAGGCACTGCAGGGTGGTGACCACAGAACCAAAAAATCGCAGAATCAAAAACTCATAGAATCACAGAATCAAAAAATCACAGAATCAAAAACTGCTAGAATCACAGAATCAAAAACTCATAGAATCTTTGTAAAAATTTAACTTCCTGCTGGGTCAGGCGCTGCCTGTCCTCCTGCAGCTAACAGCAGTCAGATGTGTTCTGGAGCCAGGATAAAGCATAATATTCATTTCCCTGGGCGTCCAGGCTCACTTGATGCAGATCTGTGCTCCTGTCTGGAGTCCCACCAGCTGGAAGCTGCTGCTGCTTCTTCTCCACGCCACCAGGAATGAAATCCTGTGTTTCATCTGCTGGATTCCCTTACCTGGGCCCTCCTCAGCCAAATGATCCAAGGCAGCAAACAGAGCAGGCACAGGTGAATTTTGCTGATCAGACTGACTGGGGCTGGGGCAGGTTTGGGGTTGCTCACAGGAGCAGCTCCAGCAGGAGATCGGTGGCAGCAGTGACCTCCAGGCACTGCAGGGTGGTGACCACAGAACCAAAAAATCGCAGAATCAAAAACTCATAGAATCACAGAATCAAAAAATCACAGAATCAAAAACTGCTAGAATCACAGAATCAAAAACTCATAGAATCACAGAATCAAAAAATCACAGAATCACAAAATCAAAAAATCACAGAATCAAAAAATCACAGAACCACAGAATCAAAAAAATCACAGAATCACAAAATCAAAAAAATCACAGAATCAAAAACTCATAGAATCACAGAAACAAAAACTCATAGAATCAAAAAATCACAGAACCACAAAATCAAAAAATCACAGAATCACAAAATGAAAATTCACAGAATCACAGGCTGAGCTAGGTTGGAAAAGACCTCTAAGATCACCTAGTCCAACCTGTGACCTGTGATTATTGCACCAGCTTTGCTTTACCTGGAGCAGGAGGTGTGAAAACGGCTTAACTGATGAACAGGGTGTGGATCCCAAATAAAGAGAGTTATTTCCCATTTCCCAGTGGGAGCACCAAGTACACAGCCAAGGCTCAGGAGCAAACCCAAAAGAGCAGCAAGGGAGGTTGAGCAGACAGACTTCTCCAAGGATTTACTCCTCTTTTCTTTTTTTTTCTATACAGTTAAACAAGCAGGTGTGGTATTGAAATACACTCTGCATTCTTCCCACAACAAATATGGATTTGTGCAGAGCCAGTCAAAACTTCCTAGTCATGCCAGCTTTGTTTGTGCTCTGTTTGGAAGAAAAAGGCAGGTGAAATTCACTGCCAGATATCAGCTCTGTACAACAAACTGGATAAAGGAGTTGTCAAATAAGACTGAATTAAGAGATTCCAAATCTATGACTCGACTTGATCATAAACCCAATCTTCACTGAAATATGAAAACCAAACAAGGATGTTTAAAGTGCTTCATTATGCAAATTCTGGACTTTTTTCTTATTGTTTCCTTTTAAAAGCAGCTGGTGATGGTGGCCAGGATTTTGTGACAAATGATTTTGACTTTTACACATTTTGCTGAATGCTAGTGGACACTTGTAATTTATTGTAATGATTTATGAGCAAAGAAACCTAACAGTGTTGAAGTACTGACATCTTTTCTGTGATTCTGGCAAAGATTTTCTAAACAACAACATTCTCCTTTTGTAATTCAGGCTTTCTATAGCACATAGAACATTAAACTCATAGTATCAAAAAATCACAGAACCACAAAATCAAAAAATCACAGAATCACAAAATGAAAATTCATGGAATCACAGGCTGAGCTAGGTTGAAAAAGACCTCTAAGATCACCTAGTCCAACCTGTGACCTGTGATTATCAGAATCACAGGCTGAGCTAGGTTGGAAAAGACCTCTAAGATCACCTAGTCCAACCTGTGACCTGTGATTATTGCACCAGCTTTGCTTTACCTGGAGCAGGAGGTGTGAAAACAGCTTAACTGATGAACAGAGTGTGGATCCCAAATAAAGAGAGTTATTTCCCATTTCCCAGTGGGAGCACCAAGTACACAGCCAAGGCTCAGGAGCAAACCCAAAAGAGCAGCAAGGGAGGTTGAGCAGACAGACTTCTCCAAGGATTTACTCCTCTTTTCTTTTTTTTTCTATACAGTTAAACAAGCAGGTGTGGTATTGAAATACACTCTGCATTCTTCCCACAACAAATATGGATTTGTGCAGAGCCAGTCAAAACTTCCTAGTCATGCCAGCTTTGTTTGTGCTCTGTTTGGAAGAAAAAGGCAGGTGAAATTCACTGCCAGATATCAGCTCTGTACAACAAACTGGATAAAGGAGTTGTCAAATAAGACTGAATTAAGAGATTCCAAATCTATGACTCGACTTGATCATAAACCCAATCTTCACTGAAATATGAAAACCAAACAAGGATGTTTAAAGTGCTTCATTATGCAAATTCTGGACTTTTTTCTTATTGTTTCCTTTTAAAAGCAGCTGGTGATGGTGGCCAGGATTTTGTGACAAATGATTTTGACTTTTACACGTTTTGCTGAATGCTGGTGGACACTTGTAATTTATTGTAATGATTTATGAGCAAAGAAACCTAACAGTGTTGAAGTACTGACATCTTTTCTGTGATTCTGGCAAAGATTTTCTAAACAACAACATTCTCCTTTTGTAATTCAGGCTTTCTATAGCACATAGAACATTTACATTTGTTCCTACAGGGGAAATTTCTCAATGACATCACCTTCAATTTATCTTTTTTTTTGGGGGGGAATACCTTTGAGCACAAATCAGTCTTTACATTCCTAATTTTATGATACTCCAGTTACAGATCATTTGTATCACAAGTGACCGAACATCTACTTATCCAAAATACTGTCAGGATATCCAGTCTTGCTCAAGTTCCCTTCTAGTGGGAGCAAGGCTTCTGGAGGCACCAAATTCACTCAATATAGTTCTTTTCAAGGAAATCTGAAGAAGGAATCACTTTATCTTGGAGGGGGTGCTGTTGTTCCATTTTTGTTAACAAGAGTGTTAACGACTATCAGGAGCCTGGTTGATGAATTAGAACATCAGAAAAATAAAAAGGAACTTTGGGGCAATGCGGGACCAAATCCACTCATGGAAGTCACTACCAGGAGAGGGATCAATGGTTCTGCTCTCAAAATCCAGAGCAGGAATGAAGGGCTCAAGCTCTGCTGGTCCTGTCCATGTGTTACAGGCCAGAATCAGGGGAGCTTTTTTGGTGCACAGCTCCCCGTGGTGTTTCCTGGTGCAATTTGAGCTCTTTGATTTCCATCTCATTTCTCCTAATGAAGAAATCTGCCCCACTTAAAAAGACAAATTCCTACTTCCCCCACCAGAAATGAATCCCACCGTTCAAAAGCTGAGTGGAACAATGTAAACATTTCCTGGAAATCCTCCCTGTGTTTCTGTGTGATTGACTGTCAAACTCTGAAATTTATTTGATGAAATTATGGCTGTGGAAACCCACTTGTGTGAGCCCTAGCATGTAATTCCAGACTGTTGTCATGCTGTTCAAGAGTTGTTCTTCCTATACATTGGCTTTTCCTGACCATATGCTTAAAAGTTTATTTTCAGGAGCAGAATCAGTTGATATGGCTGAGTTATATTTACATTATCATCACTGTTGCACTTACAGAAAGCAAAACTCATTTTTGGAGATTTTCCTAATTAGTCATCACCTTGAATGGAGTGGGCTCAAGGAAGAATGCCTCATCCATGGTCTATTTTTCATTTGCTTTCTGTTTGTTTCTTATGTTGAGGGTAATGTTTAGAGCAGCATTACTGCTCATTCCCCTGCTTAGGACCTGACTGTTTCCACTAACTGCCAGAATCTTTTTTTTGGAGAAAAATATACTTTTCCTCTTAGTTTGCTGCTTCTAAATCCAACAAATGTATCACATGCCATTTCCTCTTTTTGCAGCTTCTGCAATACCATACTTCATGTACAAAGCTAAAATTATCTGTGTGTTCAGTTATAGGTGATTTCAAAATTAGCTCATTTATGGAAAATATTTTGGAATGAGTGTCTAAAGCAACTCTACCCCTATTCCTTTTCATACACAAGAGAAGTAAACCCACATTTTTTCTGTCTTCCTCTCCTTACTGCCTCACAGGAAAAGCAGATTTTTTTTTCCCTCTGATTATTCCCTGGTTTGCTGCATTTTAGGACATCTTTGAAGAAGCTACTCTAGGCAGCTAACATAGAAGGAGCTGAAAACTCATAAATTAATTAGATAATCTCCTCCAGCCTCAGCTGGCTCCAGTGAGTGCTCTTTTAAAACCTCATCAGCTTGTTTGGACTTGTAGTGGCTGTTCAGAAGGATCTGGAGCTTCTCCTGTCCATGGCCAAGTGTGCACTCCACAGCTGCAATGATTTGCTCTTGTTAAGTCTGGGGCAGAAGTATTTGAGCTCAGTTGAATGACATGCAATTTAAATATTGACTGAAAAATGGTTAGAAGTCCAAAAATGTGAGTTCATTTGATTTAATTCTGGCTTAGCACCACTCATTACACCTGGTGGTTTTCCTCCTCTGTAAACAGCAAATGTATCAGGGACTGAATCAACCCCAAACCCTGCATCTCCACAAGGAGTATATTCACTTGTCAGAAATTCATTAAAATGATAATTTCTGAGTGTTTTAATGAAATTATTTTGACACAGAGACAGGAGAAGCAGCAGAAGGATACAAGAAAACTGTGAGTTAATTACCTGAACTTAAAAGCCTCAACTAAAATATCAAAAGAAAAAAACAGTGTTTATTTTTGCTTCACTACTTGTGACACTTCTCACAGATACATCTTCTTTACCTGTGGTGCTATAAAAGACCTTTTTGAGGCATGAATGATGGTGAGAAAAACAATGCTCTTACATTAAACATCTTTATTAATATGGATACTGCGTGATTTAGCTGTGCCCAGCTTCAAAACATGATGTTTTGGAAGACAAAATACAAGCAGAATTTAGAATGAATGTGAGAAATAAGTATTTGTGGATGGATACTTCACTGACAATTCGAGTTTAATCCTTATTCAAATTGAATTTCCTTTGAGAAGGCTTAAGGCCATCAATCTTTTATTAGACAACAAAACTTGACTATTACTCATTCCAGTTGGGTTTGGTTTTTTATTGAACCTGAAAGAAGTGTGGTGAACTAATGTGTTTGTAAACCCAGCCTGCAAAAACACAGCAGACTGGTAGTCATGTTTAATTTGGGAAGAAGAGAGCTTTGGTGCAGTTTGTGTTTCCTGATCCCTTTTCCCTGAGTTCTGATTCCTCTCCCCTTCCTTTTGTCCCTTGCTGGTTTCTCCTGCTCTGTTGTTGTTGTTGTGTTTTGTCCTTCACTCACCCTGGACTGAGTTAGGGCAGCGTGAGGGTCGTGCTGGTGAGGGATTCTCAGCTGGCTGAGGTGTCTGTGCTCACCAGAGACCCCCAAGGTGACACAAAACTGTTTTCATGGCAGAACCTTGGAAATCTGAAGGCAAATCCCAGTGACCATGGATGCCACGTCTGGCTTCCTTCTGCAGGACAGAGTAGGAATGGGATTTACCCTGAACCAGGGCTGGGAGGGCCAGAGCTCTGCAGGGCTGCTCCAAGGCACTGCAGGCAGCTGGAGCTGGGCAGCACAACCAGCAGAACAGAACCAGCTGCTGTGTGCCAGGCTGAGCCCTGACACACTTACCTGGGCTGGCACAGCAGGGACAGGACCTGAGCTGGCACAGATTTTGCACCTGCGGGGAGCCCTTTGGAATCCCGGAATGGTTTGGGTTGGAAAGGTCCTTAAAGCTGCTCTGGTTCCACCCCTGCCATGGCAGGGACACCTCCCACTGTCCCAGGGTGCCCAAACCCCAGTGCCCAGCCTGGCCTTGGGATCCGGGGGCAGCCACAGCTGCTCTGGGCACCTGTGCCAGGGGTGGCCACCCTGCCAGGGAACAATTCCTGCCCAAATGAAACCTCCATCCACCTTCCTTTAAATCAAGGCTATTAATGCTCATTAGTCATTTCCTCATTGTCAACCTTCACTCTGCTCACTGCTGCCTGGGCTCTGCTCATCTCTGCCCTGGACCAGTGATCTCCTCATCCCTGAGCCTCCCTTTTATATGAACTATTGCTTTCCTCCCCTCCTGCTCTTTCAAATAATATTGATTTGTTTGTTTTGCCAAAAGAATGCTTTTAGAGGACCAGCCAGGACCAATAAAAGTCACAGATACTAATTAAGGCAGTCACACATTAATAGATTGCTTTTCTAGAGGTTTGAAATCACCATACGTTGTAAAGTCAAAATTAATCCTCTTTAAGTGACATGTAAATGAGGACAGGTTATTATTTGGAAAACAGGAGCAAAACCTGTAGCCTCTATCTCATTAAGTTATTTTGGTATAGAGCCATAATAATCAGTGTTGCTTGGGGCTGAAACAGATGCCCAGTGTTGTGATTAAAGATATGTTTATGCATATATTTTAAAAGAAAGCCCCAGAGATGAGAACACAGCAGGATCCTGTATCCAGGCAGTTCTTCTGAGCAGGGAGGGGACAAGAATGACATTGCTCACCTCCTTCCCTTTTTGTGAGCAATACTTTAAGGAATAAAACTCCACACTAACAGCAGGAATCCAGCTGATAGGTTTCGGTCTGAATGTGCTGCTCAGTCACGGCAGAAGCAGCACTTTAGGTAGATTCAGTTCCATTTTTCCTCCTGATAGTTGTATCATTAGGATTTTGCTTGAATTTCAGATGTTAAGTATACAATAACACAAAATGATTAATGGCCTATCCTAGGGAACGTGTCATGTCAATAAAACTGGTCTTTAATAGCACTGTTACAATTCCCAAGTTGGAACAATTTCAAGAGTCACTTAAGACAAAACCTATTTTTCTTTATCAAAATTCCTTAGCAGTTCTGTACCTGAGCACAGAGGACAGGATGGGCTCAGCAACCAGAGAGGATTATTGCCACTCTGCTCCCATTCTCTCTCACTTCTTATCAGGGAAGAGAACAACAAAAATATTGCTTGCAGTTCCTTTCCTATATCTCCCACCAGCCCAGTAACCAAATTAACCTGTGCTGCAGAAAAAGGGCTGGAAATATCACTGACTCCAGGCTACCAGAACACAGGAGCTGTGTGCCCAAAACTATTAACTGGAATATTCAAAAAAAACCCCATTTGTTTCCTTTGTGAATTTTTGCAGGACCAAAAAATCCTTTATCAGACCTTCTCTTGGTGGTGTGTCTGGAAATCAGTCACGGGTTGGATGGAAGGTGAGGACAACTTCCACTTTTTGCATTGCCCCAATGTCCATCTCTTCAGCCACAATTTGTGCCCCAGGAAGGCAGATGCTGCTCCTAGGGTCAGGTAGGCCTGCTGAAAAGAGAATGGTTAATAAAAGGGAAAAACAAAACAAAAAGCTCTACATGTCTGGAAATGTTGCTGCTGAAAAGCTCCAAAATTATAATACTCAAACTGATTGCATGAAATTTCCAGCTGTTAAAAGCTGAACTTGATTCCTCCTTTAATCACTCTGAACACATAATACATGTCTAAAATTAAAGGTCATCCACTCACCCAGGGCCCTACAAACGTGCTTTGACATTAAAAGGTTTACAATTAAAATCCACCAGGACTGGGAGGTACCAGCAGGGCCTGCAGGGATGGAGCAGGGCTGCTCCTGGGGCCATGAACCATTTTTAATTGGTGCTGGGGCTGAGAGAGAGGGGCAGGGTGGGCTCAGGCAGGGGGTCCCTCCTGCTGGCCCTGCTCCTGGGGTGCTGGCAGCTCTGACCAGCGCTGTGGCCGAGCTCAGGGGCAGAGGCAGGGATGCTGCCCATGGCCAGAGGTGTCCCTGTGCCTGCCAGCCACACCTGCAGAGCTGGGACAGCTTCAGGGTCACGGGTGACAGGTCCTGGGGAGTCACAGCCAGGTGCCAGTGCCTGCCAGCCACACCTGCAGAGCTGGGACACGTCTGAGGTGAGCCTGGGGGGCCACAGGTGTGTCCTGGTGTACCCAGGGATCACCAGGGGCAGCCCCAGATGTGCTGGGATCACCAGGGCCATGCTCAGGCACATCCCCAGATGTGCTGGGATCACCAGGACCATGCTCAGGCACATCCCCAGATGTGCTGGGATCACCAGGACCATGCTCAGGCACAGCCCCAGATGTGCTGGGATCACCAGGGCCAGGCACAGCCCCAGATGTGCTGGCATCACCAGGGCCAGGCACAGCCCCAGATGTGCTGGGATCACCAGGGCCAGGCACAGCCCCAGATGTGCTGGGATCACCAAGACCAGGCACAGCCCCAGATGTGGCACAGCTGCAGGCTGCAGCCAAGCATGGCAGTGCCAACTGCAGAGCAGCAAGGGGGGCTCAGCCCTGGCCCAGGGCACCCTCAGAGCTGCCCAGAGATGTCCCTGAGCCCTGGCAGGGGGGCTGCAGAAGGGCAGAGCTCTCAAGACCATCCCACTTTGATGCATTAAAGTTTAGGAGAGATCTGGCTGTTCCTCTGCTTAAAATTATTTCTTTACCAGCAGAGCAGAGAGTCTCTTTTTCTTTACATTTCTGTCAAGAAACAATTGGTGTGTCAGGCTGCATTATGTCTCATCGTTGGGTGAAACACGAGCTGACGTACTGTAACCAAAAGGGATTTCAACATATCATGTCAGAAACTGGAAGCAGGAATACAGCCTCTTGCTCTCTCTGTCTTGGCAGGAGTTCTTGTTTTCTCCTCTTGTTTTAATTCCTCTTGATTGCCAATTAAAAAAAAAAAAATCACTGCAAAGACAAGTGTCCAGTTTTGCTGCCTGTGCTCAATGTCCCTTTAATCTTTCTTTCTTTCCTTGAGAAAATGCAAAAAAGCCATAAAAGCAGAAGAAAATCTACCCAGGTCAGAGAATTTGTTTACAAAAATCACCTGTGAGACTTGACAGCCTGAAGAGAGATTAATTACAATAAACAGAAATTTGGAAATTAAAGACACAAGAAAAAACCCCAAGGAATCAATAGAAACCAGTGCATAAGAAAGCAGAGAAACCTGATGCCAGTCATCATCATTTTGTGGGATGATACATGTCAAAGATTGAAACTGAGAGATTGGCAGTATTTTTATTTTGTTTTAAGGAGAAATCCAGGGCAATTTATGCTGCTGTCTCAGTGTGATGGGATTAGGAAGCAGCCCTAGGCATCCCCTTGCTCTTGGTCAGTCTGAATTTCTGTGCCCCTGACCTCTCCTGATATCTAACCCAATTTATAAACTCATTCATTCATTGAACTGTGTGATTTTCATTGATGCTTTTCCAGAAACTGAGGAGAAGGAAATATAATCTCATTAGGGTTTGTTCTCCTTTCCACCACTGTGTTATTCACTCTCTTTCATGTCACTGCTGTGTGCTCTCTTCTCTTCTCTTCTCTTCTCTTCTCTTCTCTTCTCTCCTCTCCTCTCCTCTTCTCTCTTTCTCTTTCTCTTCTCTTTTCTCTTCTCTTCTGTCTTCCTTCCTTAATTCTGTTCTTCCCTTTCATATCCCCCCAGCCCATTGCCCTTTTCCTTGCTCTCAACCTTCCCCTTTCTTGTTCTCCAATCACCTTACAAACTCCATTCTTTTCCTGCATTATTTTACACTTTTTCCCTCACCAGAATATTCTTCTCTTGTCTTGCTCAGGAGCTGAATTTTGCTGGAAAAGGACTCTGAAGAAGCTGCTGCTTCCCCAGTTTCTTCTGCTGTGAGAGTCACCCGAGATGAGGCTGCTGTGGCCTGCATTAATATTTACAGACTTGGTTTATGAATCTGAAGATTGATTTAGCGTGAGAGTAATGCAGAGGAGCAGATGAACCATGGAAATGGTAAGGTCTACTTTGCTAAGATTCATAAATCTAAAAGCCATGCTGAGGTGAGCAGCTTTCAGAAGAGCAGCACCTAATGACTGAGAATCACTGGATGTCTAAAGTCTTAAACAAGTTCAAAACTTATCTTTCACAGGCACCAAAAAATGATCTTTAATGGTTAAACGCATTCTCCAAACTCTTACAGAATTACAGCCTTTCTCTTTAAAATGTATAAAGTCTAAGGAGTTCAAGGAACAGCAGTTTTCCCAGGCAGTCAGGTGATAAATGTGCTATTTGTTAACATCAGGTATGCATTTTCTTACAAAAGCACAGCATATTTAAGATACTCTTGGCACTCTCATCCTTTTCTTTTTCAAAAATTATGGTTTGTTTTTTTTTTTTTTTGCCACAGAGTTTTTTGTCTTCTAGATACTGAACCCAATTATTTTTCAAGGTCAAACCATGCAGTACAGATTTAATTTCAGCACAGACACGTGAAATTGTAATCAACCCTTAGTTATTATTAACTCCAACAACATATTCCTATTACAAGTGGAACACAGAATGACTTTTACCACCCCTTGCCACAGAACTGCTGTGCTTTTAGTCCACCTAGAAAGGAACATTCTGGAATAAAATGTGGCATTCAGAGGTTGGACTGTTATGTCTCTTATGCACAATAAGTTCAGCAGTGGAAGCATTAGAGCTCTGTCTGAAGCAGGGGATTTAACACATTTCCTGCCCTGCTGACAGGGACAAGCTCAGTGTCTGTCACACAAACCGGGTGTTTAAGGAGACACATTCTTCTCCTGGCAGCTGGGAAGCAGTGGGAGGGAAGGCACCTGAGAAATGTACCTTGTAGCAGTCAAGGACTTTGCTTTCCCTTTGTGCTGTGTGTGTTATTTTGTGCTGGAAAAAGTGAGTTGAACTGCAGGGTGAGTCTGGATGTGTATTTGTGTAGTCCATGCACAGATGCTGCCTTTTACCTGTAAATCTGTTTTGCTTTCAGACAAGCAGAAGAAACCATTTTCCTTGAACCACTGAGCTCTTCAAACTCTAGCAGTGAGACATGCCTAAACCAATCAGATTGTTTTGATATTTCCTACACATTGTTTGATGTATTGTGAACACTTCTCCTCAGTTTAGGGCTAAAAGCTTGACTTGTATAACCAAGGCCCATTATAAAAAAGAAACATCAAAAGGAACACACAGTGTGCAATTAAAGAGTAAAACTGCAAGACAATTCTGTTTTCAAGAGGGTTTTTTCCTATCAACCCATCATGCAAAGTGATGTTTATACAGGTGCTGTGAGTGTCTCGTGCATGTAACACCCACATCACAAAAATGCACATTTTGGGAAACAAGGTGGCACCTATTCAAGATCAAAAAGACCTGTGGGGACCTTCCCTGGATTTTGAATAAAATGTGAAGCTGGGCACAAGGTGTGAGGAGAACTTGCAGCAGTTTCACGTGGCTTGGTTCTGCTCGAGCACTCAAGGGAATTCAGTGCTAATGAAGCATTTTCCAGCATCATCCATGGTTCTGGAAGAATGTGGTACCTGGTGGCACTTGTTCCTTGGCAAAAATGATGTGCTTTGGTGTTTCTATTTTGGCAAATGAACCACACCTGGCCAGGTGTTGCTGAGCCACACTGCAACACCTGGCACGTCCTCCAAGCACCTCTGGGTACTGAGAGCTACCTAAGGAAGTTAGAGTTCTGCAGCTTGGCAAAAATTTGGGGAAAAACCCATTCAAAGCCCTGTGAATACTGTCTGACCCTGTATCTGTTCTAGATTGATTACTCTGATGGGAAAGTTTGAAAATAGAGCAGGAGGTGTAAATGTTCTATTGAACACAGTGACTTTCAAAAGTGTCCTGAACATCACTAAAGAATCACTGCTACCAGGAGGATCTGATCATTCCATGTCTGGATGGTTTTTCCTGCTGCAAAATCTTTGGTCTTTATCAATATTTGAAGAGTCAAACCATTCCCCTCAAATGATTAATAGAATCCCCTAACATATAGGGGTAAAAGTTTAAATTTTATTTTTTTAAAAGTAATCTAAGAATAAATTGTTTTCACATAGATTTTTTTTTCTTCCTGAACCTATATTGAAACATTTGAATTGTGCTCATGGAGCTACATTTATAAGAAAAAGTATTATCTTTTATTAGATCACATAGTATATCTTGAAAAAGAAGCATCTCAGGCTCACAAATGCTTTCTTGGCCCCTCTGCAGGGATATGGAAAATAATCTTGCTGGGAGGAAGAGAGCTCAAGGGAGAATATAGATGTCCTGTTAATCAGGACATAAAAAAGAAAGGAGAAGCTGTGATGTGACAGTGACTGGTGGGAGAAAATCTGGCAAACAGCAGAGAGAAGATTGGGAGATATGACAATTTGGGAAATGTATGTATAATTTATAAATCCAGACTTATTTTATCAATTTCATGTAGCACTCTTGCTCGGTCTGTATTTAATGTGCCAGTGGCTGGCTGGGGCTGTGCCAGAGATCACACACTCTGTGAGCAGACACAAGAGAGATCTGGGGAGACATCACAGGGTTTTTGCTCAGAAAAGCACCAGTGCTAACCAGACTGGATAAACTAAAGGGAACTGCTGGTCTCAGGTTTTCTTCTAAATGGGAGCAGATGGGGAGAGCTGCCCTAGCTGCAGGGCATTAACACCATGGAGGAATTGCCCAAAAATCCAAGGTCTCACAGGGTTACAGTGTCCCAGGTTTGGATTTCCTGGATTTTTGCCTTTTTTTGCCTTTATTTTCAGAGCTGTAAGTCTAGGTGCTTCCTGCACTAAAAGAATATAAATTTATAGTCTCCACTTACTTTGTCAGTGCTCTAGGGTCTCACAAGATGAAACTGCCAGCTGCAGTATTTTGTGTCTGGAGTGGGAGCTTATCTCATTCTCCTGGCTCCTGCTGCTCAGACTTTGGTTCTTCCTGCTCATTTTACTGATACAAAATGCTCAGGTTTGGCTTTCCACCAGCGTGTGTTTACCAGCAGCACTTTGGTACAGTCACCTTCCCTTCCTCCTCCCCAGGTATTATGGCTTGAAGAAGTTTTAAGTGAGGGCTGAGCACAAGTTTCTGTTCTCTTGAGCAGGGAGAATATTTGACAGCAGCTGAAGAGGAAGCAGGCTATCCTCTCCACATCAGCACAGGTCAGCACACAGGTGTTTGTTGTCTTCCTGCCTCCTTTAAAAGGTAAATACCGTCACAAGTTTAAATTGTGGGGCTTTCTTCTTTAACAAGTCTTTAAGGGTGTAGGATCACCAAGGTCCCGTTCCTGTGATCCCAAGCTGCTATTAGATACAAATATTTTGTAAACAAAAATGCAGAACAAGTGTTGTGACAAAAATGTGTGCAGTGAGTGCCCAGCCTGGCCTGGAGGGAGCACCCAGAGGGAGGGCACAGCCCGGGTCTGTGTCTGCCTCCTGGGTGGCAGTGGTCAACCAGATAATGGAAATACACGAATTTTTTCATCTTGTTATATTTGCTAATACTTTATTCATACTGAAATATTCAAATGGTGGACAAAATAACTCCTTTTTCCCCCTCAGAGCAGTTACAACTTCCCTGTGTGAGGAAGAGGAGGGGCAGGCTCTGCTCTCTTCTCTCTCATGACCTGTGACAGGACCTGAGGGAATGGCCCAAAGCTGAGTCAGGGAGGTTTAGGCTGGATATTAGGAAAAGGTTTTTCATCCAGAGGATGGTCAGACACTGGGACAGGCTCCCTGGCAGTGGTCACAGCACCAAGAGTTCAGGAAGAATTGGGACAACACCCTCAAACCACAGTGGGACTTTTAGGCTGTTCTGTGCAGGACTTTGATAATCCTTCTGAGTCAAAGTGTTGTGTGATCCCAGCTGATGTTGCTGCTTGTGCTCACTCTCCACACAGCCATTCACAAAATCAGAATTATCTGTGTGAGAGCTGCTCCTTTGCTGGGGAGGCACCAGCCCGAGGTGTTTGTGTGCCACTGCCCTGGCAATAAATGGCTTCATGGGACAGGACAAGTGTGTCAGGACAAAGAGAACCCAGCAAGGAAATCTGGGCAGAAAACACCTGGAAAGGAGCCTTTAAAGGACAGTCTGTGCTGTGTAGCTGTCCTGTGCATTCTGAAGGTGACGCTTGGTATGCACCAGATATTTTAAAATGCTTGGTGAGGCTGGCCTTAGCTCCAGGAATGGAAGCACTGTGCTGAAGAGTGAACAAAGTCTTGTGGGAAGTGTTGGATCCACTGGGGTTTATTGGAGTTCATCCCATAAATCCAATCCTATAAATCCCATAAAGGTGTCTCCTCTTCCCGCAGCAGCTCCAAACCCCACCTGTGCAAAGCACAGAAGGGGTGACAGGGGAACAGTGTGTTCATTTTGACACCACTGTCACATTTGTCTCCAGTTTTTTTTCATTTGCCATACAACGCCACTGAGGGAAGCACAGAGGAAACACTTGAGAATTGCTTTTCAAAAACAAGTTCTTCTGGCAAATCAAGAGACTTTTTTCAAACAGTTATTTGCTATTTTTAGTTCCTGTTGTAATATCCACTTTTCTAGTTGCTTTTTTTCTTTGTAGCAGAAGGAATAATAGTATATTTAAGGAAGAAAATTTATTTCTGAGGCTAGTCTTGGTTCTTGGAGCTAATCTTACTGAGTTTCTACTGGTTTTTGTTTGTTTTTTATAACAAGAAGTCTTCTCATGCAAAGCAAACATTTATGAAAATGTGTAAATATTTCCTTTGGAAATGGAGGCTTTTAAGGCAATTTCAGTGAAATTATGCTTTCACTGATGTATCAGAGCAGGAACAGCACACTGCATGTCTTGCTTAGACTGGGATATAAAACTGCACTTTGGGGCAGCCTTGCTAATTGAATTGTTTCACTGTTGGGCAGGGTCTCTTTAATTTTTTTTCTTGATTCTATCAAATTATTCAGGAAGGCCTCTGAGTGTAGATCCCATTCCAATGAATGTTCAATTTGCATGTTTTAAAAAATACCTTTTTAAAAATTTGTAATCTGAAAACTAAACCAAAGAAGTATCGGGCAAAATGCAGAAAGGATCCCTTTAGCTGCAATTCCAGAACTCCACTGGACAGGGAAGAAGCAGTTTTGGGATGTTCTTGACAGGTGCACAAGTGCATGGGAGGAGTGCAGTCCAAGGACTCCTTCCTCACATCTCATTTAGCTCTTATCAGTCTGATAATGAAGCACAGCTGCATTCTTTCAGCTGGTTTTAACAGGGAACACTGTAAACCAATATATATTTATGGTACCTCTTTTCTGACAATATAAATTTCTGTATTTTCTATATCTAGCTATAATAAAAATGGGTAGATTATAAATTGTAAATGTCTGTATTTTCTATATATATCTATAATAAAAATAGATTATAAATTATAAATTTCTGTTTTCTATATCTATATATAATAAAAACAGAAGATTGTAAATTACAAATTTCTCTATTTTCTATATCTATTATAAAAATAGAAGATTATAAATTATAAATTTCTGTATTTTCTATATCTATCTACAATAAAAATAAGTAGATTATTATTATTGTGTTTTACCACTAGATGTGTAAATTTAAGAGAGAATTTAAGACAGACATCCAAATTAAAAGCAGTTTCATGCTTTTCACTTAGAAATCCTGGTGGTGCCATGGACAGCTGGAATTCCTGAGCCTGTGTGGAAGGGCTGTCTCCTCCACCTCTGCTAGGAGTTCGCTTTGCTTTTCCTTTTATCATGGCCAAGATTTCCTAAGCAAAGCATCTTTATCTTTTTCCTGACCAAAGTATCTTTTTCCTGAGCAAAATTGGAACACGCTTCTGCTGCAGCACTCACGTCAGGTCACCACCAGATCTTGACAGCAGCCCAAGATGATGTGTACTTGGAAACCACATGACTCAGTTCTCAATAGATGCTTGACAGGTGCTGTGGGCAAATGTTTCTTTAGCTACCAAAAATTGCATTTGAAGGAGTCTCTGGCCTAAGGGACGCGTAAGCCTGTGCTTCGACAGATTTCAGTTCAGTATGGAGCAGAGGCATTGCTCAGGACAGTTTATGTCCTATTCCATTATAGATTTGTCCATTTCTATTAGCTCTTGGAGTCTGAGAAATGGGAGAACGTGCTGTGTGTTTCTTGGTGTAATATGTGAATCCTGGAGTGAGTATGTAACGCATTTTATTTTATTTTTGTCTATCCTATCTGCTGACCTCCCTGTGTCTGAAACCCACCTCCTACCAGTGCCTGTCTTGCAAATATTTCCTCTTCTAAGCAGAACACCTTCTTCCTGCTCTTTCTCCAGGTGCTCCCAGTGCAGCTGAGCCTCTGCTGGAGCTTTGAGCCACTTCTGAGGCAGTGGAGTCCTCTTGGGTGAAGAAGCAGCACCATCCAGAAAACATCAAGAGTAGCTTGATCATCTCATCAGCCAGAGAAACACCATCTAGAGGTAAAGGGAAGTTCCTGGCTGGTTCCTCTCCACAGTGACCACACACCCTCTGTTCCCTCTGTTCCACACCTCAGCACTGGAAAGAAGAGGGTGCAGAAAGATCCTTTTTGATCTACGTGCAAATTTCATTTTACATCTCAGGCTCTCTAGCAGTAAACACAAATGAAAGTGAAATACCTGCAAAGAAAACTGTGTTCTCGAGAACCCCTTGGGAGCACGCAGTGCAAACCCTGCTCAGACAGGGCTGGACAGAGCAGGTTGCTCAGGATTGTGTCCGTTCAGGTTTGAGCACCTCCCCAGAATCACTAAGGAGGTGTTAACACGACCAAAAAGCAATTACTGGTGCAGCAGGACATGGCTTGCTTAACAAGGCCTTCCCATTTTTCCTAATGTCTGCTGGAACAGATTTAGGAGGAGCAGAAGAAACAGAATTGGACTCTTGAAATAATTACAAACTTCTTTATCCCATGTAGTGCCTGCACGGTGCGGAACCTGAGCAAGTTCTCAGAAGAGATTTAGGGAAATGTTGAGTCTGGTGATAAGCAACCAGTGCAAAACCTTGCCCCCAAATATCCCAGCTGGAATTCAACATGAAGCTCATCCCAAGCCCTGCAACATTTGGCGTGGAGATGTCCAATGCTGCTCCAAGAGCAGCACGTGGGGCAGCACTTGCTATTGCATTTGTAACTGTGTGGTTTCTGCTTGGGGAGCTGGGAGTGCACATCTCCTGTTATTAGAGATAACAAATATCTCTTAGCGTTGAAGTTAAATTTAGGTCTTTGCATATTTAACAACTGTGTACATTTAAATACTCAATAACACAACTTATTCTGGATTTACTTCATCACTAAAATATTTGTACTCCAAACCTGGGATATTTTACAGGTTCTGAGATTAACTTTGCAGACAGCTTGTCAGTGAGTGGGGGTTACTTGTGTGGCCTGGTGAGATGTTTCTGACAATCTGTTGCCAGAATATCTGTCTATCAATAAGTTTATTAGTAGGCTTCATTTATTAAAGACAAAATTAGTAGCTAGCTTTGTTTTTCTTTTCTGCTTGAGGAATGGAATAAATTGCCTGTTGGCTTGTTTTGTTGTTGTATTTTTCCCTGTGTGTTTGTGGTGGGGTTTTGGGTTCTTTTTCACTGCAGTATTTGCAGTTTGATTTGAATTACCCGAAGGAATAAATTCCATTTTCAGGGATGGGGATTAAAAGAGAGCACCAAGGTATTACTATAGTCAGACAACATTGCACAGTGTCCTACATTAAGCATTCCCTGAAAGTAAAGATTTGCATGTTCCACGTTAATTATCCCACCTCTAATTGTACCCCCTTGCCATAACACCCTAATGAAAGTGCTATTTATATTAATAAAGCATTACACTCCGAGGAACAACCCATCACACTGGTCCTCACTCTGCATATAAACCCTCTAAAATGAAAAAGGAAGAAAAGGAGCTCTAGCCCAAGCAGCCAGCGAGTGAGAGTGTCTGGCAAACACAGCACATCCACACTCACATCTGGCTGCAGACCGAGGGGCAGACCATACCTCAGACAGCCTCTTCTCCTCCCTCAGGGATGTTAATTCCCTTTATCCACTCAATTAGCATGTAAAATTAACACTGTTCCTGAGAATATTAGTGATTGGGATTTTGGTGATGCTCACATCAATGTGGATCTCAGTGCATTTTCCATGACAATTAAGGAGGCAGCGGAATTCTGCTGTAAGAGTCCTGTGACACCCCTGTTTGTCAGATTCTTGTCCTCTGCACTTCACAGGAGACTGTTAAAAATCCCAGACTATTGCACTTGGGAGGCAGAAATTTATTTTTTTGCCTTTTCTCAGTGGGCTCACTGTGATGGTTGACACTTATCAGTAATATTTAATCACGAGGTGGAGCTGATGCAGAGTGACTTCTCTGAAACATCTTAGCCTATCTCTTTAAAATAACTCTGTCACATATTCATAAACAAAAATAGAGGTCAGATAATGTTACTTGTCAGGTCTGACTATGCCCTGGCTTTTATTAGAAAGCGTGGAGAGACCAATCTTAATAAGAGAACAGCACTGCTGCATTTGAATTACATGCCTTTTGTCCTTTTCTTATTTGAAAATCCTGCCTACTTAATTTGGCAATAAATTAAGCACCGCTGTTAAAACCAGAGTTTCATTGAGACTGGAGGAAGAACGTCCCTGCTAAGGAGAAATGATTGCAGTGAACGGGTCTGGCTCGTTCATCCTCACCTTAATTGAGCTGGAGGACTCTGGATTTAGATCCCAAGCAGATTTAGATTCTCTTCCTGGTGAAGATCAGCCTCAACAAACAATGTCATTTTGGGATCCTAAGAAAAGATGGCTTGATCTGCATATTTCCCTTTTCCTGCTCCTTTCCCCCACTGGGCTGACATCTCTTACCCGTGCTGCCCTATCTCCTGTGGCCAGGCTCAAAAGGGAAAAAAGATATTTATATTAAATACATATTTATATCCATCTATAAAATGAGATATATGTATCACATACCAAGAAATTTTTAATACTCAGAATTAATTTCTTAAGAGGAAAGTAAAATTACCTAATAATATACTTTCCTAAAGCTGTTCCATGGCAGTGAGCATGATTAAGAAAGAGCAGTTTTCATCCTGTAAATTTTATTTTAAAATTAAATGTTAATAATGCAGTAATGCTGTCATTCATGTTTCCTATATTTTTAATAAGTGAATTGATTACCTTTCAAATCTTGTATAAAACTGGATTTCTTTCCTATGACAAAACTGAAAGTAGTGCTTTTCCCAAATTATTAAATTATAGAAATTAAGGGGAAATTCCGAAGAGATTTAATTTTCACTCCACATTTAATCTTCCCCTTTGTGTTTATAGAGGTTTTCTCTGGCTCTTGTTTCTAAAATGAACCTCCTGGTGAACATTTGTTACCGCTGAACCCATATGAGCAGACATTTATTGACACTGTTAAAATAAACTCAGTCCCTCCAAAAGAGACCTTGGTCATACATTTTAATTTGTCTCTTTATCTTTGTTTTTCTGTCCAAGCCAGTAACCAACGTGAATAGCTCTCTTCTGTTGGCTGTAATGCCTCGAGTGGAAGAGCTTGGCAATTATTTCATTAATTCCCTGGATATTAATGCATGTGGTTGCCAAGATATTTATGGACTGCTTCAGCTCACTCGCCTTGTGGAGCTCACTCCTCTTGGAAACTCCTTCTCTCTTTAAGATCAGCACCTTCCCCTGAAAAAATACACATATTTGTGGTTTATTTTGCTTTTGCCACGTGGCATGAAGAGGAGGTTGCACTTTTTCCTGCCCTGCTGTCTTTTTAAAACAGATTTCCTATGGACTGGGGTGTTTTATGTGGAGCCTTTAATGCTTTCAGGAGAGCAAGCACAGCAAATTGAGGGTTGGGACACTGCTGGATCACCCCAGTTTCAGGGATAATTCAGAGGAATTATGGGCATCCACAACTTTCTGAAGGCCCCATCCATCCCAGCTGGGCTGTGAGGCACAGCTCAGTGTCCCCTGAGCAGGAATTCCCCCAGGGCAGAGTATTAAACAGAGTACAAAACCCCAGGGCTGGTATTAAACTGCACCCAGCCACTGTTAATTCTCTTTAGTTCCCACCTGGTCAAACAGGCTGCAATGAGGAGCTCTCACTTGTGCAGAATTAACTCCTAAAAGCAGGGCCCTGTGTTGGCAGAATGTAAAATAAAAATTTATCAGGATATCATTCCCAGGGGCACAAACCTCACTGCCCTCTTATCCCCTGACTTCCACAGCATTAGTGTTCGGTTCCAAACAAAACCAAAACTTTCAATTACTTGTATAAGTGGGTAGGAACACTCTGTAAAACTGTAATTCTGGACCTTTGTCCAGAAAAAAGTCATCCAAAACCATGTAGGTGGAAGAAATTGCACCTTGTGGGTGAGCTGTGCACAAAGAGCAAATTCAAGAATAAAATGTTCTCTTACACATGAAGTGTTTGCTGTATATTCATGCTACTCTGGTGCAGCTCTGGTCTGCAAATACATCCACAGAGCTCCTTTGGAAACCAGCAAAACTTTGGGAAGGGTCTGAGACAGAGAATTTCTTCCCCATGGCACTCGAAAAAGCAGAAAGTGGAGCAGAAGAAAATCTCAGCTGTTCAAAAAGTGACTACATATGGTTCACAACAAATCTTGTAAGCTCAAATTTGGCTAATTCTAAAGAAAAGCATCTAAACAAAGCCCAAGGGAAATACTGGAAGAAAAGTATTCAGCAGGAATGTGGGCAATTATTTGGGCATTATTTGGGCATTATTTGGGCATTTGAGCAGAGGTTAAACCTGTGCTGGCAGCAGGTTTCAGAGAGGTAATACCAGATCAGCTGTGTCATTTGCTAATTTCAATTAGCTGATCTTACAAAGTACAGACTGATGGAGGAGATCAGTCTAAACATTATTTGGATCTGTGAGTTTCATAGCTGCCAGTAAATATTGCATTTTCTCAACAGTTCACTGTCTCAGAAATCCTCCCAGTGGTAAATTCTTTGGGAAAGAGAGTTTGGATTGTCAGGAATCTCAGAGCAGCAGCTCTGAACCAGCCCTAGGGATGGGGTGGGATTTTTCCAGGCCACCCAGCCAGTCTGTTTTTATCTTGCCTCCTAGGTTTGCAAACACAATTCAGTTTCTCTGCCAGCTCACCCCTCGACCTTCTGCTGAGAATGACATTATAACACCAGTGCTGGTGACAGTTTGGGATGTGGATATTTATCCACTGAAGCTCTGGACCAAACCCATCAATTCACTGCACCCAGAGGATAAAATGTGCCACTGGGCAGCTCTGACTTTCAGCCTTTGCTGTCTGGGGTCAGCAGGGAGCCAGTGACCTTTCCATGGATGACACCATGGCCTGTCAGAGTACTCTCATTTAAAATACTCCTCTAAAATAGATAAAGATACACCCTAATCACTAATCAAAGAACAGCTTTAATGCCTCAAAAAATATGGAGCAAGCTGCAGGCATCTGAATAAATTACAACTGATTTTGAGCAGTCATTGAAGAATTAGTTCAGGGGCCATGACAGAAAGAGCCCTGGGACTGAGTGACACATCATTAATTCAGCCTGGGAGGTCAGCTGCTGCAGTGGCCCAAAATGCCTATTGAACATTTACAGCTGTTTTGTTTTTGCAGTTCTGAGCCCCGCTCAGCCTGGGTGGGCACGTTTCAAGAGCTGTTCTGTGCAGTTCTGCACGGCACACGCTGAGGGTGTGCTGAGCACACGGCTGGACACCAACACGGAGCCACCACGGAGCTGTGGGTCTGCAGAGAGCAGCTTTTTGTCTTTTCTCTTATTCCACTGCTTGCACTGCACCTTCCCCTCCTGCTTTCACTGGGCTTTGCCAAGGGTGGACCCTGAGGCAAAATACCTGCAGGTTTTCCTGCCTGTGCTTTTCCTTCCTGAACTCTGACATCCCAAATAATTCAGGAGGAACACCACAGACTGGTTTCTTCCTTTCTCTTTCCTTACTCCCCTTCCTCCTTTCTTGCAGTTTTCTTGCCTTTATTAAGAATAAACATTAATAAAGTACCATTTGAATTCTTGATTTAAAAAAACCACACCAAAAAAGTTCCTTTTTGGAACAAAGGCTTTGGGGGAGCGACTGTGATGTGGAGAAAGACATGAAAAGTTATCACAATATGACACAAAATGAACAACGCTCACACTCTGAGATGTCCAAGGCAAAAAAGAGGGCAGTTTATTTCCAAACTCTGATATTTATAGAATTCCAAAAGTGACCATGGACTGGAGGATGAAATTGCCACCTCTCCAACCACACTGGTGAAACCAACAGTCCATCAATTCTCTCCTCCTCCAGAAAGCAATGCAAAACAATCATTATTTACATGAAAAGTGCGTGAGAAACCCCACTACAAAAATGTAAACGCCAGAAGGCTTAGAAGAACTTCAGAAGAACAGGGAGACAAAAAGTAATTTTTAATTCACTGTTAATTTTGGTTTTGAGGTCAGTGCCACGTGGTTTTGAGCAGATAAATGCAGCTGAGGCACAGCAGAGCTGCTGAGTGCAGTACAGCACTTTTCACAATTTCATGTGCCAGGGAAGTAAAACCTTGGTGTTTGCTGGCACTCCAGGCAATCAGGGAAAGACAATGCTGGAGAGCCCAAAATGACTTCTTTTTGTCGTTGTTCACCTTGCAAAGGTAAATCTTTCTCTTAAAACACAGATAATTTTCAAGAGTTTGTTGTGGCAAAGAGTTCTTGGAGACTTTCCTTCTCTAAAAATAGAAACCTTTATTTATAAGAATTAAACCATCAGACATTAAAGAAAATTATTGCACCAAACATAACATTTTCTTGCAGATAAAAATAAAATGCTTTACAGTTACAGGTTCATACAGTTGATTTATTCATGCATATAAATCTTCCCAAGGATGTGTGCATTTTCAGAACCCTTTTTATGCTTTAATTTGCAGCTTATTCCAGAGTGCCTTTGTTAGAAAAACCCATGTAATGTCTTAAAAATATCGATTTGTGGTATTCAAATAGTAAAAAAAAAAATTAAAATTAGAGGTTGGTGATGCATCTTTCCACCTGTTTTTACCTGCACAAAACTTGGGAGCAGTGAGAAAAAAACGTCACTTCATGTCTAGAAAGTGCACACCTGACTGAGGGAATTGGCTGCACAGGCTCATAAATGGCTTGGACTTAATAAAGCTGGATTGGCTCTCAGCTGGCTCCTGAAGGAAGAAAGTTTGGTGTGTGAGGCTGTTATCTGTAGAAGATTTTTTTTCATTTAATAAGTAATTCACTGTAATTAAAATAAAAATGAAATGGCTTTCACTGTAATATCCTCAGAGAGTTTACCAAACTAATATCCTAACTACATAAAGGCAGAGGTAATTTTTCATCCATAAGGTTTTTATGGAAATACATCTATTATTTCCCAAAGCAGAAAATGATACATTTTATTTAAATTGCATTTTCTAAGCAGGAAGATTGTTTTTGTAATAGAATTTTTTACACAGCACATAATTTATGGGCCCTGGGAACAGGTGATTAAAATATTGCTCTCAATTGAGGAGGAACCTTTGACACAGCTTAAGTTCACCTATACTTACAATAATTTTTTGATAAATTTATACAGATTAATCTTCACATGGAGCTTTCACAAGACAACACTGCCTTGGCCTATTTGTGTTTATCAGTCCATTCTGTGTTTACAGGGCATTTTATTTTATGTTCTGCTTTAAAAAAAAATAAATAAAAAATCAATATGGGCTGATTTGAAAACAAGCAAACTGTGATTAAAGCACTGATGGACAGTTACATCAGCAGCCCTTCAGCAGCTGATCTGGGCCCATCTGCTCTGCAGGCTCTGAAGGGGTTAACAGCCCTTGGGTGCCCCAGCCCAGCCCTGCCCTGCCCGGCTGGGGAGGGGGCACAGGGCAGGGCTGGGGGGCTGCTCCTGCTCTCCAGCCCAGCCACAAGGGCCACGCAGGGGCAGCTTTGCCAGGCACTGACCAGGGTGGGTGATTGTGGCTTCATCTCCATGGCAGGGTGGGTATTATTGGCTTCATCTCCATGGCAGGGTGGGTATTACTGGCTTTATCTCCTTGGCAGGGTGGGTGTTTTTGGCTTTATCTCCTTGGCAGGGTGGGTGTTTTTGGCTTTATCTCCTTGGCAGGGTGGGTGTTTTTGGCTTTATCTCCTTGGCAGGGTGGGTGTTTTTGGCTTTATCTCCTTGGCAGGGTGGGTGTTTTTGGCTTTATCTCCTTGGCAGGGTGGGTGTTTTTGGCTTTATCTCCATGGCAGGGTGGGTATTATTGGCTTTATTTCCTTGGCAGGGTGGGTATTACTGGCTTTATTTCCTTGGCAGTGTCAATGGTTTTGGTTTTATTTCCTTGGCAGTGTCAGTGGTTTTGGTTTTCTTTCCTTGGCAGTGTGGGTGTTTCTGGTTTTATTTTCTTGGCAGTGTGGGTGTTTTTGGTTTTATTTCCTTGGCAGTGTCAGTGGTTTTGGTTTTATTTCCTTGGCAATGTCAGTGTTTCTGGTTTTATCTCCTTGGCAGTGTCAGTGGTTTTGGTTTTATTTCCTTGGCAGTGTCAGTATTTTTGGTTTTCTTTCCTTGGGAGTGTCAGTGTTTGTGGTTTTATTTCCTTGGCAGAGTGGTTTTGGTTTTATTTCCTTGGCAGTGTCAGTGGTTTTGGTTTTCTTTCCTTGGCAGAGTGTTTCTGGTTTTATTTCCTTGGCAGTATGTTTTTGGTTTTATCTCCTTGGCAGTGTCAGTGGTTTTGGTTTTCTTTCCTTGGCAGTGTGGGTGATTTTGGTTTTATTTCCTCGGCAGTGTGGGTGTTTCTGGTTTTATTTCCTCAGCAGTGTGGGTGTTTTTGGTTTTATCCCCTTGGCATGTGGGGCAGGCAGACTCCATCAGGGGTGTGTGTGGAACTCAGAGGCAGCTAATGGGAGTTACTGAGCTTTGGGGCTTTCTGGTGGTGAGAACTGCTGGTTAAAAACAAAAATACAAACGGGAAAAGTTTCAGCAAATCACCAGAAAGCATTTAATATCTTCAGAAAACCCCTGAAGCTGACTAATGAAGAATGCATTGTTTGTCTCCTGTGCAAAAGGGATTTTTAAACGATGCTGCTCATAGCCAATGTTCAGTGTATTGGCACAGGAGCAGGAGCTCTGCTGTGTTTGAGGGGTCTGGCACAGCCAGCTCTGGGGCTGGTTTTATCCTTTTATGTATATATATATATATACAAAATTATTATTATTTATAGATATGCATTATCTATTATTATATATTATCCTATATATTATCTATATATATTATAGATATATTTATATAGTATACAGTTCTTTCATGGCATAGTTCTTAAATTCTAATTTATTATATTTATTACAAGCTCACAAACACTTCAGACTAAAATGAAACTGTTTGGGTTGCTTCAAATATCATGGGGAAAGGTTTCTCCTTCCTGTGAGTACCTGGGCAGTGCCTCAGCCACGAGGGAGAAGGTAAACTGTGGTAAAAGCAGGAAAACTGCAAATGCATTGAAGGGGTAATTGAGGAGTCATCACCCCTGCTATTGATTTCCTCACAGCAGAGAAAGCTTTGTAGCAGATGAGAGCCTGGCTCTTCATTCTCCCACCTCGAGGAGAAGTGGTTGCAGGAGAGCATTTGGTTATTGCTCTCAGCTGGGGAAAAATACTCGAGGCTTTGTTGGGCTGAGTTGGGCTGTTTGACTCCAGCCCTGGCAGAGTCACTGCAATGGGAAATTGCTGAAGGAGCTGAGGAGTGAGCTGTGTTCCTGCTTTTACCAGCCTGCGAGCAGCTCAGACGGGCCAGGAGCATTCTGCAGCCTCCTGCAGGACTCCTTATGCTCTGCAGTGAAAGCAGGGACCTGCCGCAGCACTTGCACGCCTGAGTTCATCAGTCTCCATCGGCATTTCAGGGTGGGAGAGCTGCTCTGCCTGCTCAGAGGGCTGACCCTGCAAGGGAGCTCCTCACACGCAGAAAATGCCAGAAATCCAAATGTGTAACCACAGCATGGAGCAAAGTCATTTAACAGTGAACCATCGAAAACCTCTCCGATCAATTAAAAAAAAAAAAATCACTGAAGTATTTCTGAGTGGCTGAGTAACCTCCAGAGCAAGAAATAACACTTGTAGCTGTGAAAAGAACTAAGTGAACAGGGATTATAAATGAGAGAACTTTATTCATAATAATGTCATAAGAGGAAGAAGTAGAAGAATAATATTACTCTATCAAATATCCTGTGTGCATGGATCCCTATGAAAAACATAAAAAAGCAATTGAAAAATATTTACAGAGAAAGAGGAACTGGAGGTTTTAGCACAGTGTCAAGCTTAAGATGTAATTGATATTCAGAGACTTGAAGGAATAATTGACATTTTATAAATTCTAAATGATATTTGAATTATAAAGGAGTATATATTGAAAAGAGAGGAAAAAAAAAAATTCTAGAAAACCAAACCCAAAAGAATGAGAGTGGTATCTGGGATTTTTGTGGTTTTGGTTTTTTTTAAATGTAAGAGCAGGAGAATTTTCTAGGAGGGGCAGCTTAATTTTTGGGAAAAGCAGCCAACCAAACATACTCCTGCTTTTTCCTACTCTGATTTCCAAGCAGATGTCTCAATGCAAGTGCCCAGATGTACAACTCCAATCAGTACAAGATAATTAAAACTTGGGCAAAGTTTTCCTGCACCTTCTGCTTCCCCTTCCAACCCCATGGCCAGCCCCGTGTGCTGGCTGGCTTTAATTGCACAATATCACCACATTTTGGTCCTCATGCCTGAGGTTTGCTGCTCCGCAGGTCCTGTGATTTGTTTTGAAGTAAACTCTGCTATTGATACATTATTAAGAGGCTGTGGGGTTAGCACAGCCTTGCAGTAAGGTTTTTCCAAGGGCTGTAATTTCTCCAGCAGAAGGCAGGTTCTGTTTGATTCCAGACGCTCTGTAGAGAAATATTTTGCAGGCTGAATTTCCAAGTACTCTCCAGTACCTGAGCTGACTTATGTGCCCATAATGAAAGTTCTGTTTGCATCAAAAGAAAGGCATATCCTGCTATCCCTGGTGTCATATTTTGCCTTCTCTTTTTGGGGGAAAAAGGGAAATAAGGTTGTTCCAGTGCTAAATCCTTCCAGTTACAGCTGTGGTCCTGAGCAGACACAGCCTGGCAGGTTCACACCCAAATTTCTTTGGTCAGCAGTGAGAAAGCCCAAGGAATCTGGGAAATATTCGAATTTAAATGTGAGTGCAGTGCCCTGTGAGTGACATTTGGAGGAGTTTTGCTGTGTCTTGTCATTTTAGCTTCAGCCTTTGACAGCCTTGTTGTGTGGACCCTGAATCAGTGCTTTGGTCTCCTTCCCAAAGGATTTGCTGTGCTTTATGCCTAGAACACATAAATGTTTATATAATTAATGAAGTAAATGAGCAGAAAATGTAAACCTCACTGTTCAGCTTTTAAATTGTATCACCAAGGTGTGGTGGGTGTGTGCTTGCTTTCTTTGTTCTTGCGTTGTTTTTATTTTGTTTGGTTTTTTTTTAACCAAATCTAAGGTTGTAGTCTCTATCCAAGCCCTTCCATCCATTAAATTCTGAGGGAATTTCAGATCTAGATTTTGCATACTTTGAAAATCAAATTAGTCTTCAATTATTTAGGGACTTGTCTTCACTTTTTCTGCTGAATGCAAATTCCTAAAGACATTTCTTACCCAGAAGAGTGTCTTCCTCATAGATTAACATTACCAAAGTTACTTTAGAGTTTAATTACTGTGTTGTGTAGGGTTTAAAATCAATAGTCTTGCAGGAGTTTCTGCTCTGAGAACTGAAATTTACAGTATCTGCATGTGAGGTGTACAGCAATATTTTATATTATAAACTTCTCAACTTGCAATGCCTTTAGCAAAAAACCCAATGTAACCCAGAAATATGTCCTGGCCTAGGAAAGTCTTTCCAACTTTGATTTCATTATGTTCATCACAATTACAGCAACCCAACCTCCCAGACTCCTTGCAGATATCTTTAATTTATGAGCCTTGGGCCCATTTCTCATATGGAGTTTTTAAGGTTGTTCGATTTAACTTTTTAAATTTTTTTGTTGTTGTTAATAGATTGGTCATCCTCATATCTTAATAAAACAAAAATTGAATTATATGCACCACTAAGCAAGCATGACAGGACTTTTGCTAGCAGATGTAAAGTGTGCAAACCTGTGGGGAAATCCCATTCATTTTAGGTTCCACTTGAGAACGCTGCAGTGCACTGCAAATGGATTCAGTCTGAAAAACACAGGAGCAGGGGAACAATGGAAATCAATGATTTGAACCTAATTAAAAAGACCTGATAAAAATTCTGGAGAGCCAGATGGCAAAGTCAATTTCTCAGTATAATATCTGTGCAGATAAAGAATATGATTAGCTGTTGACATTCTGCAAGGGTAGAATGATCTTATCAGCAGGATGTCAAAGTATTTCTTTAACAGTATTAGACTGTGCTTTTATAACTATTGTACACCTGACTTAATGGAAATCATTTTTCTTCCAGGAAGTATGAGACATAATGTTTTTCTCAGATGTCACAGTGCAAAACTCACAAGTTGGTTATCTTGATAAAAGCTTTAGACTTTGACTGCTGAAGGCAGACATGTACATGACTTGAACATTAAAGCTGAAATCAAACTCCAATTACAGGTGGTGCTGAACACTTTTGTATTTATCTCTACATTTGTGTTTATGGTTCCCAGACAATTCTGTTGAATTAGGAGGAAATTTTGGAAAAGGACGTTTCCTGTACACACATTTAGTGAAGGAAATATTTCAGCGCCTTCAGCTGAGCAGTTCAGTTTTTGTGCAAAAATGCTTAAAAAGACAAAATGAATAAATGATGTGATGGTTCCATAGCTAAAATAGTCATGCTGGAGAAAAGATTTCTGGTGTCTTTCAGCTCCTCCTCCTCTTCCTGGACTGGAAACACCAAAGTGTAGACTGAAAGGGGGTGATTTGAGAGTTTCCTGGGAGGGAGAAGGGCCAAACTGAAATGTTTTTACAGGAAGAATTAAATCTAGGTCCTGGATATGCCAGGCAAGAGTGCTCTGATCACACATCTCCTGAGTAAAACAGGACTGACAGCCGTTTGTTTTGTCATTGCCTCCCCTTGAGATGTTGGCTGTAATCATTTCTAACACAGGTTTCCATGCTCATGCACTGCTGTATGCAGAGATCTGCAATGAGTGTGGCTGCTAGCAGATTGAGCCATTTAATTCTGGTTTAAAAACCACTCACCTGGCGTTACTGATGTTAGTTTTTTGGGAAAGGATGACTTGAAAGCTTTATTTATCACAGAGTTACCCAGGCTGGCCCACTGCTGGCTGCTCCAGAGCCCAGGGAGCTGCTGTGAGCTCCTGTCCCTGCAGAGGTTCTCCTGCAGCAGCTCCTGCCTGTGTTCTCCAGACAAGAGCTGCAGCATGGCTGGGAAATGAGGAGAAGAAGCATCAGTTGCTAATTGAATCCATTTCTCTGTGAAGTGGTCTGGATTTCAGGGCTGGAGCTGTTTCAGCTGGTTTAGGGACAGTTTTTCATTCTTCCCTGTGCTTGGTGAGTGATCCTCTGCTGTGCAGAGCAGCATATCACACTGAACTTTTCTGGAGTGTTGCTGAATGTATGTCTGCATGTGACTTCCTTATTTTTTTCACCCCTAAAAAGAAGCATTCTGCATTAACTGCTGGTATTTCATCCATTGCTACTTTTTATTATGTGCATCAAACTTCTGTGTTCATAAATATTAGTGTTTCTAACACAGCCATTTATTCTTTTGAATTCAGAAAATATGAAACATAAATTACAGCTCTTTTAAAAAGCCTCAATAACTATGGACAGCCTGTGATGCAAGCAGCTCAGGTTTAAATTTTAGAACAGATGAATTTTCTTTAAACTACACTAATTAAAGTGGCTTTAAAAATCTGGGCTAAGGATAAAGCAGATGATGCTGTACACTAGTAAAACACAAGTCTGTCTGACAAGGCTTGTCTGGCACACAGTGCAGGGGGAGCAGCTCTGAGTAACTGAGAGCTGAAATCTTCTTTCTTTATAGTTTTCAGATAAAATCAGAGGCAGATCTGCTGACTAGCAATTGGCAGAAAACAATATTCAGATCCTGGCTTCAAGGCAACCTAAACTACTCGGTTTCACTTGCACATTTTAATTTAAGCACCTTTTAAACACCTCTGAGCCCTTTAACTCTTTGGCTATGTCTCCCCTGGGAATTTGAAAGGGCTGGCTGAATACAGGACGTGGCTCATGGCAGCTATTGACTCCTGCCCTTTACTGAGATATTAGACTTCATTATGCTAGCGTCAGAATTTGTCTCTGTCCATGCTGAGCACTGAAAGTGGAGTAACACTCCTTATTAAGTGATAACTGATGAGGTGACACAGATGAGGAGCCTCTCTTGAGCGAGATGCAGTTCAGGATAATCCCAAAAACTGCTCAGCAGCAGTTGCTGGGCACAGGAGCTGTCACCAAAGAACTGTTCCACAGATAAATTCAGTTCCCACTGTCCCAGTGGAAACAGTCACTGCATTGGCAGACCCTTCTCTATCCTTAAGACAATTTAGAGTCTGAAAATCCTCCTACTGTGGAAACAAGTGTAGCACAATTCACCTGCTGCCTGATGACTTTCTTAACTAAGAGTGAAACTAATATGTTCTCTGATAAAAACTCTACCTGTATTTGCCTCATGATATGGTTCAGTGAAGTATTTCGTAGGTGATTAGAGCCCATCTAATCTTCCTGGATTTTGAAAGCCCCATTTTTCCTTCTAATCTGTGTTTTCTACTGCACAGATATCAAGATGGTATTTGTAATGCAAATGACTTATGCAGTTTGTATTTTTGGAGTTGAAATTGCAATTCTCATTTAGTCCTTGCAGTGGAAGTCATTTTGCAGCCTTTATTTCCTCACCCTTCTGTTCCCCAGTTACTCTGTCTGTGTGTGGCTGTTCTAGATCTGCATTTCCTGCTGCTGTAGTTAGTTCTGTTTTATTGTACAGCACATCTGCAGCACTGCTGGGAGGATTTCTGATGATCTCATTACTGGATCAAAGCTTCAGTCTCTTGGGTCACAACCCTGCTTAATGTTCTCGTGCAGACCCCTCCAGACTTCCACTAAAAACAGCACTTTGTGCTCATAAAAGCAATTGCTCAGGACATAAGCAGCCAGAAAAGAAAAAAAAAATAAATAAAGCAGTGTAAAAAGTACTTTTGAATAAAAAAAAAATAATAAAAAGGGGGTTTGTCTGTGCATTTAGGTGCCTCTCCTACTCTTGCCAGTACAAATACATATCTGTGTTTTCTTACCCTGCATAATCCTTCATTTGGAAAAAAAAGATAGAAAGGTGGGGGAGCATGAGAGGGAAGGGGTTTGCAGATCCTCTAGCAAAGATTTTAATGCTTGAATAACTGCAATGTGAACTTATTGCCACATGTAATATTGCCTCTTGATTTATCACCTTGGAAACAGCCTGAAGTCTTTGTTTTGTGTAGTTGCTGTACTGTGATTTAAAAGCAGAGGATGAGTGAGACACAGATCTAATAAGATTTAACTCTTCCATGGTAAGAACCTGTAATCAGATAAAATATATATATATATATATGTAAAATATACAGATTATATAGATAAAATATATAATATACATATCATTTATATGTTAATTAATATTATATATAGATATAATATGGTATATATTATATTAATATCATACACTATTCACACATATATATGATAATTAAGAGATACAATATATAATATATATTGTATATAATTGAATATATAAAAATGATAATATATAATGTGTTTATAATACAATATTATATAATAAAATATTATATAATATAATATATAATTATTATTAATAGTATGTTTAATAATAATTTTAAATAGTAATTTTAATAGTTTAATTATTAATAATATATAGCTATTACAATAATATGTAATAACTATATATTATTTGCTTGATTCATAGTCTTTGAAACTTGGCCATAGTTTTTGAAATAGAAAAGCTTTTCTATTTTGAAATAGAAAAGCCTCACACGTGAATTAGCAGAGTCCCTGTCACTCTATCAGCTTCCATCTTCGTACCAGTCAATTTGTTCTTCTGTCCTTTCAGGAGCCTTTTAAACACATAAGGAAAGAGACCCGTCAGGTTCAGCGTGTTCATGTTTCAGATATTTTGGGTGAAGAAGCCTGTGCTGCTCTGCTGAGCCTCTCTGTGGCTGGCACTCCTGGAGCTGCCCTGCTGTGGTGCTGCAGGCTCAGAGCTGCAGCGGGGCTCTCACCATCAGCCTGAGCAGCCTGTGCCAAACACAAGCGGTGTTTGTGTGCCTGTCTGCTGAGAAGGGTTGGTGAAATAACCCAAATAACACACTCCTGGCAGGTGCATGGCCGGGGAACTCTCCCTGAGTGATGGTGCAGGGAGATGTTCCAGCCCCTGTGTGGCTCCCTGGGGACTGGGATCCCAGCACGCCTCGCTGATGCTCTCCTGTCACCCTGATCTTTTAGATTTTCTCAGCCTTCTGAGGTTTACGTTCTTGTAATGAGCGTTCTCACAGACTTTATGTAAGTAATTAATTGTTTTGCATTCTTTTATGGAGGAGGAGAAATTTGACGGACTGTTGGTTTGTCCAGCGTCATTGGAGAGGTGGCACTGTCACCCTCCAGTCCACTGTCACTTTTGGAAGTCCATAAATGTTGGAGTCAGAAAATGAAAGTTCTCTTTTCCCTTGGAAGGAACGCTGAGTTCACATCCTGTTGTTTCGTGTCCCGTAGTGACACTCTCCTCTTTTCCTCCTGGCCATTTGCACGGAAGGAGGATTGACGTTTCTCACAGCAGTCTCCCTTTCGTGTTGCTGCTGTCATCTTTTCTGATATGAATTAATATTTAGCCACTTCTCATCTCACTAAATTTCATGATGAGTGTGTGGAACCAGCACTCCCCTCGAGCACGATCCCCTGGGTGCAAAGCATCACCAGCTGCAATTCCTCTGCCTTGCTCCGGGAGCTCACTGCTTGGAAAGATTCTTCTTTCATTTTGCAAAGCCCCACGTTTAATATTATTTTGACCTTTTTAATATTCTGGGTTCAGAGTGTTTGCCAGGCTACAGTATTTCACCAAGTGAATGACTACAGTTTAGGATTTGAACTGGGGATTTAGGTAGGAGAGGACCAAAATAAATTTCCTTAATCTGTAGATGAGATAGTTTAAATAATCACAGTTTCCAGACTGTAATTTTCTGTTCTTCCTCAACAACTCTTGCTGCTACAGCTTCTTCCTGCAAATCAGAATTTTTATTTCATCAATACCATTGAAATTGTGCATGAAAGTTCTGTAAAGTTGCTTTTATACCTCTTTGTCATAGTCTGAGTGGTGGGAGGTACTGACACCAACATTGGGGTAAATTCTTCATATCAGTGACACAAATTTCCTTTCTTCTTAGGTTTTTAGACTGGGGAGAGTTTTGATTTCTCTCAGCTCACTGAGCATTATTTGGTCTGTTCATCAGATTTCTTTAAATTTGCATGCATTTGTTTTTTTATTTCTGGAATGCTGTAATGAAAGGTAAAGTGAATTATAGATTAATATGCAAGGGGACAGTGCAAAATAACTGGAGTATGCAAAACATAAGGAAAACTTTAAACAGCTCTTGGTGGTTAGAGGGGTCAGGAAAATATTTACCTCAGAATAAGTACCTTAAACATGAACAAATTAACCATTGCAATTGGTGCTGACACTCCAGGGAATTCTGGGGTCAGCAGCTCTTGGGAGTCCCCAGGAGCTGTTTGATGACTGATCCCTGTGTAATTAGGGAACAAATTGGAGGAGGTCCTAGAAAAGGGCAATCCTCATATCAGAGGCTGAGGGGGATTATCTCATCTGTCTCACTGCTGAATCAATCTTATCCCCTTTCCAGCCAACAAAATTCAATTAACTTTTATGAATTATTTAGCCACACTGAAGTCTTAGATAGTATTAATATTTGTATTTCAGCCTGTTTTGTGCAAGGAATATAAAATATTTCTTCTTTATCATCAATCAAACTCCAGTGTAAAATGTAATTTCCTATTTCACTGTTTTAAAAAATATCTTCTTAATCTCGCTTGATGTTGACTAAAAATGTTACATAGTAGCTGTTGCTTATGTTTGGATTATTACTTGCCTCAGGACAATATCAGGAATTCTATGTAATTTAAATTCTAGATTTTTAATTATTTTTTTTTTTTTTTTACTCAATGGCAACTTTTTAAACACAAACTTTTAGAACTTTAATGCTACCAGGCACATTGCAATCTGCTACGACAAGCCAAGAAGGAAGGGTTTGAATAATGTTGCTACAGTATTTATGTCTTTGACAAAAGACTTTAGTTCTTGTCTGAGGAAGTGTGCTCCAGAGAAGCTAAGAATAAAACAGGATTGACTTGTAGACAGGAAAGACTTATTTTGTGTCTCAAAAAATGAAAGACTGTCAGTCCTTCACTCACTTCCTGCACTGTTCTTAGTATTATAGCAAAGATCTAGTCATAAAACTGAGAAATTAGGAATGTGAAGGCTTGACAAGCCAATCACAACAATGAGAATGTCTCAGTGGAATAACAGCCAGGCTTGGAGGGGGGAGAGCGACGCAGCTCCAGGGCTTCTGGAGCCACCTGTGTCCAATTGTGCTGAAGGGGTAAAAAATCCTGAAACTCCTTCCCCCAGCTGCTTATTCCAGGTCCTGGCTGAGGGCTGCAGTCTGCAGGAGCTTCGTGCTGCTGATGCCTTTTGGGGCTGCCTAAAAACAGGGGCCAGACAGAATTAAGGGAATAAAAAGCATTTTTATTTATTGAAGGGCCTTCAGGTACATTTGGGGCAGACAGAGCCCCCAGAGGCTGCGCCCAAAATGGGTCATGGGTTTGCACACTTTGATAAGTTTGCTCCATTTGCATTTTGGGGGTTAATCTTCCAATTCCAGCTTCAGGTCATGAAGTCATTGACCCCAAGTTTGCTCCCCCAGCTCCCTTTTGTTTCCATTTCTCAGGCCTGAGGCAGTGAGGTGTCCTTGGTTCCCAGGCCTGGAGAGGAATTGTTGTGTCTGCCCAGAGTGGGAAAGCAGCAGCTCACACTGTGCGTGGAGTTTAGAGTTACACACTAAAGAACTGCAGCATCACAAATACATGGAAAAATGAAAAGCTCCAATCTTAAGGCATCGCTGCTACCCCAGACTGGCCCTTCCTGAGCTGCTGGTTTAAACTGGTGGGAGGATGGATGTGTGCAAGCCCAGAGTCAGAGCAGGGAAAGTGTGAGCAGCATCTCCAGCCCTTCAATAATTTATCTCAGGCTTTTTCTTCTCTTGCACTGTGGCATTCCAGGCAGCGTTGTGCATGTAAATGAGGTACCCAGCAGCTGTGTGCTCTGCCTTCACTCCAGCTGGGACAACACTGGATGACATCCCCTCTCCTTGAACTATCATATCCTTTCCCATCCATCAGGTATTTTATCAGTCCCCTGTGTTTTCTCTTGAATTTCCTTAGGCTGGTCTAATATTACATTTTACTCTGATTTTTTTACTGCATCTTTTCCATTTACTTTAATTAAATGGTTGAGCCTTGTGGATCAAGATAACTTTTATTAAAGTTAATAAATGGATGGTCCTCTCAGATCTGCTTGTAGTTCCTTGGAGTTTCTCCTGTCTTCATCAAAGCCAGAGATTCTAGAGATAGAATGAGGCTCTAAGAGAGATGGTAAATCTGAATACTGAGGAATTTATGACATGAATTTCAAATGCAAGTAGCTAATTTTTCCTTGAGGAAGCACAAGTGCAGCGTTCCCAATCAAGCTGCAGAGATGCCTTTGTGAAACACCTCAGTCAATCACACATCAAACACGATCAGGTAAGATAAAAATTTACTTACAAAAGCACCAAGGTTTCCACTGAAATTTGGCATGTTGATTGTAGATGTTGAATAATTTACGAGTCTCAGCAGTGCTGCCAATGCCAGGAAGAAATGCTAATTCTTGTACAGGAAAGTGCTGCTCTGTAGCTTTGGTTTTCCTCTGCTCTCACACCAGTCTCACCTTTCCAGTGAGTGGAGCTCAGCACTGATTTTTGCGAGTGTCAAAGCTGCGTGTGATGGAATGGCAGCGTTTATCACACTGATGGAGTGCTGCTGGAAATGGTTTGTGTGCTACAATCCTACAAGTTCAGCTCTCAAATGTGGTGTGGAAAGATGCATCTGCTTCATCTTCTTCCCTTCCACTTGTTTCTCTTGCATTATATAAACAAGAGGTGAGGAGGAGAAATTGAAAATCCTGTTTTTCATTTGCACGAGGATTTCTCACTGTTAGTGTCAGTAGGAATATCAGCACTGATATTAGCTTTTAAAAATAGAGCTGTACAGGAATTTTTTTTATTAATTGCTGTAGACTGTGGTCTTGCAGCTAAAGCAGACTAAAACCAGGTTTGTTCCCTTTCCTCAGCATCCTCCCAACACTTTACAATTCCTGTTCAACAATACGAATGTTTTGCAGGTGTAGTTTGCACAGCACTGTTAATACTTTGATTAGTTAAGCAGCAATATTAATGCTCATTATTAGTACAGAACTCAATTAAGAATTCTGCTGTTGCTTATAACAGTTCACCAGTTTTCCTGGGATGTATACAAACTGATATGTGTGTGTGTGTATGTGTACACATATATTTATGTGTACAAGATTGATGGTTCTATTAACCTGCTGAGATTTTGTTTTTCTTTCTGCATACCTGTAGCAATCTTTTGTTAAAAAAAAAAAAAAAAAAGCAAATTAAAAGCAACTAAGAAATGTAAGACTGTACAGAAATCAGTGGCAACAGTAAGGGATAAACCAGAGAAAGGAGCATTTTCCACTGCTTGTGGAAGTGTCCATTGAGAAATGTAGCTCAGGAGCACTAAGCCAGACTTACAATAAATCCAGGGAATTCAGGCTGCTTGTTAGCACTTGAAAAAATCCATCTAGACTTGGTGCCACAGCCAAATTTCCTTATGCAAATGTTCACATATATGTTAATATGGTGCACCTGGCCCAGCTGTGGGCTGTGAAATTACACTGACAAAACTGAGGGTAGCTTTAAAGTCAAGGATTTGCTTAATTTCAGCAAGTGCTGAACCAGATTTGTGCCTTCTACAAGTCACAGGGTTTTTTCACTTTAATGGAGTTTTCCACTTGGATAAAGGGAACTGGACCTCCTGTACACCCAGAAGAAACAGTGAATAAATGTCCTTTAAGTGAATGGAAGAGTTCTGTGATAAATATCAATGCTTACAAATTTAAGTTTGCATCTAAATCAAAGTTTTACCCTTTGAATGTGTGGCATTGAATATTTGTCTCTATTGTGTGTGGCATCACAGTGCTTAGGACTGAGCAGGCTGCAGAGCCCTCTGCCATCTGCTAATACCAGCAAAACTCATATTTATTAGGCTATTTAGCTGTACTTGAGCCTAATGCCAGTCTGATTGAAGTTTTTAAATCCAGGGAGTGTGAAAATAATTTTAAATTAATTTCCAGATCTTTCAGGCAGAACCCAATAGCACAGTGCAGGTCTCCACAACAGAAAAGAAAACTGTTTAAATCTAGTTTAGGATCTTACAAATGACTTGTTTGTGGATGAAATATTTTCTGGTAACAGTGGTTAGCCAGACCAGGCTCCTGACTGGATAAATGTGACTCAGCCTAAGCACTTTAAAGTTTGAAAAAATTAAAGCAAAATAAGGTTGGAAAACCTGATTAAGAAAGTTTTAAACATGATTAAGAAAGTTTTAAGCCTGCTTCAGTAAAATAGGTCTATTTGAATAAAAAGTTTTAAAATGCTGTACAAATAGCAGAAGATATGGCAAATTTTCCCAAGATCCTATCTACAGACTGATAAGGTTTATAAGATTGCCCTGCTGCAACAAAGAACAGTCAAAATTTCCAAGTTTCTAAGCAGTTTGCTGCAAAACAGCTAAAAGCAATTATATAATTTAGCTATGTATAAATGCTGTAAATTTGGGTAGCATGGCACTGATCCAGACACAGAGCTCTGTTTCCATCCAAGCTAAACAGGTTACAAAATAAACATTTCCTTGAATTTCCTTGGAAGTGTTCCACTGTCCCTCCACCCCTGTGAATGGGGGATTTTCTGTGCCTGGGACATGAGGATTAACAGGAGCACCCTAAGAGTGGTGTCTTTTTCTCAGCTAACCAATGCTAGGAAACCTGAAACCAAAACAGAGCCTCCTCTCAGGGAGCTGAAGAGTTTGAAGTGGAATGTATTTTTTAAGTTTAGTTTTTAGAGCAGAATGTTTTGTCCTATTGAGGAGCTTTGACCAGCCCACAATGGTTTGTTCTCATGGGCTCTGCAGCCAGGACAGGCTGGAGAGGGGGGATGTGGAAACCTTGGGAAGTTCAGCAAGGTTCTGCTCTGAGCCAGGCTGGGACACCTGGGAGTGCTCACCTGGAGAGGAGAAGCTCCAGGGAGAGCTCAGAGTCCCTGCCAGGACCTGAAGGGGCTCCAGGAGAGCTGCAGAGGGACTGGGGACAAGGATGGAGGGACGGGACACAGGGAATGGCTTCAAACTGGCAGGTTTAGATTAAATATCAGGAAGGAATTGTTCCCTGGCAGGGTGGGCACCCCTGGCACAGGTGCCCAGAGCAGCCCTGGATCCCTGGCAGTGCCCCAGGCCAGGCTGGGAGCATCTGGGACAGTGGGATGTGTCCCTGCCAGGGCAGTGCAGGTGCAATGAGAGGACCTTTAAGGTCCCTTCCAACCCAAACCATTCTGTGGTTCTAAATGGTAAAAGAAAAACTGCTGTTAGATTCCAACATGGAACTTTTCCCCAAGTGCTTCTGGCATTTCTCGGGTTTGTTTTGTGTTTTACCAGTACCTCTACAGTGAGATCAGTACAAACCCTCCACAATCAACACAGTAACCTGTGGAGGAGGAGGGAAATGATTTCCATTCTGGTCCTTTCTGCACACAGATGTAAGCATTACAGAGGTGACTGAGAGGTAACTCTATTTACTGTAGCTTTATTTTAATCCTCTGGGAATTCATTAGCATCCCTCTCAAATGCCGGTGTTCAAATCCTGCTATAAGAAAACAAACAAGAGAGGGAACAGAAATGATTTAGGAGAAGATATTTCCCCAGGTTATGCAAATGCAGCTAAGGAGACACTGCTTTGTTCTGGGTTTCCCTAATTCACTGTAGTAAAGATGTATCATGTGGGTTCCCCTATTGAAAAATCATTTCTCAGGATGACAGGTGAATAATGAATGTAATTCACTAATATTTCACCATCTCCTCATCGGGGATTAGAGAGAGCAGAGAGGAAGAAAACTGTTCTGGAGCTGTTTTAGGAAGGGCTGAGGTGAACTGCATCTTTTTGTCTCCTTGTAAATTCTGTTTCAATGAGACAACGACAATGGCTGCTGCTGTTAATAAAGGAAACAACGGCCAACAATTCAGTTCCTAAATTGCCCCTGATAAGGTGGTCATGCTTGCCTGAGTTTTCTGTGTTTGCAGTAAACCACCAGCAGTGGTGGCTGCTCAGGGATGTCCATGTCCTGAATGCTGGATAGAAAAATCTATAAATAACGCTGGAAATGCTTTTCAACTGAAAAATACCATTTTCACTCATCCCTAATCTCTCTTTGAAAGTTTTACTTGTGAAGCCGAAATTCCTTATGACATAATTAATTGTTTGTTGAGTATATTGCTCAGGTACACATGCACATTTCATCTGCACTCAGAGGAAACAACCCAGGTAATTTGTGTCTCTGGCTGTTAACTGACCACCACTGAAAATTTGGGTTTCTCCAGAGCAATATGAAGGTAATTAATGCTTCATCCTGGAACTCCTAGAAGTTTGCCTTCTCTTACTGCTTGTGCTGGTCTGCAATATTCACCTGCAGGTGCAAATGTCTCTGGTGTGGGAGCTGCGTAGGGATGTGCTCACCTGAAGTGAGAGATCTCATCCAGCCCTTCATCCTTGGGCTTTACAAAGCTGCAGGGCTTCCAGAACATCCCTGGGTCTGCTCTGAAATCCAAACCCTGCCTTATTCATTGCCACAGCATAAAACAAGGCTCCTGTGAGTTACAGATGGTCACCAAATTGACAATGCATTTGCTGGAGCATGAATTTCCAGCCCAATGAAGCTCTGCTCCCCCAGTGCTCAGGAGGCTCTGGGATAACTCAAAGTGACACGCAGGGGTGTGCAGGCGGGCACCGGATGCACACAGCATATGTTGGATCTTGCTTTCACATGGAGCTGAAGGGAATTGAGAGAGAAAACATCATGATCTTAGCAAAAGATCTCCTTGGAACAAGCAAAGCCCCTTCTCAGTGCCCATGGCTGGCTGGAGGTGCCATTTGGGTCTCTGTTTCTTGTGAGACACACCACAGTTCTGGCCACGTGCACACTGGAGGTTCTGCAGCTCTCCCACATCTACCTGTGACCGCTGACTGAGACCAGGCCCTCTCTTCATGGCTGTAACTCCTGCAGTTCTGCTCAGAATAATGAAATTCTGGGCTTCTGGTACGTTGCTTTAAATTACACAAGTGTGTGCTTACTCAATTTACAAATGTAAATTCACATTTGCATCGTGCATATGGAACTTGGAGGTTCTCAGTGGGCTGGAAATGTAAACATATGGCTCCTAAAGCCAGAGCAGGTAAGGGAATGTTTGACTTCTCAACATCAGAATAGCCTGCAAGTCCATTCCTATAATCAACATATAAACCAGGATATCAGAAGTACCCCCCTGATGTATTTATATAAACACACATACACACACCAGTGGTGCTACTTTAATATTAGGGTGAACATATGTTTCACAGTTTTACATTCAGATGTTTATTTGTGTTATTCCTCTGGAACATGCTTGGGGTCTGCTGAAAATTTGGTGCTTAACCATCTGGTTTTAATTGCCTGGTTTGTTAATAGGTATCACCAGGTTATTTTCCAGCAGTTTTTTTTTCTTTTATGCATTATTTGGTGTCAGGGCTGAGCTGTAAGAATAGAAAGGGAATGATTCAGGTGCCTGAATGCAGCTGCAAATAGAATACAAGGAAATTAGAGAAAGTTGCCCAGTTCTGTATCTTATGATAACCTGTGATTCTTTAGAGTGACAGACTAACTCAAAGATCTTTCTTTTTTTCTAAAACTGAGAAGAAACATTTCAAATTTGAGTCTAATCTTCCATTGCTTCAAAACTATCTGGGCCAAAATCACTGAATAATTTCTGAAATTGTTCAGAAAAGCAGCTTTCTGAAAGCTTCTTTTTGTTTTAGACACAGCATTATTAGAATTTCCCTGGGAGATCAGCTGCTCTCACCAAGATGTGAGAGACCCCAGCCCAGTTCACAGGAGGATACAGACTCACTGTCTGTCAAAATCCTTGTCAAATCCCCTCTCTGAACCAGCTTCAGAGTGGATTTTTAGGTGTATATTCCACTACCCAGTTAAAGAAGTTGTCATTTCAAATGGATTTTTCTGAATTTTTATAGCTGGAGCCAGCAATTACATTTGTATAAAATATTTAAATAATCTCCATGCCAGAGAGGGAATAAGTTGGTAACTCACCTAGGAAAATGGGGCACGGAGCTATCAGTCTCTTCTGCAGACCTTAAAGATCCCTGCAGGGTGAATAACTCTGTGTAAGATAACAAGAAAAGCACGCATCAATAGCCCACCCAGGGCAGTGTGTGCAGAAATAATAAATGTGAGTAAATGTGAGCTCAGGTCAGCGCAGGCACAGCCTGCTCCCCTCACTGCCTGCAGCATCACCCTGTGGGCTGAGGGGACAGCAAAGCCCTGCCACCAACAGCACTTTGATCAACCTTTCGTGTGAATCTGGGATTTCTTTCCAAACAGGTTCTCCAAAGCTGTTTTTTTCATTTAAGTTCTGATGGCAAGTTTGAATTGACTTAATTTCTTTTCATTTAAAATCTTCCTTTGACAGGATTTTTTTCCTTATTTCACTTTATCCTAACATTTGTTGCCCCTCTGGTTTATCTGTGAAATATGAGCATAAAATGAGTTTACCCTTTGGAAAGAATGGCCTCAAGCTCACCTATTTTTAGGACAGCAAGTGAAGGCTTAAAATTTGGATGAGTATTTTCCTGATTACCAAAGACTCTATGTTCTTTGTGTCTGGTGGTTTTAATAAGAAAAATTTTAGGGAGGAAGAATGGAGGCTGTTCCTTCTGTTCAGCAATACTGTGCTGGTGAAGCCAATAGAACTCCCTGCCTATTTTTCATTTCTAATCACCATTTAGAATAGAGGAAAGAAGAGAAAACCAGACAAAATCATGGGAATGTTCTGACTCTCTAGTTGCTTTTCAATTGTTTCCTACTAATAAATAACAAGTGGCAATAACAAGATTCACCTCGTGCTGGAACAAGCATGGCACCATTTCAGCATTCCACAGTCAAGGGAAAGGGAAGGCTCCAGTCTCCCTGGAATTGCCAGGCCTTTGGATCATCTGGCAGAATGTGCAGTAGGAGAAGCACAGCTGGCTCTTTTTCTCTCAGGAGAATCCAGTGGAATACCCTGGTGTCAGACTCAGCTGGCTGAAAAAAGCTGCCTGCCCAGAGCTGTCTCCCAGTTGCCTGCAAAATGCCTTTTTTCATCTGTCTTGCACTAACTGGAATTAGTTCAGCATTTTGGATTCATTAATAAGTGTTTTAATAATATTCAGGGCAAACATCAGTCCCAAAAAAATACAGAGATGTCAGAAAAATTGCCATTGGAAATATCAGATTGTTGGAGATCAAAAAATGCTAAATATTTTCTAAAGAACACCAGGTAAAACTAGAGTAGTTGCCATAATTTCTATTTTATTATTGGAACAAAAAATATTTTAAGATTTCATTGAAATTATACAGAAAACATGGACAAAAATTTAACATTTCATTTCAAATTTAAAGTAAGAAGGGAAAAAATCTTGGCCTGTCTGACTGCTAGATGGCTTCAGTGGGCTCTGGTCTTGCAGATATAAGCACAAGTTTTTAACTTTTTCTTGGTTACTGGTACTGCTGAAAGCTAAGAGAAGGTCTAATTCAAAAAATCATAGTAAAACCTACTAGACTAATCTAGGTTCACTTCTTTCAAATTGGATTAACTTGATCTATTGTTTTGACTGGTAGACATGCAGTTTTCATAGGTGGTGAGAATTACATCCAACAAACGTGGTTTGTGATTGTTGGGCTGTTAATCCAGTTAGCTCAGTGATGTGGAGATGGCGCTGGCCATACTTCACAATGGAATAATGTACATTACATACTTGGCTGGCCGTAAAGCCTCCAGGCCCCAAACTGTCACTCTTGTGATGTCTTTATCTGCCTTTCAATAATTCATAAATATTCAGTGCCTATGGATAGGCTTGGAGAACAAACACTGTCTTATTCACAGTTACCAAATCTAATTAATACATCCAAAACCTGTAACTGTTTACATACTTTAACCTAGTTTTTCCACCAAAAAGTGGTTTGACTGGGTTGGGTGGTTGGTTGGTTCGTTGGTTGATTCATTGGTTGGTTGCTTGGTTGATTGGTTAGTTGGTTGAATGGTTGATTGGTTGGTTGGTTCCTTGGTTGAACTGTTGGTTGAACTGGTGGTTGGTTGGTTGGTTGGTTGATTAGTTGGTTGGTTGGTTGATTAGCTGGTTGGTTGGTTGATTAGCTGGTTGATTGGTTGGTTGGTTGATTAGTTGGTTGGTTGGTTGGTTGGTTGATTCGTTGGTTGGTTCATTCGTTGATTGGTTGGTTGGTTCCTTGGTTGGTTAGTTGGTTGAACTGTTAGTTGGTTGGTTGGTTGGTTGGTTCCTTGGTTGGTTGGTTGGTTGATTAGTTGGTTGGTTTGTTGGTTGGTTGGTTGGTTGATTAGTTGGTTGGTTCATTGGTTGGTTGGTTGGTTCCTTGGTTGGTTCCTTGGTTGGTTGGTTGGTTGATTAGTTGGTTGGTTCGTTGGTTGGTTGGTTGATTAGTTGGTTGGTTCGTTGGTTGGTTGGTTGGTTCCTTGGTTAGTTAGTTAGTTGATTGGTTGGTTGAATAGTTCCTTGGTTGGTTGGTTAGTTGGTTGCTTGGTTTCTTGCTTGATTAGTTGGTTGAATGGCTGGTTGGTTGGTTCGTTTGTTGGCTGGTTGGTTCCATGGTTGGTTGATTGGTTTTGGGGTTTTTGTGGTAACTGTGTGTATTTCTGCAACCACCCCTCGCGTTTTATTCCACAGAGGAATACCTCAAAAACATTGACAGCCTTAAGTCTATCAGATTCCCACAGGTTTAGTGAGCAGCAGCTGGGCAGAGGACAGAGGTCCTGTTTTCCTTGCAAGTGACAGAAATCTGTGCTTTCAAGCAGAGGATCTCCACAGGACAGGGCTGCTGAGAGCTGCACCGTGCAGAAGGGGTTAATTTAGAACCCACCAGAGATCAAACAATCCCAGCAGAGACAAGCCTGGCTCCCCGTGGGCCCCAGCGTGTAGAACAAGCTGTCACTTAGCTCTGTTTGGCTTCTCTAATGCAATTTCCATCTCCAGCAATCAAAGCATGCATTAGAGTCATTATCAGTTCTGTTGCTTTCCTTGTACCTGATTTTCAAATCGTCAGAACAACGTCTTTTGTTCTATAATAAATTAATTGTCTTTGAATCTTCTATCATTGGCAGATGGATTTCTTTGTTTAAATATAAATATGAAGATGCTGATTTATTTGGATTCCCGGACACTGATTGTATGATAATTGCATCTTCTTTTGAATAATTGAATTATTTTCATATTATGTTAATCTCATTTCCCTTAAAGCCTGCCTGAAAATCAGACTGACTTATTTACATGTATAGGTGAATACTCATCCAGAAGGATCTATTTTTAGACTGCAAAAACTGTTTTCAAAGTTGTCCTTCCATGATTGGTGGTGCTGGTAAAAGCACTGCAAATGCAGCTGCAGGAAGTAACATTTTCCCAAAACAACAGCTCATGCTGGTTATGCTGCTGTAATTCTATCCTGCTGATATTTTATAAATAAATAAATAAAAGACAGGAAAGGACTAAAAATGCAGATCAGGCTCACATTATACTACATATTGTGTAAAATATGTGCTTGAAGTTTCTGCTTATCTAAGAGGGTTTTTAATAATCAATAGCCTTTGCTGGTGCTATCAATTTGTTGCATCCAAGTTATGGAATGTGTTGCAGGGATCTTCCATCAATTTCAAAGGCATAATCCTGCAATGGAAAAAAAAAAGGAAACACAATTCATGCTTGAAGCTGAAATTTTATTATTATCTCAGTTGAAGTCTGAACACTCCAAAAATATAATTAATTAATTGTGTTATGATGATTGTGCAAATTGCATACAGTTAAAATAAGTACAAACAGTGCAGTACCTCCCACTTTACCTCTAGGTCCTGAGCTCAACAGCTTCACTTGTGGCGTGAGCACAGGGTACAGAAAATCAATAGTGTCCTGGGACAATTAGGATATTGATACTTTCCTCTTTGGTATGATAAATTCTGCATTGGTTCCTTTTCCATATATTAAAATGCTCTAAAACTTGATATTTCTTCTTTGGTGTGGAATTCCACTTTACATTGCTACACAAAGTTTGGGTTACATGCATTGGACTCTTGCTGTATTTTCCTCTCTCTTATTCCTAAAACTGGCTACGAGGCTACTCTGGCAAAATTTAATCCAGAATTTAAAACCTTCACATGTTTTTCATTTTTCATCTGGAAAAAGATCATCTGAGTACAAACTCCTTTTGTATCAGTTATGTAATATTGATATGTTTTGACCAGAAAAGTGAAAGACCTTTCTCCAGCTGGAATATCAGTACACAAGGATATTTTATATTGCTGAATACCAGCAATGCTGATCACAATTGCTGCTTCATGCTATCCTTCCTCAGGAAAAAAAAAATATGAGAAGTGGAAATATGTTGATGATTAATGCTTATACTTGATCCTATGAAGTGAAATCCATAGCATTTAACATAATTTCGAGGTCAGAATTTCTTCTATAGAAAAAAATCTATAATGAAAGATTAATAGAATAGAATAGAAATCTATAATAGAATATTATGGATTTCTATTCTATAGGAATCCATATTACACTTCTTCTATTATAGATTTCCATTCTATTAATAGAATTAATTAATTAATAGGATAGAAATCTATAATAGAAGAAGTCTAATATGGACTCCTATAGGAAGACTGGTGGAAGTGTGTTCCAAGCTCAGAATGTCTGGAGCAGTAAAATATTGGAAAGGAGAAGGAAGTGTGTTGGCATGGCAACTCTGCTTAACTCATATTTGTCAAGGCCACTGTAATTACTTAGCTGAAGCCACAGGTCACAGGAAGAATGTTATCAGAAGTAAAATTGTTCCATCTTGTCCTCAACTTCCAGGCCAGAGGTTTCTAGATAAATCAAGAAGTGCAGTTTGACTGGAGGAACTCGCTCTCTCTTGCCTTGGCCTCAGCAAAATCTCATGTAAGTACCCTTTTGATCTTGTGTGTTCTTGATGCAAATTGCAGAAAGTGTCTTCTCTTGTTTACAGGTTGAAATGTCAGGATATGAAAAGTGGATTGTTTACTTCTTTGAGGTGTCACTTTTGAATGTGTTTCAGAAATTGCTACTCAATACCTGAGACCAAGCCGGTATGACAGCAGGTGTTAGAATATAAATCAGCATATCAAAATCAAAAAAGGGTTTGGATTATCATTCAGTACAGAGCACTGTCCTGCATTTATACAGAAAGTTGGAAGGAATACCTGTTCATTTGGGGGTTGAAAAGATTTGATGTAAAACTGGAAGGTGAGCAGAAGCTGGATTGCTGCAAGGCTTTGTTCAGTCGTGGTTTAACTCACCTGAAAACCAAGAGCTGTGGTCTGCCCTTGTCACTGTTACAGCGGAAAATTGTTCTTGTCAGCACAGGGGTTTGATTTTTTTGATCAAAGTTGAAATTACCTGATACCATTAAAGACAGTTCATTGAAGATAAGGGTTGAGATTTGCTCACAGCTGTCATATATTTCAGTAGGAGAATTCAGGAGTTGTTAATATTTCTGCCTCTCCAAATCCATTTAACTTGCTTACAGATCTTCACAGATTAAACAGTGATAATTAATTAAAATTCTAGTTAAAGTAATTCAAATTCTAGCTGTTGTTTAAACTTATTTTTAAAATTTTTTCTTTGATTTCTTGAAGTTGTGCATACGGTGTTGTAAAATTTCCCATGTAGAATTTCATGTGTGGGCTATAACACCCGCAGTTCTTGATAAATGGCTTGTAAAAGAAAGGCATTATGGATTTTAATGGTATTTAAGCTTTATTTCTATTTTGTTCTTGGATTTATAATGTGCTTCTTCTATTGATCCATACCATTAATGCCGAGATATGCTACATTTATTTTCTGAGATTGATCGAGCTGAGTGTGGTTTGTTGGCAGTAACTGAGATGGGCATAAGGAGAGGAATCTTTGAGCAGAAGGAACAAATCTTTTCAATGAAAAATTCCTAGGGAATGTTTCTCTTATAGTATAGATTTTAGACACTAGTTTGAGTTACCAATAAAGACAGAGCCCAGAGGGAAAATTTTGCTTTGCTTCACATGGGTGGATTCCCAGTTGGTAGAAATAGGCTCCACTCCTTCCATTTCAATGGACTTGCACCACTTCACAGTGTCAGTATGGGGAAAAAATATCACTTCCATCAGCCTTCCAGATAAATAATCCAGTAATTAATCTGAGTAGCATTCTCAAAATAAAAATGTAGAAATGTTCTTGTTGGAGCAGAATAACAGAATAGCAAGGTTGTCTGAGTTCACACCTTGCTGAGGCTACTAATTGAAATTGAAAAATCAAAACAATTTACAAGAAAGAAAAAGCAATTAGCGAAAGAATATAACAACAGTGAAGTTTATCACTTGGAAATTATCTTATTTGTTCCTCAGAAATCTTTATGGATGAAATTTCCTTGGAGGTGTTTCTTTTGTAATTGACTCGTAGAGTTATCTATTAGTTCTTAGTGGTAATATTTCATTTTGCTCATTTTGCTTAAAATGAGGTCCCAGAGATTTTGTCACAGGGATTTGGGGGTGCAGCATGGTTTGAGGGGCAGCAGCTCCAAAGGCCACTCTGTTTTCATTGCCAGTGTGTGCTCCTGCCTGAGCTCTGCACGAGGGCTTCACCCTCCTGCAGCAAAACCAGACCTTGGACAGCTCCTGAGGGAAACGGGGAGAAAGGAACACCACCGCAGTGTGTTTGAATAAATGAAATGTTGTCTCCAAACCATCAGCTCATCACCCATCCTGTTCCTTGTGCCTGGAGATTCTGGGTCAATTCCTGGAAAAATCTGGGCTTTGGGGCTTGTATTTTTTCTCTATTGTTCCTAAAATGCTTTGCTGTTTTCAATATTTATGGCTTGATGTCTGTCTGACTGTCATCATTACCAAGACTTGTGGCTTATTGCTATTGACATAAAACATTTTATTTTCACGTTGGGGTAATTTAAACTGGGAGAGGTTTGGGAGCAAGGCTGAATGAATGTTCCATTCTGAAGGACTGCAGTTATCCCATCAAAGTGTGGGTGTCTCACAGCACAGAGCATCTAGCTGACCTTTGACTGGGCTATTTCCATGGATTGTTCCCTGCTAGAAGTGCCTTTTAATGCAAGATCTAATCACTAATAACGTACTGGAACTCTCCTGTTTTGCTCTTCTTCTTGAGGCTGCAAATCTTATTTCAGAAGTCCAAGGTGCCTGTAACTTCCATTTTACATTAAAAAAAAAAAATAAATTCCTCCTACTCAGCATTTAAAGTTTCATTGACTAAAGAGAACTCCATTGACTCAAAGCAGTTGGAAATCCCTTCTTACTCCGTTGTGATGCTTCAATTACTAAGTAAGAATTAAATCTTCCTGACCCACAACTTCCACCGAGTTGTACCAAGCTTGTAGCTGAGATTCCCAACACAGGAGGATGAGAATACAGGGTTTAGACTGCACCTTGGCATTTCAAAGATCCAAGTCTTGGTAGCAAAGAATTAAATCTAGAGTTCATGGGATACAGAGCTTAAATTCCCCTGCTGGTATATATATATATATATATATATATCTATTTTTTACTTTTACTAGGCAGAGCAGAATGCATTTTCTTATCTCATGTTAAATCCTTTAATAGTGAAAACTGGAACAGCTTCCTTTTATCAAAGGAACTTTCTAGGGCTCATGTTATATTTTTTTTTTTTTTTTTTTTTTTTGGTCTAAATGTATCTTCTATTTCCTTTGTGTCAGTGAGAGGGAGAGAGTGGCCTCTCCTGGGAGGTAAAGGTTTGAACTTTTTTCAGTAAGGCAGAGCTCAAAATTAGGCCTGTGAGTATTTAAAACTGTCTCTAACCCCCATAACTGCTCTGCTTCTGCCAGCATTTCCCTGGCTCTGTGTCCTGTCAGCTCTTTTCTCCAAAGCTCCTCTCTGTCTTTAAAGAGGCTTGGAGCAGCACTGTGCATTTCTGCCTGGTGCCCAGGGGCAGGATGTGAGACTCCATCTCCTGGGGCTGACCCAGCTGTGGTCCAGGCAGTGCTGGGGTTTTTAATCCTGCTCTGAGGGGATCTTTGTGCCCTGTAAAGGGTGTGCTCACCTCAGCCCTGCCCAGGCCTCCAATTCCCAGGCACTGCACTGAAAGTTGAAATTATTCTACAGTGAATAATTGTGGTGTTTGTGCCCTTTATCTGCTATTTGGCCATCCTGTACCTTCATTGTCAAAAAATTTGATGTTTTCCAACTTGGCATTAAAAACCTCAATGTGTTTGGTATCAGGATAATACTGCCACTGTAAATTTATTATCTAAATTGTGATGAACTCAGCTGAACTTTTATTCACCATCCTGATCATGATCTTTTAAAAGAAACCACTTCAAGCTGCAATAGGTACAAAGAAGAGCTATTAATGTGATTAAAAAATAACTGAGTATAAAATTTTCTTCTAAGAAATTTTCTTGTTCACGTCCCAGTTCCTTGCACATACCAGAAAAGCTTCTAGTGTTTTAAATGTGCATTTTCTTTCTGGCATGTAGATGAAATTACTGCAACAGATTTGCATTTTTTTCTCCTACAATGCCTTTTATACCTGCTTTTACTTATCTCACAGTAGCACTGGTAAACAGCAGAGCAGTGTGGGATAGGTGTGACATCTCCCACAATAACTGCACTCCCACACAAGCCATTTTAGGGTGTGCAAAACTTGTTCCCCTTATTACTTCATCTAAATCAATACCATAATCTGCTTTGTTTGAGAGACGAAGGGCATAATCCTGGTTATTGTACCGTGTGGGCAATTTATCCAGTGATTTAATAAATATCACACAAAATCAAATTTAATGCAAAGGTAGAATTGAAACTTGACGTGGTTATTGAATATATAGCTCCCTGTCAAGTGGAATGAGATTTGCCTGGCAGAGACAAAACCAGGAGCCAGCTCTGTGGGCAGAGAGAATTTGGAGTTAGGATTTCAGTGAGAGACAAAAGCATTTTTCAGCTCTTAACCTGGCCTGCCCTTTGAAAGAATCTGGAGAATCTTTGGATATGTCTCTTTGTGGAGAACTAGGAAAGGTTTAGTCAGTTCTTTGTGGGCAAAGTAAATGGATTGCAATCAAGAAATACCATAATTGTACTGTGGCTTACAGGGAACTGCCAAGGGCTGCTATGATCTCTGTTTCTGTGAATGGGGGTTTAGAGCAATAATTGTTTTAATTCATACGTACTATAGATAATTATGGCATAGACAGGAGGCAAAGAAAAGATATTATCCCACTGCCCAGTGGATGGGAGCCGTAAAATGATGGAAGTCACGAGTGCCCAATTTGCACTGGAATAATTGGGAATTAGTTACCCCTGAACCTGGGGCAGCTCTGAGCAGGGAGAGCAGAACTGAGCAGTGCCCAGAGCAGCTCAGACTGAGGGCTGGCAGCCTGATGGCTCCACTGCCCCGTGCAGAGCAGGGAACATTTTCTGCCTGCAGATCCACTGGGGCAGGGATTTCACCCCTGCTGAAGTCTCTATGAACACAAGATTGCTGTGGGAAAATGCTCATTTCCATTTATCTCACCACTGATAGTGGAATTGATCACAGATCAAATCATTGTGTTTCTTCTTTCTGATGTAAGGCTCAGAAAAGGATCGTGTGTTTTATTTTTTTTTTTTTTTGTTTGATTTTAAGGAAACCTTGCAAAGTGCATCTTAGAGAAAAAAAAAAAAAACAACACATTTTCCATCATGATTAATCCACTATTTGCTCCTAGCTGCCACTAGCCAAAATTTGGCTTCTGTGGCTGATAGCAAGCAGAAAAGAAATGTCTACTCTGAGTCAGAATTAAGAGAAAACAATTTTGAAGAAATAAGGTTTTGGCAGGGAATCTCCATGTCATGCTTTCCTGGTGAAGTCTTAATAAGAATCTTTTTTTAGAAGCAAGCAAGTGGCACAGTGGCCTGGGCTGGCAGAGTTGGGGCATCCAAAATTTTTTTTCCTGAGGGAAAATACCAGCTTTTGTGCCAATACTTCCATGAAGAACAGATACATCTTTAGAATCTCTATTTTAATTACATTAATTCTCTCTGCTTCAGGTTTTTATTTTAAATTCTGTTCTTTTTTAAGTAAGTCATTAAAGCAAAAAAGTCATTTTAAAGTAAGTCATTAAAGCAAAAAAAGTCAGTGAAGTCAGTAAAGCAATGAAAGTGAGCTTTCCAGGCTCACTGTGTATTACAAAATATATTATGGGTTTGGCTCTTACAGTTCCAGTCTGAACTTGGGCAGCTCTTACAAAAATCAAATTTCTCCCCTTGTGTTAGGAAGTCTCCTGTCCCTTTTTTCTGCCCAGCTGTCCATATTTCATGCCCCTTACTCTGTCATTATGATATAATTTGAATTTTCCTCAATTTGTCCTCAAAATAAATTTCTTTTTCTTCATTTTTATTTCTACCTCAAAAGCTCCCGTAATTTTTTTTTTTTTGCATAAATATGTAAATTAACTTTTAATAACCAAAAAAAAAAATCCCCAATGATGTTTTGTTTCCTTGGCTGAGCAGGATCAGACGGGACAAGGGCAGGGAGCAGTGAGGGCTGTGCTCAGCTGAAGTGACAAATGCAAATCCTTCTGCTATCTTGGATTAAAAAGGGCTCCCCTGAAAGGGAACTCGAGCAGTGGCTGCATTACAGTGTCAGGTGCAAAACCTTTAATGGAGAGAAATTGCCTCAACTAATCTATTTGTCAGCAGGGAGGGGAAGTAGGAAACTATATATAAACTTAGAAGCTGAAAGGTTTTGCCCTTCTCCAAAAGAATAAAATAATATAGCACTGAATAATGGGTTTGATTCCAGTTTTAAATTAGAAATCCAATTTGTTCTTATGAGCTCCCTACTCCATTTCTTACCACTCTCTCAATTCTGCTGGGTGACATTGGGAGATAAAGCAGAATTTACAAGATTGAAATAGGTAAATTTTTCTTAAAGGTAGACTGAAACATGTCCAGAATGATGTATTATAAATGGTGTTGCATTTATTAATAAATGCCAAGTATCCCCAGATAAGATAATTAAGTTTTATGCTTAGAGATGTGTTAAATGTAGATGCCAAATCAATTCTTTTCATAATTACTGTTACCTGTTGTAGGAGCTGAAAAATGGGATTTTTTAACCCATCTGAATGCAGTATTGTGTTATGGCCATATGAACACATGCAGAGGAAACAGAATTGGCAGGGGGAAAAGTGCTGTTAAAATAAGTGATTTATATCATTTGGAAGCACTCTCAGAAAATGGTCTCCTATAGAAGTGCTATTTAATAATTTATCTCTCTTTAAGTTGGGATTTGTCTGCTGTGTTGTGTGCCCATCACGCCCCAGGGTGGGAGGGAAGAAACGACTCAGGGCACAATTCAGGTTGTGAAAAACTCTGCCAAATGGCACTTCCACAGCTTAACTCTAATGGAGCAGAGATCTTCTCAGTCGTGAGATAAGTCAAATTTATTACCTTCTCCTGAAATGATTTTTTTAAAGCAAAACAGTGCAGAAAGAGCCCAGGTTCCACCTTTCTGTTCTGAGAATCCCATTTGCACTCAGAGAAGTAAAAACTTGGGTGGTGGCTGGAAAATCAAACACAAGCATTAGAGACTGGCAGCAAAACGTGTTTGGTGCAGGAGCATTTATTGCTTCTATGAAAATGGAAGTGTTTATAGGGAATATCCCAGGGGAATTGTATTGTTTAAGTTTTGGGCTATCAGTTAAAATCTCTTGCTCACAGGACTTCAGAGTCCTTCATTACCTGCTGTCCATAAATCACATTCTTGTATTTGGTAACACAAATTAATGGATTCCTTTCTCTCCTCTGCCTCGTACAGCCTTCACCCTCTTCTCATTGACTAAAATTTCCACTTGGAGAAAACATAATTTCAAAATTGAATGCTATGGAGATACAATTGAGTCTGAACTATTTGTTATCAAAGACTTCACCATTTATTTTGGCTTTAAATTTGTGTAGAGGACACTGTTGCAGGGACAGCAGTGAAAACGTGGGGACAGTGACAGGACCACAGCCACTGTGAGCATTTTCCAAGTCTCCAGCCATCAGTTCTTGAGGCATTTCCTGAGCCAGAGCTGAGCTTTTGTAAATTTCTGGGTGAAAAAAAATATTTTAAATTTAAATATTTACTTCCCGACATGGACACTCTTTTGATATTATTCACAGGAATTGTCACTGAAGGATTTTCCAGATGCTGCAGAGCAGCATTCAACGACAGAGCACACATTTCATCTTCCAGAGGACACAGTCTGTACATGAAATTGCAGAATGTTATAGTTCAACAGGATATTAGTTTAAGAACGGAGGTGAATAGAGGGGGTGTGATGAGAAGTTCTCCATGTTTTTATTTAATATGTGTTTTGTCTAATAGCACAGTCTGTACTCCACGCCTGGGAAGGGAAGGATGTCATTCCCAGGGTAAAGAGTGACAGTGTATGGAAAAGAGGAGGGAATTCCTGGGTGATTCAGGATGTGGCTGCAAGGCCAGGCACAGACAAGTGCAGATGTGTCTGGAAAGAAATAATGAAAGAAATAATTCAGGGCCTCAGCCAAAGGCTATTGACTTCCTTTCTCTTGATGTAAGAACACCTACACTGAATTTTTCCTCCTCTCCTCCAAAGTGAGGAGAACACAAGCCCTTCCAGCAGCGTGAGCTGTGTGATGCAGGAGCTGGAGGTGATGGATTCAGTGCAGGGTTTCTGCAGAGAGCAGCCAGAAAGTTCTGGCTGTCCCCTGAGCCCTGGCTCAGCCCAGGCTCGGCCCCACTCCCCTTCCAGGGGCACCAGCAGCTCCTGCCAGCATTCCCCTGCCTTTCCAAGGGTCTGCTGGGCTCCCCTGCCCACCAGGACCAGCCTGGGGGCTGGCACAGAGGGCACACACTGCCGTAAGGGAAAGCTCCTCACTGATGGAATTGCCCTTTCCCCAAGATGGAATTACCCCTTTTCCAAGATGGAATTGAACAAAGCCCCTCACTGAAATCCTAAACTCCCTGGGTCACCTTCCCCTCCAGAGACATTTGGCACTCTCCAGAAGGATTTGCATTCATGGAATCCCAGATTCCCAGAATTCCAGAACAGTTTGGGCTGCAAGGGACCTTGAACCTCCCCCAGCTCCAGCCCCTGCCGTGGGCAGTGCATCCTGGTGGATTCACTGTTTGGAGATTTCCCCATCAGTGCCTTTGCTCCTGCAGATGAATTGTGCTCTTTGCCTCACTTCCATCACAGGGGGTGAATTCTCCTCCTGGCATCCCTAATATACATCCTTGCTAATATCTGCTGTGCTTAGACATGTCCCTCATGTAAATTATTAGCCTTTAAGTGCTGGCAACGTTAGCATATTGTTGCTGTAGGCTAAGTGTAATTCTTTTAATCTTGATGGTAATTTCCTGGTTAAATATTTTAAATAAATACATTTAAATAAATAACTTTGTACAAGGAATATTAATCATATCGCTTTAGCTGTATATTTGGATATTTGGTTATTTCTGACTCTCTAGCTTTCAACTTTTCTATTTGGAGTCTAATTTGGCAAAGAGGATTGTGCCTTGTTAGCAATCATGTGTCTTGATCAGCATTTTGGGTTTCTGATGGTATCAGGGCACAGAGTGAGAAATGAGGGAGGGTTTGGAATTCTGTTCTTCAGTGATCATCTGTAGGACTTTCTGCTGTGCTCTCTGGTTTCAGGATATTTTAACACACAAAACTGGGGCAGAAAGGCATGTTTTGTGCCAATGCCTTTTAAAAGTAAAGGTGACCCTTTAGATGGGGCTGACACACTATTTATGTCCTTGAAACTGCAATTGTAGCACAAATGCTTTTATTACATCCAGGACATTCCTGAAACAAAGAGATTTCATCTCAATTTATGCCAGTATTCACAGAAACTTGTTTTGATGATTCTTGGCACACTTTCAGTGATTTCAGTGCAGGGCAAAGAAAACCAAACGTTTTCAGCAAAGAGCCAGCTCGAGTGGATGATTGTTTTCTCGCAGACAATGACAATAATCAGCTTTTAAATAGTCAGGAGACAACCAAGGGATGGAATCTGAGTTTAATTGTATTTTTGGCCTTGGCATGGAGGATTTCATAAAGGGTGCAGTGAGGAGTTATGAGTGAGGGATTTCATTCCACCTTGGGTTTTTGGTGCTAGTGCTGGGATTGCTTTTCCTGTTCCCTCCACGAGCTCCTCACGGTTTTAGGGCTGACCTGTAAAATGTGAAGCTTTCCCTGCTTGGAGAGGTTTCCTATGCAGAGATGCTTTCTTTATACTCATTTTAGATTTCTAAGGAAAAATGATACTAAAAGCCTTAGAATTTCCATGGAGAATTTCTGGATATTTGCTCCTTTGTAGCCCACCTTTGGGAGCCCTGGCTCTGAGTCTCAGCACAGCCCCAGGGTCATGTGGAGCACGGTGAAATCTGGATTTGTTTTTGTTTCCAAAACATTTGTGCTGTTTTCCCTCATTTTAGCGCTCTCCTCGTGAAACCTGGTGGAGCTCAGGTTGCTGCAAATGAGTGAAACTGGGACACCGTGGAGATAATTTCTTTTTATGGTACCATTGCCCAGATATGGAACAACTCAATAGTTTAAGCTTTATTTTTTCACATAACAAAATGCTAAATTTCCCTGAATGTCACCAAAAAAAAAACCCAAAAAAACAAACAAAAAAACCCAAACAACCCTCCTACTGGAGGAATTGAACACATCCATTGCATATTTTTATAGATCCCATAGCATTTTGCTATTTCCTCTGGCTTAATTTTATGTCTTTTTCATCTTTCTGTCCTATTTTTCTGGCTTCTCTTTTTGCCCTGTCTCTGTAATAATGCAATTTGAATTTCTAGTACCCTTCCAACGAATCTTTCAGAAAAACCCTACACTTTGTAAGGTCATAATGGAAGATCTTTAAAAGTTAATTTTAGAAAACCAATTTGTTCCAATCAGTTATGTACAGATGACAAATTTCCTTGCCTCTGTGTCTGTTTTACAAATATTCATCTACAATTATCAGCACTTACAGTTTTCAAATAATATTTGTTCTCTTTGCCCCTGATCCTGCTGCGTGGAAAGCCTGAACTTTCCTGTTGGGGGAGGTTTTTATTTGTGGCTGATTCCACCAGCGTGCTGAAAGCAGCCCCCAGGCTGCCAGAACAGCAGACTGAAATACACTCAGAGTGAGAAGCAGAGCAGGGAACCTTCCAGGAGCTGTGAAGAACAACTGGAGGAGGTTTGCACAGCGTTTCCTTCTGAGCAGTGGATGCCTTCCAGCAGCAAAGTGCTGCCTCCACGCTCTGGGTTGCAGTTTTCAGTCAAACCAAGGGAAGCAAGCCAATAATGCTGCTTTTTTTATAAAACTTTGGGAGCGCCGAGCAGTGCAGAGAAACGAATTGGAAGAAACATCTGGCTTAGGATAAAAACAGAGAGGGAGAGCTTAAAAACAGTGAGGAACTTACAAAAATCTGTCGAGCCTAAGCCTGGGACAGCTCGGGGGGGAGTAATGAGAGGCCAAGGGAATCCTGTGCCATTCCTGTGCCACTGGGATTGGCTCCTGAGATGCCAGGGGAAATCCTGGAGTTCTCAGACCTTGCCCAGCAGATTCTGTGCACAGTGAAGCCAGCCTGGGCTCTGCTTCTTTTGGAGGACTTTTTTTATTTCCGCATCTCTTCTTGTGATAACCTGTATTTTCCTCTTGTTTGTTTCATCATTAGAGATTTTCTAATGTATTTTCTAATGTATTTCCACTGCATTACATTGCATTCTGAATGTGCTTTATATTTCCAGAAGAACCTGAACATTTACTCTGAGGACTTTTTTAATTTATTTATTTTTAATTCTATGCACAGTGAAGCCAGCCTGGGCTCTGCTTCTTTTTGAGGACTTTTTTTATTTCCGCAGGAGTTTTGCTCTGCCCTCACTCTGTGTTCAGAGGGAACATATTTCAACCCCAAAAACCTCACCTAGAAAAGGGGTGTATCTATTTTAATTCCACAGCAGCACTCTGGGTCTCATTTATCTGATTATTGGATATTTTTTTGGCATTCAAAGGGTCTGTGCCATGCTCTCAGCACTCGTGTCCTGGCTGGCACCTGCTGTGCCAGGATCCAGCTACACCAGGGCTCAGAGAGAAACTGAAATAGGAATTGTTATGGAAAGAGAATTGTTATTAAACAGGGAATTGTTATGAAACAACTAATCGTTATTAAATAGGGAATTATTAGGAAATAGAATTGTTATTAAACAGGGAATTGTTATGAAACAACTAATCGTTATTAAATAGGGAATTATTAGGAAATAGAATTGTTATTAAACAGGGAATTGTTATGAAACAACTAATCGTTATTAAATAGGGAATTATTAGGAAAGGAGAATTGTTATTAAATAGGGAATTGTTAGGAAAAGATAATTGTAATTAAATAGGTAATTGTTACGAAAGAGATAATTGTTATTAAATAGGTAATTGTTAGGAAAAGATAATTGTTACTGAATAGGTAATTGTTGTGAAACAGAGAATAGTTATCAAATAGGTAATTGTTATGAAACAGATAATTGTTATTAAATACATAATACCAGAGATGCAGGCTTGTGCTGGTGTTTGACAGGATTCTGGGCACTGCAGCATTAATTAGTGCTGTCATTAGGCTGCTGCCTCTTGCCAGTCTGACAGCAGCAATGCAGCAGTTCAGGAGATGGTGACATCAAAAAAGCACTTGGGTCAGCATTGTTCACTTTTAAAAATGGGTTTTGGTAAAGCACACTTAAACCCACCCAAACCATATCTGCAGAAATGATTTAGAGTCTGTATGAGTCTTTTCCCATTAATTTTTCAGGAGACAGGCAAAGTGGATAAATTATCTTCAAATTGGGATTTAGTTGTCTAAGTAACTTGTTACTTACTCAAACTTTTAATTAACTAAACTGTTCTCTTTATAATTCATATTGAGCAATTTCCTGCAGCAGTATTTTACAGGTGAAAATCCACGGGCTGCTGATTTACTGAATGAGAAATAAAATATGAAGACGATGACTTGTAAAAAGATTTTAATTTATTGTTTTTTCATTTCACTTGAGGATGCCCTTATTTTTGTCTGTGCAATTCCAATTTTTCCTAAAAGCATTATTTTATGAAAAAATTGGCATATTGAAATTTTCTTAAGCTGTAAAGTTATATAAAGGAATTTCAGGATATTCCACATGGAACAAAAAACTATTCAAACACCAGTTTTAGGGGTTTTATTAAGATGCCAAAAAGAAATATTTTAGTAAAAATAACAGTAATATTAAAAAAAAATTAAAAAAACTTGAAAGAGCAAAAGTTTGAAGAAGTCTTCTAGTGTCCCAAAAAAGAAATGCTGGTTCTTTGAAGGAGGATATCAAAGCATCTCTTCTTGTGATAACCTGTATTTTCCTCTTGTTTGTTTCATCATTAGAGATTTTCTAATGTATTTTCTAATGTATTTCCACTGCATCACATTGCATTCTGAACATGGTTTATATTTCCAGAAGAACCTGAATGTTTTCTCTGAAGTGGCTTTTGAGATCCACCTGAATTTCCCTCGTTCTTGTGACACTCTCAAAAGAAATGAACACGAGTCTCCCTAACAGGGAAATTTCTCTTTTATTGCTATAAATCTTATATCCATTTTGTTCCATAGAGTGTTATTAAAAATGATCAGCATTATATCATTCCAGTAAGAGAGAATTATTCATTTTTGCCACCCAATCCTGCCAATTTAACCCTTCCTCCGTTCCTTTACAAACGTGCCCTCGAGGCAGAGCTTGTTGGATTCTTTGGGGTTTCCCTTTCCGAGGTCTGACATTTCATTTTCAGACTGCTCCAGTTCCTTATCGCTTTGTAAATGTCAGATTTGCAAAATGCACACAGAGCTTTATAGAAACGTGAACAGTTTAAGTTTGTGTCATCTCGTAATTCTGTCGTTCTTACACACCTCACTCGTTGGGTTTTCCTCCTGTCTGAATTTCAGCCCCCCTGGGTTCCCATTTCTCCTTGCATCCCTCTCTTTGCTGACTCTGAATTTAAAATATGTGGCATTTTCCCAGACACCTCTTGTTGTCACTTTTAACGTGAAGCCAGAGGAGAATTTGGGTGAGAAGGAATCTCCAGAGGTCTCCAGGAGCAGCCTGAACCTGCACTGCAGGGTCCACAAGGAGAAACACAAAATCCGTTTCTTGTGGAAATGATGATTTTTAACAACAGGGAAACTTAAATTAATCACATTAATCTCGTAATAGTGCTACCTGGACACATCAAATTAGGGATTAATTGAAATAATTTTTGATATATTTCTTAATTTAGAGCTGGAAAATCAGGCAAATTGGACATAATTATGATGAAGAAATAGTAAATAAAACATTGTTCTGTGTCAATTAGGAGACTATGTAACATTCTTAGCTGCTAATAATGAACCATAATGCAAATGGAGTAGACTTTTAAAAATTATTCTCCAAATTCCCTCTGTACCAACTCAAGAACAGATAATGGCAACATCAAATATATTTTCCTTATATTTTTCTTAATGCATTTCCTACTGTAATGTCTGAACATTTACACATTTAGACATAATAAATAACTTTAATTTCATAGAAAGATGGAGCTTCCACTCCAATGTGGCATTTTTTAAGCAAATAAATGTAATAGATTTTTGTGCTTGTTTTATTATCTAAGTGCCTCTTTATCTATTAAATACTTGACATGCCATTTGCTGCTAAGTTATTGATAATTGTATAGACATTTTTATAATGATACAGAACAAAACACGACTGTGCAGAGTCTGCAAGGGGCTGCTGCAACATAAAACATATAATGAGCTAATGGATTTGAATTAATCACTGAATTAGTGAGGAAAAAATAAAGAGACTGGCAAGAAGATGCCATAAAAATGTGTTCCCTTCAGTGCTGGGAAGGCTGTGGAGCAGGAGCATCAGTTCTCAGGTGTTTGTGTCCTTTGTGGCTGCTTCTTTTTGGGGACTTTTTTATTTCTGCAGGAGTTTTGCTCTGGCCCCACTCTGCGTTCAGAGAGAACATATTTCAGACAGCTGAAATTTTGAGCAACAAAGTCAGTCCTGTTTCAAAAAGGGAAGAGATGTAAAGGTGTAAATAGGTGGAAAGGTGTAAATAGGTGGAAAGGTGCAAAGGGAATAGATTGGGGTGTGCAGAGGTGGAAAGGTGTAAATAGGTGGAAAGGTGTAAATAGGTGTAAAGGTGCAAAGGGAATAGATGCAAAGGGAATAGATTGGGTTTTTTCTTTCACAATTAACTGAATATAACCACTCTAAGTGTGTTTGTTTAGCTTTAGACTTCAAAGCACATTGGTTTATTCTGAAATGCCAGCAGATGGAGAGTTCCTTTTGGTGCATTAGGAGAGTGGGTTGGACTCAAAACCCGAGTCAAAGCTGATGCTCTCTGACACGGAGGAAACAGGATGGATTTTGATGCCGTGCCCCACCAGCAGACACATTTTATTCCTGTTGTTACCCACCTCTGTCTTTCAATAATTATGACTAGGGAGGCAGAAAAATTTTGATTTTCCTTTTGCTTTCTGAGCTTTCAAATTCTTTTTGCCCCAGGCAAAAAATTTCTTTTCCTTAGCTTCTGATTAATATACTGTACTAACAAAACTCCAAAGAATAAAGTGAGTTGGGGGACCAAGGAATTAAAGCAGCCCCAGCTGTTTGGGGTTTTCCCAGTGACTCCTGATGCCCTGACTCCCCTGTCAGCACACCCAGAGCAGCTTGGGCAGGGACTGGAATCCTGAAATCATTCCCATATCCAAACTCCAGCACCTTTCACTGGAGCTGCAAGGAAAGAGCTACAGCTTGATTAAACCTCTCTAGGATTATATTTCAAGTCTACAGCTCTGAAAGGTGAGTAATAATATAATGAGTAATTAAATATGTGAATTAAAAGGCGAACCTCACACCGTGGGCTGAACCTGTTCAGGTTTTGCAGATTGTTTGAAAGGGAAAGGTCATTTATTAGCGAGCTCTTTTTGCCTCTGTTACGTTTCAAAAATCAAATACCAACCTAAGAAAAGGATAATTTTATAGCTCACTTCTGGAATGAAAACTACCATTCCCAATTGTATGTGAAATGATTTCAGTGGTGAGTGTAATCACACTCAGTGATCTCCATTGCCATTCTGTACAGGTTGGAGTGTCTAGAAAAATGTTTATGTTGATAAAGGGGAATAAATGCCATGTCCTATAATTGCAACATTTCATCCAGATAAAATATAATAATGGGAACAATACGGGATGAAAATTGCATCTTCATTATGAAAATCTTGAGGGTACCAAAAAAAAAGAGAGCATTTAAAAATACCCTCTGGATTGCTGCAGTGTGTTTGACTCTACAGTGGCACAGTGTAAGGGTTTGAATATTTGATGTGATTCCCTAAAACTGATTATTTTGGGATATTTTCCCCTCTTTCCTCCCCACCAATACCTGAGTGGGATTTTTTTTTTTGCAGGAAAGGCAATGGCTGGAAGGACAGCTCAAGGTGCTGTCTGGCAGCTGCTGTTGGTTGGTGTTTCTGTAAGGGCATTACAGTAAACCCCCACATCTGGCTGTGTTAACCTGGGCCTTGTCTTTTTCAGGGGTCAATTCCCTCAGTGGCACATGGCACAGCTGTGGGCATAAATTGGGAATACCAGTGGAATGATGGAATCTTTGCCAATAGAAACTCTGTCAAAGTCTCCTTGTGGTAATTCCTTGTATGTGATGCATGGCACTGGTAAGTGAGATCTCTATCACACTGAAATTCTCTCCTCATATTCTCATCCCTGCTTATTACGAATACCAGGGGGACACAAGGCATAAGAGGTTCTGATTTCCACCTTTGTGTTTACATGAATGGAGGATACTTTTTAATGCCAAATTTTGCTGAGAACAAATCCAGCTACAAGGGATTTTTGTGTCTGAAAAGAATTCCTGTAACCTGAAAATGCTCAGTCTGTTACAAAAGAAATAGAAAAGTTCCATATGAATAAATTCCAAATTTAGGAAGTGTTGTGACAGCTGAAGTCCAAGGGAATATGGTGACTTTTTATTTTGCTTGAATTTTTGTTGTGGTTTAACCCCAGCTGGCAACAGCTTTACAGGATCTTCTTTCCTGGGAATTTGGGAATTTGCACATCAGTGATTCTGAGTGAGGTGATTGCACTGTGTGACCAAACTGCTCATATTCACTGAGTAATCCAGGTAAATCATTATATTCTCTGCTGAAATCATAGCTTAGAATTAAGTTAACAACCCTTTGTTCAGAGCTCCCTCTGCCAAATGCACAAAGTCAATTTGGCACTGAAGGCAGCAAACATTGTGACTGGGTGTCGTGGAAATTTGGCTCCAGAGCAGAGGGGTTCCTGCAGCTCAGTTTCACAGCTCAGGCCAGGAGCTGCAAAGAATTGAAAATCTGCTCCCAGTTTGGTGAGATGATCTGAAATCCCCCCCTCAGTCAGTCTGATGCCCAAGCCACGAGAACCCAGTCTTCCATCAGTTTATCAAATAGGAATTTAATTAATCTTTAATAAGTTCTGATGGTGGTGATGACTCAGAACATCTGGCATTTAATTGGATCTGTGACTTCTGTGTATTTTAACATAACTTCTAATGGGGTTTCTTATAGAACATCTGGATTTGGAGTGCAATTTCAGTAGCGTGTGCTGGATCTCGTTCATAAAACATCCACGAAGGGTATCAGTGAGCATAGGAAATTAAAACTCTGATAACTTCTTTTATGTTGATTTAAGCTTCCACTTTTTATTGATGGGGCAGTTTGTTTTTTTATTAATTTTAGGTTTAGCATCAGATTTCTACATGATCAATCACTTGTGAAAACGAAGGGTAGACCCGTGTGTGGTATTCTTGGAAAACTTAATTCTCAAGCATTTTTTTCACACAATCTCTTCTACTTCAAGATTACCACACCTCAACAGAAGTATGAGAGTTTTACTCTCTGCAGACATTTTTCTACTCTTTTTCTATAGCTCTAAATTTAGTCACCAAGGTAAATAAGGTCATATTTTTAAAATTGTGATGATAATGATAAGTAAATATCATCCAGCACAACTTTTAGCCCCGTCACAATCTAGTGATTCCTACACTAACTCTTTAATCTCTATTAGCACTTGTGTTGTTGTTAGTGAATAAATTATTATTAATGCAATCAAACACAAACTTTATCCATCCTTACAAAATTACAGCTCATTTCCTCTGGCCCTTGCTGGTTCCCTTGTGTGGAACACGTTCAGATTTCACAGGGACAGCTGGAAAAAGGAAAAACCTTCTCCAGCCTAGGGAATGGATGGGAGCACTGCTAGAAACAAAAGCAATTTATCAAATGGCCCAGCTGTTCCCTGGGTGTTAATAATGATCCTTTTTATTTGGGTGCTGTTTGGTATTGATAGCTAATTAACTCCCTTCTACAGCAGCCAGCAATCTGCCTTTGGAGAACAGAGGAAACTGATGCAGATTGAATTAGAAGCTGTCAAATACATAGAAAAAAGTCAGTTAATTTACTGTAGAACAGTTATTAGCAAAGCACTGAGAGATATTTCCAGGTGTTTTTTTCTGTTACTGTGTCTTTATTTTTTTAAATTTTACTTAAAGTGCTGAGTATAAAAACTTTCACAAGTTACACAAACTCCCAAAATATCATTTGCCTCTTATTAACTTTGAAGAAATGGAGTATTTTCAAGGTCAGATCAAGAAACTGTTTCCACTATTAATGCTGAAGTGTTGATGTACAGGTCACCTTTTGTAGCACATGCATTAAAAATTTCTGCTGAAGGAAATCCTTTGCTGTTTTTCCTCTTGCATTCCTTTGAAGGGAGGAGTTTTTGCTCAGAAAAGGAGAATTCTGGCATTGTCAGTTGAATGTAGTGAAATGAGGAATGCTGGTTCAGGAAACAGCCTTCCACTGGAGATGGAAATTAGGAAAGATTTGCTGAGTGTTTGTTCACAGGTCCTACTCAAACTCCACGGTAACATTCTGCATGTGCCTTGCCCCCACATGTTTTGGAATTTAGGCAATACAATTTTAGAATATCAGTTACTGCTTATTTTGGAGGGCACTACCAATTAAAGGAAATTAACAGAATGTTTAAGGTTTCCTAATAGGAAAAAAACCCAGATAATTTGGATGCTTGAGCTGCTCTAAACCACTTTGTTGTTGTTGTTGTTGCTTTTCCTTCCAGTAAACTTTTTGAACCAATATCAATTATTTCAGTTTGATGCTTCCAATTTTTCCAGAAATTGCAATTTGGTGGGAACTAATATAAAATTTTTCTTTGATGTGGTTATTTTCAACTGATGGATTTTCTGCTTATTTTATTCTTAGCTCTTGCTTGCTGTACATCCTCAGCAGAGGCACTTTAGGGTAAATGTTCTACAAAGATTGCTACATTTATACAGTCTTGTGAAATGATGTCTTACAGTTTTCCCATTTGTAAAATATGTGATAAAACTGCTCATATAAGAATTTTGGAACCTTATTGTTTGAAAGCATTTGTTAATCTTTAGAGGAGTCTTTCTTCCCATTACAGATAACAGATGTAAGGGACAGGAGGCCTTGGTACTGATTTGCTTTATCTGCAGTGAGCCTCTTTCTAAACTCCTTTTTTGAGGAGCACATATGTGATTGCTTCTGTTGTGATATCCCTGGGCAGATGAGGTGGGCGTGGGAAAGAAAAGCAGGAGGGAGAAATCTGGGAATCTGCTGCTGGGAGATTGCTGCCCTGCTGGGGAGGTCCTGCTGGCCTGGGGGGTTTGCCTGGCAGAGCCGGGCCTGGCACCTGATTTTGGCTGCTCTGCCCGTGGCTGGAATGGGTCTGGTATTCGGGAAAAATCAAATTTCACAGAATCCTGGAATGGTTTGGGTTGGGAGGGACCTTGAAGCCCATCCAGTGCCAGCCCTGCCATGGCAGGGACACCTTGCACTGTCCCTGGTGCTCCCAGCCCTGTCCAGCCTGGCCTGGGACACTTCCAGGGATCCAGGGCAGCCTGGATTTCCACCTCTCTGTCCTGCCCCCAGGCACAGAGACAGCACTAGCAAAATAAATGAGTCCTTGTCGCCCCCTGAGTGTACCAAAATGCTTCTAGCCCCAGCACAGTCCTTCTAGCTCTGCTCACCAGCAAGAAAATATTCAAATGTTATTCCAGTATTCAAATGGCAGGTTGTTTGTTTGTGTATTATTTAATTCTCGCTGACTTTAAGGCAAGATAATGTTTCTATCTCTGAAGTTTAATAGCACAAGTGGGTGTTAATTCTGATGGAGTTCAAGAGCAATAAAATGCTGCTAGAATTCCACTGAATAGCAACCTGCTGTAAATTTTAGTCATGCAGTGCTGGTATCAAACAGAATGAGCAGCCAGGCTGCAGATGAGAGATTGAAACCACTTTGAACACATCTCAATTGGCAATCATTAAAGAGGCATTTCTACTGATTTTGCATCTGGTATTCAAACAGAATTCCTAGTTCTGAAAATGTGGAATATAAGTGGCTTTTATAAGGCAGGTAATCTATTGGATTTGATTGTAACTTTAGTTGAAAACCCCTATCAAGAATATAAGCATGAAGAAAAATGGATTATCTCTATAATTCTCTCTGAAAACACAACTCAATGTGAATTTGTAAACATTGAACTACCTACAAGTCAATGGAAAATGTTCTGCAGGTTTCAAATACCTCATTACTTTTATTTCAGGGCTGATATTTTGTTTTATTGGGCTTCAAGGTTTCTACTCTCTGACCAAAGTATCAACCCAGGAAACCACTGCAAATGTCATCCTGGCTTTGAGATTGCCATATTTTACTCAGAAATGTACCTTTCAGTGAGTACTCGAGTCCTCCTTGTGTGCCTCAAGTGAGTATCACAGCAGAAGGGAATTAAGGTTAAATTCAAATACTTGTCTGAAAGCAGCCTGGAGAGGGAAACAGGAGGGGGAATTTCCTTTCCATTCAGTGACTTGGAAGTGTGGAGAATCAAGGAAAAAATGAATACAGGAAAACAAATACCAAGAAGTTTCTCTTTTAGCACGTGCCTGAGTGGGTTTGTGTTCTTGTGAATCGCTCACTACAGGTGTGCTGTCTAAAAGAGGACCAGCATTTTTTTTCTGATTTTTCTACACATAACACAACCTTTTCCAGAGCTTCCTGAGACCAGCTTTTGTTGTTTCTGCTCCTCACAGTATTAATTGCTCCTCTTTGCTTTGCTGCTCTTCACAAGAAAGCAGAAGTCAGAAAGAATCATTTCAACTCAGCTGGGAGACAAAAAATAATTCTTAAGCAGCTTATTCATTATATTTAATAAATCTCCAAATAGTATTTACTAGAGATTGGTTATGGTCTTGTGTTCTTATATAATTTGTATAAAAACCCCAACAAATAAGTGCCTTAAAATTGCTACTTCCAAGGCAGTTCTGAGGCAGCTCCTTCTGGGGGAGATGTTTAGAGAGCAGGTTGCTTACATGTGCTGTGTGAGCCCTTCCTTTGTGAATTAATTGGGTTGATACAGAAACATCAAAACAGATTAAGAAAACCTGCCACGGTTTTTTCCATCCAGACTCTGTGACCCTTGTTTGGTAGGAAGTTCTGTGGAGGTTTTAAGATATGTCTGTGCAATTCAGCATATCCATATTTGTAAGGCTTTGCATCAGATGGAGGAAAAGCAGGCAGTGACAAGATTTGCAGGGTGTAGAGTGTATATAATCTGACATTTTCAGGACACGGATTTTAACTAATTTACACCATCAAGCCACACTACTTAAATTCGTGACAGCAAACCATCTTCAAATTTTATATGGGAATGTCTTCACTTTACAGATCTAAGATCCATCAGCGTGGTTCTGCAGAAGTTAATCTCCTTTTTCCCTTCCACGTTGTGGCTGAGGATCACTGTTGTGCTTGCTGTTAGTGTCACCTTTGCTCTTTTTCATGTCCAAGAACTCACCTGGGCTTGTCAAGGTTCCTCCCTTTCACACAGAGTCCACAAATTATCCATGCATGGATTAAACTGGCTTTTGGTCAGCAGCAGATTAGTTGGTGAGTTGGAATAAGAATTACTGCGGGTAAAAATCTGCGCATATTTCAATGTATAAATTTCAAATACTAAAAATCCAGCATCAAAGATGTGAAATGTCAATAATTATTTGAAGTTTCTGAAACATGCCGTCATATGTTTTATAATTAAAAACCAAACTCCTTTACTGATACATCTGTTTCCTTTAAGCTAAATTTCACCCCTCCCAAGGATACTATTTGGATTTTTTCCTTAATGCAAAATTCCCTTCCAGCTTTAGAATCTGTTTTATTTATACCCCTGTTGTTTTATGGGTGAATATTTAAATTGTCGTGCTGACTAAGCAGGATCAATATCTGCCTTTGCTGCTGCGGTGAAATGTTCCTTATTTACAGCAGCTGCTCCTCGTGAGCTCCTGAGGATAATTTCCCTGTGGATGCAGCAGTCACTTCCACACCTCTTCTGTGCAATTCCTACCTCTGTCCTGGGCTGCACCCTGAGCTTCACAGTGCCAGCAGCTTTGCTTTAGCTGGGCTTGTGTGGAAACCTCTGAGCCAGCCATCCACCTGTTTATTTATCCTGTTTGTCCACCCCTGTTCATTTCTTTCACTGTGAATTGCATCTCACTTCGTGTGGGCGGTTTGTAACTCGTATGGACTAGAGGAAAAGTGTTGTCAGGCCCTGCATGGGTTAGCTGGGCCAGCACCAGGCAGGGTTCTGCTCCTCACAAGCTCCATGCTAAAATGACAAGCTTTCCCTGTGATGTGCTGCAGAAGAGTGAACTGCACTTTAGGGCATTAATTAAAAAAGGTTCCTCTGATGCTTTCATAATATTATCTAATGTTATGGTTAAAATCTTTATGCTCGTCAGAGAAATTGAAATTTTGTATTTTATTTTATCTAAGAATAAACACTTGAGCTGAAATGTTGAGGAGGAAGACAGGCACACAAAAGTACCCCAAGCTGCCCAACACTGAAAAATCCCCCAGTGCTCCTCTGGCTCAGCTTTCCTGCCAGCCCTGGGATTCCCTTCCTCAGCAGGGGCTGCAGGCAGGCTGAGGGGGAAAGGGGATGGCATTGATGTGCTTGGGTTTGTCCAGAGCCCCCCACAGCAAAACAGCCCCAAGGAAACCCCACCAGGTCCTGCTGGCTGTGAGGATTTTGAAGGAAGGCAAGACAGAACCTCTGAGTTGTTTTTGATGATGGGATTTATTTTTCTTCTCTTCTACACAGGCAGGAAGGGTGAGTTCAGCTCACATCTTCACTGCGTGGCTCACAAGGCCAAAAGACCCTTAGTTGCAAGACCTTTTATGGATTTATTGACCAATAAAACACTGCCAACAAGGATATTTGTGATTTTGACCCAATCCTTAAATATTTTGTCTTATGGACCCATGCTACAGTGTGAGCTTTTTAGCCAATCATGTTATGAGACACAAACTCACAGTACTGCATTCTAAACTCTTTGTTTACCTTTGCAGCTACTTTTACTATTTCTATCCTAAACTCTAAAACTCCAAACTTTCCTTAGCTTAACATGTCTCTGCTTTAAACCACAAATCCACATTCTTGCTTCTAGCACCTCAGTCTGGGAGCCTTTTCCGAGGTCTCAGGTCAAATGCTGGGTTTAATTCTGAGCTTTGCCTTGCAGGCTCAAAGCTCTGAGGTTCCCTGCACTGGAGATCCCAGCACTGGTGGAGCTGGCGGTGCTGCAGCAGGCTCGGGTGGCTCTGAAGGACTGCAAACATCACTGCCAACTTTCCAAACCCGCTTTAACTTGGTGGAAAATGAACGACACTCTGCAGGAGTGAGGTGAGAGGCGAGCTGAGCGTCCCAGGTGAATTCTGGACACCTGAGGCGAGGTGAGGATTGAAGTGGTGTTAAACATTGTGGGCTCAGTTTGGTCAGAAACACGTGCTGCTCTCCAGAACATCCCAGAGTGCATCTTCCCGAGGAGATTCCCAGCTTTATTCCAGTTCTGGGGCAGCAGAAGTTGCCTTTGTTGGAGAGAGCAGCATCTCCCACTGCAGGGTCTCTGCCCATTGTCTCCTCTTAGAGCCATCCCCACGCTCATCAGTTGTTTCTGCTGCTCCCTGCTCAGGGCCGGTGGCAGCGCAGGAAAAATGGGAGTGCAGAGGAAACTATTTGTAGTGCAAACACATTTTGGGTAATTAAGCTGGAATTGTTTACTGCTGATGTTGTTCTGAGGGAGAATACGAATGAAACGAATGCGAGACGATCGCGGTTGTTGAGCAGCACCCGCTACTGCTTAAATTCCAGACAAAAAATTATGTGTGATTACTGAAGGTAATTGTAACTTTGGATTAAATATGCCCAGGAAATAAAAAAAAAAAAAAAGAGCAATACATAACTAAAGGTAGCAAAGGCATACAGTTAAAAGTTATTACCCAGCAAAATTAATGTTTCCAGTACAGCCTTGTTTGGGCTTCCTTGTGTGAATGGATTCTTCCCCCATGCATTACACACACGCCTGCAATTTTTAACTCAGAACCTGGGCTTTGTCTTGGACACCAAGATAATGTAATTCACCCAATGAGCAGAGGTTCAATATTTCATTTAATTCTTACTGTTAATTGCTGTTTGTCTGCCTGGCTTACTGGATCCCCAGGGCTTTGGTGTGGGGAAGGAGCTGTTCATCACCGCATTGTCTGTGAGTGGCTCTCCTCAACACAATGCAGGGGTGTCTCTCCAACATTCCTTTGATTTATACCCTCTCACACTGCTCCTTGGAGATGGAGGGCTACTATTTCCATTCCACAGATAAGAAAGTAAAAACCAAAGACGCTGAGGACAAAAGCTTCGCTAATTTCAGAAAACTTGAATTTTTTTGTTCAAATCAATGCTCTGAATTTCCAGAACAGAAAAAAGTCCAGGTGCTGGGGGAAAACCCATCCCCACAGAGCTACAGATTTCCTATGAGGAAGCTTGCTTTAAAAAGTCTCAAAAAATCCTTTTTTTAAACTTATAATCATAATTTTTTGGTTAAGTTTGCCTTCAGCTTTGCCTCCAGGAGGAGCCAGGAGGAACGTGCATGATTTCAGCCTGGCCGTGTGGCAGTGACACAGGTACAGGTCCTGTTCCAGATGTTCTCTGTTCTCTCCACAGCTCCTGCCAGCCTGGGATCACAGGTGAGAGAAGCAGACTTGCTCTTTTCAGCCTGCACAACCTGGATGTCACTTTAGACACCAGGCTCAACCATAATTCCTCTGTTTCATTTATTTTTCCTGGTTAGATCCACTCAATCCGTACCGAGAACAAACACCTTCAGGGTCTTTGCTCAGAACAGTGTGAAGAAACTCTGCTTGCATATTTATTCCTCCAACAAATTAGCTCAAAAACCAAGAGAATTGTTGCTGAGACATTGCCACAATTATATGCAAGGGCTGCCACACAGGACAGCTGAGAAATCACCATAATGCCTGGGTTTTGTCCTCTCTGTGAACCCTCCCCTGGTACCTGTTGGGAGCCCAAAAGACACCTTGTGGTTCTACAGAATCTTTTCTAAGTCTACAATCCGAACTTTTGGAATGTTTCTGAAAGGGAAAACAATTTTTTGTCCATGTTTTTTCCCTCTAAATACTTTCCCAGATCTCAAATTTATAAATCTTGTATGTATTAATAACTTGCTCTTTGTCAACATGCTTAGAAAAGAATCCTTGACAAACAAATTTCTTAGGCATGACAGTGCAGCTCTTAATTAAAAATATAATTCAGGCAGCAAGAAGCCAGAGACAGCCAGTGGAACAATTTTTCATTGAAGAATGAGAGAACAAAAATGTAGTCAGTGATATAATTTGAACTTTTCTAACTCTTTTCTGCTACACAGTTTGATTGTTAATTCTAGATGAATAGAGAACTAAATGCTTTTAAGGATGTAAAAAGCCTGCAATCTCTTTCTTCTTTGTCCACCTTTGCTGAAGTTATTAATTATATATTATCTTTTTCTAAGTGTAACATTTCCTCCTAATTAAACTCTTCCAAAGGTAAGGAGGTATTCTTGTTTTTATAGATCAGAACAACTGATATGGGGATTGGGCTAAAAGTGGTTTTGTAAAACATCAGATTTTCTTCAGACCAGAGGGGAGACTGTTCTGCTTTACATATGAAGGAAAAAAACCCCCAAATTTACAAATCAGAGTTGAAAATGTCACCATTATATGAATATCCAGGGGGAAATGGGACAAGCAGGCCCATCTCCCAGGCATTCCTTTTGGTGGGATTTCTCCAGCTATGTATTTTGGAATAATTCCAGCATTCATACTTTAAAAAAAACTAACAACAACAACCAAAGCAAACCCCTCCCTGTGTTACTGTCCCACCCTGCTTCCATTCCAGCAGGATGCAGAGGAAAGCCATCATTCAGGAATGATTTTCCACAGCACTGGCACAGAACACCTTGCCCACGGCTGCAAAGGAAAATGCTTTGTTGGAGTCTCCATGGAGATGGCTGAAACCAGTGGGCTTGGATTTGGAATTGCTGTATATCAGGATTTATATAATTTATTAATGCAGCTTGTTTGATAGGTGAGGACTTCTGGAGAGAGGATAATGCAGCCATTTCCAAGGATGTGACTGTTCCATGAAAGCTACTTGGCCAAACAAGCAAAACTGAGCTTTAAAACTGGGTAAATAGTGCTGGAGAGAAATGATTGCAGAACTTCTTTTGTCATATTTGCTCAGATCTTCGATAATCCTGAGAGCAATACTGTACTTACACAACTAACAGAGAAGTCAGGTTTGCCTTAAAACACTCCATTAAACCCTTTCTTTTGTCACTGTCTTGCATTTAGTACATGGCTTGGGAGGAAATGTCTTGCCTGTTTGCACAAATGTAAATTATTATCAGTGCATGTGCAAAATTGTTCAACTGATTTGAAATAACAGGATCTGCACGAGCCAAGTGAGCAGTTGATATTCCAGTGATTATTTTCTACCCAGTTGCCTACTGTGAATTTGAGTCTTCATTGGTGACAGATCTATCTATAGAAATGCAGAGAAATAGAGAGGAAATATCTTTTTTTTTCCCTTTTTCTTTCCTAATTTCTCTAGAAATTAAGGTCAAAAGTCCCTTTGTGATGTGTGATAGTGGTAATGGAGACTAATATATGGCTTCCTTTGATGGGAATGTGCTTACTCCCCTCTATTTTCTTTCTAAGCTGAAATTAAAAAAACCTCTAACAAAAAACAACAGCAGCAAACCAAATCAACCAAAAAAAAAACCAAAAAAAAAAACCCAAACCAACCAAACAACAACAAAAACCCAAAACAAACCAAGAAAACCAAACCAACCCCCAAACAAACAATAAAAACCCCACGTCTGCATTTGATAAAAGTCCAAAACAATCCTGTTCCTGTACAGTCCATCTTTAAATTCATTAAGGAACCCCTTGTTCTAATTAAAGTTACTCCACGTGGAAATGAATCAAAATGCCATTTTGTTATTCTCATCTGGTAACAAAGATCTCTTCCCTGTTTGCTCACAAGACACAAACTTCATTTTTGGGACAGAATTGCAGAATTCTTCCCTCTGCATTTTTTTTACTGTCACAGAAGCTTTTAATACCAAAGGAATGTAAATATCTTTACCCCAAAAATTGCATTATCTCAATGCTTTGCTGTATGGACTCTTGGAGATTTTGTGGTAAAAAAAGACTGATTTTTACTTGATGCTTTCAGCAGTTCTGTTGGTGTGTTTTCCATTGCTTCAGGGTTTGGTTTTTCTTCTTCTTCTTTTTTTTTTTCCTTTCTTCTCCTCTTTTTTCTGCCGGTTTTAGCTTTGATCTAATTGGGAAAAGTTTCTGGCTCAACCAGATCTTCTCCATGGATCTTTGACAGCCGCTGGACGTGCAGAAGAGCTCTTCCCAGCATTCCTTCCAGCAATAAATGCAGATATTTCCCACTCCCTTGATTTAATAAGTCAGAGTTTTGGCTTGGATGAGTGTTGGTAGAAGCCTCCTCAGTCCAGTGAGTTTTTCTTTTTACCTGGAACTCAAAAAAAAAAGCTGGGATTTTCACTGCAGGCTCTGTTGGGGGCAGTGCCTTGGGAGGATGAAAGCTTTGTCTGCTCCAACCCCAATAAATCCCTCACCTGGCATCACTGCTGCTTTGCACTATGGATGTTGAGAAAACTTTATTCCCAGAAGGACCACAAAAAAGGTTTTTTGCAAATATGGCTTTTCCCATCTTTCTCTCTGCATCCTTTCTTTTCTTTTTTTCCCAAGTCCTTTCTCTTTTTGGTAATTTCAGCAGGTCAAGCTGAGGTTTGCTGGTCTCAGACTTTGATCAATACATTTCCCTACCAAAAATAAGCTGGTTTTTCTTCTATTTTCAAATCAATACCCTAAAGTCTGAAAAATAGTTCAGCAAGATCAAACCCGTGGCATTTAAACAATCCTACCATAACAGACTTGTGTTCACGTTTAGAGATAAAACTGCACTTAGCTTGGAGTTCAGGGGCCTTTATTGCAAATATTATTCTTTCAATAAGTTTACACAATATTTACAAAAATTAAAATGCTCCTGCTTTGTGGCTTTGGGGTTTTTTTGGGTTTTGTTTTGTTTTTGTTTTTTTAAATCTGTCTTTATAGAAGCTACTTTTTCCCACTTTTTACTTCTTTTTTCCAAGTGCAGAAAACACTTTCAAAGTCACCCCGGGGAAAGCTCTAAGCCAGAGGACATACAGCATTTTCACTTTTTTGTGCTTCAGGCTAAGGTGGTTGGACTGATCCATCATCTGAGTCGTAGGCAGAGCATAAATCATGTATGAAATGTCAGCTGAAATGTTAGTGCCCCTTCATGTCATTAATTGCATGTTTTTAATCTTCTCCCTGTATCATCTACAGAAATTCCCCAGCACAAACACAGTTGCAAGTAGAAACACTTCAGAGGGTTTGGCTTGGTTCTAGCTGCTTTTTTGTTTTGTTGCTGTCTTGCTCCTTTGGAGGGGGAATGTTTGTGGATTTTTGCTTGTTTGGGTTTCTCAGCGGTACAAAAGTTGAAGGGAGACACGCGAAGGTTTTTTAATGACTGCTGTGCAAGGTTTGGGCAAAATCTCATTTTCTAGACAGAAAATCTAGGTGAGATTCCTGAAATACAAAGCAATTCCAGTGGAATTCCACCAGCCAGCAGAATTTAGCCACTATTTTTAATTAGGAAATGCAGTATATCTTCCCTCAGAACTATTTAAATTCCTGTAAATGGATCTCAAAAGACACTCCAGTCCTGAGTAAAAGAAATGCAATATTTGATCTTCCTCCTTTGTGTGTGAGAGGACAGAAAAATCAGGAAAGAAACAGAAGTTATGCTGTAGAATTCAGAATTTTCTCAGAGGATGTGGAGCCCAGTGAGGTTTGGCTGCATGGCAGAATTCGGGTTTTTACAAACATAACAGACTTCCATTGCTTTGCACATTGTCCTGCTGCATGTTGGGAACTAAACAAATGAAATCATCTCTCTGCTGGGAGTAATGCAGGCTTTTTGTCTGGAAATTCACCTGAATTGCCATATTTCTCTAGATATGACATCACTGGACAGACTCTACCTTTGTGACCTCATGTCTGCCTCTTTCAGCTGTGGAGCTAAAATATTCTCATTATTTTCTTTTGTAGTTATATTTGTCCTCTTTCTTGCCTATTGCTTTTATCAATATTAAATGCAACATAAATTCATTGCTGCTGCAGAATCCCTGAAATTGAATTTACTGTTCCAATATTAATACAATTATGAACTTCCTTCTGGAAACTCTCCATCCTAAATCCAAGTTACTGTTGCATATTCTGCTGGCCATGATGCCCTCCTGTTCATTTGCTGTTAATACAGAAGTTTTTATGCTTTTTCTTTACCTAGGTGCTTTTCAGATAAATGCAACCTTTTTTCCTAATGAAATTCTCAGACTGAAGAATTTATTGTTGTTATTTTTATTCCTGCCACTTGCCTTGGGAAAGCAGAGTCTTTGTGAAGAAACTGTTTCATTTTTCACTGACCTGCACTCTGCTGAACTATGTTAATTTTCCTTATCAGTCTGCCATAGAAAGATAAACTGAGGTGTTTATCAAAATAAAATTTTGTGAAGGTTACATTTTCACATCCTCAGCTCCTTAACTTTATCCTTTCATAGAAAATGAAGCAATCTCCAAGTGCACAGGTTAAAGCAGAGAAGTGGCCTTTTCTCCCTGCCAGAGATTTTCAGAATAAATGAGAGTTATTCCTGCTCTTTGCATCCCTCTGGATCTCTGGAATGCTGTTATTCCCCCATTCCATCTTGCTATTTGTATAAATATCTCATTTTAATTCAATCCACAAACACAGAATTTGCCTTTTCTGATTCTGTGGGTGTTTCAAAAATACTGATTTTATTGAACCTCAGGCCTTTAGTTACCTGGATTTTTTTTTTCCACTCCAGGTAATTTCCTTGATAAGAATTAAAATACTTTCTGTTTCTACAGATGATAAATTTTCTTATTAAAAAAAGACTAAAAGGCTGAATTCCTTCTTAAAACCGTAAGGTATTCTATCAATCAAATATATTACAACTGATTAAAACAAGCTTGAGGCGAAAAAGAAAATAAGAATCAAACGTAACAGTTTTGAAAATTTAGCCTCCTATTTTGAATTAAATCAGAGAATAAATATAGTGACTTTCCAGAGCCTTTGATAAAAAGGCAGCTCAATCCTTTTAAAAGGTATTCCAGTCTATCGTTCAGATAAGCAGAAAGCAAAGGAGATTGGAATTGCAAACCAATGATTTTTTCACTCTCAGGAACTGAATAGTTTATCAATTCCCCTTAAACACAACTGAAATCACATTTGCAATCTGATTTTTACTTTTTAACTGCTATCTAAGAGCATTTGCCATAATTATGTTGGAAAAGCATTATGAATCCAAATACAGAATTTTTCCAGAAAAATATTTTAATTGATGATTTTAAGAGGGAAAAATAAATTCTGTGCTTTCATTTGTTATTTTTCTCTTTAAATCATATTTATAAAGGTTAGGGAGTATATTTGTCTTTTCTTTAATTATCAAATGATTAATTTGTCCAAGTAGCCTGTAATATTTCTTAGCCCAAGTAATAAATTCACAGATTGTTGAGCAGCCAAGGCAGTTGCAGATGCAATTTTTTTTTTTTTTCAGAGTAGCTCTCAGCCATTTAAAAACTCAATAGTTGAGCTGAACTTCTATTGTAATTCCATCACAGTTATTTAGCTAAAAGAAGCAATTCCAGAATTTTCAGACAGGCCCATGATAGCAATGCATAATCCTTAAAATTGTGACACTGATATTACTTTAGACCTTTTTATGGCAAGATTAAAAGGGCTTTAATACCTTTCTCTCCCAAAGTGGTGTGGAAATACTGTCTCCTCTGCTTCCTGAAATAGCTGCTCAGGCTTGCAAACACTTAAAAATATTATCTTGGGAGTTTTCAGGGCACAAAAGTTAAAAGATAAATTGTGCTGCTCCTCCAAATGTTGGGATATGCATGCTAATCTGACATTTCTGAGCGAGGGATGCAATGAAAACGTCCTGGAGTAGGAGAGAGGCTGTTGGACAATAGGTGCTCATTAAGAAACCATCAGCACGTGATTAACTACACAGATACCTGCAAAATCTTTAGAATTCGAGTTTTTTTAAGAACCAGGAGAAATACTTGAGGATCCATTCACGTGCACACTAATGATCCTCACATAGAAAGTCACAACAGTGCAGACCTTCCAAACAGTTCCATTATTGTCATTAGTGTTAATTTCCTCCGTTGATTCTTCTCAAGAAATCCAGGACGATCACTGAATATTGAAGGAAAAGAAGGAAATCCAGGATATTTTGTTTCTGATTCTTGAGTTGTGTCAGGTTGTGGAAGAGCTCTTTATAACAGGGCAGTGTTTAGCTCTTGATGGAAATACAGCAGCTGCTATCGCTTCTCTGGAGATCCCTTTGAAAGTCATCTGCATTTCAAGTCTGATAAAATCATCTTTGTGTCCTGGAAGTCAGTTAAGGCACGGAAAATCCTGCTACAAAATTGCTCATCTGCCCTGATCCCTGATTGCTCACTGGGAACTGCTCTCCCAACCTGAGCAACCAGAAACCCTTGTGCTGTGTGAGCCCAGATCTATTCCAGACAAAGCTGCAGTATTTCTGTAGATCCTGTCCTGTGCTCTGTGAGCCCAGACCCATTCCAGACAAAGCTGCAGCATTTCTGTAGATCCTGTCCTTGTGCTCTGTGAGACCAGATCTAGTCCAGACAAAGCTGCAGCATTTCTGTAGATCCTGTCCTTGTGCTTTCTGAGCCCAGACCCATTCCAGACAAAGCTGCAGCGTTTCTGTAGATCCTGTCCTGTGCTCTCTGAGCCCAGACCCATTCCAGACAAAGCTGCAGCATTTCTGTGGATCCTGTCCTTGTGCTCTGTGAGCCCAGACCCATTCCAGACAAAGCTGCAGCATTTCTGTAGATCCTGTCCTGTGCCCATCAGCATTTTCATCAGCATGTGATGGTGATGGTGCTCATAAAAAAAAACCCAAAAATGCCAAACCTGTGTAGGGAGAGGGAGCCCTGCAGGACCCCAGGAGCTCAGGTGTGATGGAGTCACCTGAGACCCCAGCCCTGGGTCCTGCTGGCCCTGGGCTCTGCTCCTGGTGCTCCTCAGCTCTCTGCCAGCTCTGGGTCCTTACTGAAATCACTTTATCCTCCCTGGGCACTCCAGGATCCGGGATGGAACCCCTGCACCCCTGCACCCCTAAGGCTGACTGCAATCTCTGTAGGGGCTGTCAAAGACTCCTCTGACCCACGAGCTGTTTGAATGGCAGCCTAAATGATACCCCCAAAGTGGGATTGCAGAAAGGTTTCTTCTCATTATTTTTATTTTTTTCCCTTTAACTTTTTTTTTCAGCCCGTGGATGGACTGTGAATGGAATTGCAAGAGCAGGGTGCAGCAGCTCACGCCCAGCAGAAGCAGGGAATCCTTTCTGGACAGGCAGTGAAAGCTGCTAGGTCACTCTCTGCATCTTTCCCAGTTGATAACTCAGCTGGATGCTGAGGCTTAACCTGATTTCTACCAAATCAACATTTGAACACAAGTCTGACTTAAACAGACAGAAGATAATTAGGTTTAATAAGCACGTGTGAAATGAGATGTTGGAGAACACAAACAAACCCTTGAGAGAACAATTGAGCAGAATTGAGCATTAGTTGCCACCATCAGCACCCTCCCCTCTGCAACTCTGCCACTCATCTCCTCCAGAAAAAAGGTAAGCCCAAAATTAGGCAGAGCTTTTAAAAAAAGCGTGTGTTTCTTTAATTAATCTTTGCTCTCCTCTAGTTTTTAACCATGACATGTTACATGAAACAGAAAATGTATCAGCTATGCTGTCAGGAAATACTGTCAGTGAAATGTCCGGTGTTGTTGCTCTTGTTTACCAAAAATTTTTTTCCTTTTTGCATTTTAGGTGTTTAACAGCTTAAAATACTTCCCCAGTGAAGCATACACAGGTTAATATTTCATTACAAGAACTTTATTACATCACATTCTATCTTTTAAAAAAACCCCAAAACAAAGGATGCCAATTTTCTCTCCTTCTGTAAAAATAGAAACGAGAGGAATTAGGGCTCTCTAACCCACCTGAGAGCAAAGGTCTGCTTAGCTCTGAGACCAGCAGCAGGTATGAGGAGAAATATATTGATTGGTAATTAGTGATGCTCTAGCATCTTCTGACCACAGGAAGGGCTCTATTTCACTGTGCTGGTGTTTGGTTTTTGGTTTTGATTTGTTCCTCTAATCTGTGCTAGAACTCCCCTTGTGTTAACATTCCCTGAGTCTGGAAGCAACAAGTTTCAGTGTTACAGTTTGTGTTTTATTGAGGGCTCAGTGCCAAATGAAGAATTATAATTATCTGTTTTTGTCACTCCCTGTTCACAGAGTCCGTGCCACTCATGACTCACAGGCTTTGATAAAAACCTGGTGGATTTTGTGCCCAACAGAAACAAAAACTTGTCAAGTTTAGCTGTAAGGAAATAACTCCACACGTTTTTACTTCCCTGTGCTACTGTTACTTGTTGTGTTTTACTATTTTACTTTTCCTAGATGAATAACCTGTAATGCACAAAGGATTCAGAAGCACAGAATGGATTTCTGTTCTAAAACAGTGATGTTTTCGATTTTGTTCTCATTCCATTTTCTAAAAATGCAATTGCTTTCTGTTTGCCTTTGAGCTGATGTTTTTGTAGAATTGTCTATCATAATTCCAGCATCTTTCTATGCAGCTTGGTCAGAGCCCAGCACTGGAGATGCAAATTAAGATTTTTTTTTCCCCTCATTGTGCATTGTTTTTATGTCTATCAACAGCACATTTCAGCTGACATTTTATTGCCACTTTCTCAAACTTGCAGTAAAATCTCATTTTATTAACACCATTAGATGAGAAACAGAAAAGTTTGTAACTCAGTAAAGTTTTATTTCTATTTTTTTTCTGAATAGGACCCAGTACAAACCTGCTCCACAGTAAAAGTTAACCTGGACCCCTGAACAACTTCATTTAGAAACTTCAGCAAGGGATCTTTTCAAAGCCCTTTGGCACGGTGTTATTAACCACAAAATCTTCTCTTCTTCTCTTAAAAAACTTGTCAAGTTTAGCTGTAAGGAAATAACTCCACACGTTTTTACTTCCCTGTGCTACTGTTACTTGTTGTGTTTTACTATTTTACTTTTCCTAGATGAATAACCTGTAATGCACAAAGGATTCAGAAGCACAGAATGGATTTCTGTTCTAAAACAGTGATGTTTTCGATTTTGTTCTCATTCCATTTTCTAAAAATGCAATTGCTTTCTGTTTGCCTTTGAGCTGATGTTTTTGTAGAATTGTCTATCATAATTCCAGCATCTTTCTATGCAGCTTGGTCAGAGCCCAGCACTGGAGATGCAAATTAAGATTTTTTTTTCCCCTCATTGTGCATTGTTTTTATGTCTATCAACAGCACATTTCAGCTGACATTTTATTGCCACTTTCTCAAACTTGCAGTAAAATCTCATTTTATTAACACCATTAGATGAGAAACAGAAAAGTTTGTAACTCAGTAAAGTTTTATTTCTATTTTTTTTCTGAATAGGACCCAGTACAAACCTCCTCCACAGTAAAAGTTAACCTGGACCCCTGAACAACTTCATTTAGAAACTTCAGCAAGGGATCTTTTCAAAGCCCTTTGGCACAGTGTCATTAACCACAAAATCTTCTCTTCTCTGGTCATCTTACCTGCTTTTTGTCTCCTTCTCAGTGCCAAAATCTGCTGATTGGACACCACTTCTATGTCAGTAAGTTTGCAAAATATTCGAGTGGCAATGTGCTAGATCCTGTGGGTGTAAATGCAGTGCAGGATACAGCACCAAATAACACAGGAGGGTTACACAGGAACTGCCCCATGTCAAATGCACCACTGCAAAAAACCTAAAAAAATAAGTGAAAGTCAAAGATAACTAACTTTGTTTGCTTAGGAAGAGTATGTTTTGTAAACAAGAGGTAATTATAGAAAAGTAAGAATAACAATACTTAGGTTAACATTTACCATAAAAGAACAGGAGCAGATTACCATTGAAAAGCTTGGAAAAGATCTTATTTATTATTTAGTATTAAAAATGAGCTGTAGTGGTTTTGTACAAAAAGTTCTGTAGAATATCCTTTATTCCTGAGCCAAGTGGAAGAATTACTGAGAAAGAATTCTCTAAGAGTTTGTGTGCCTTTCCATATGTCACAGTTTAACAGACACTAGCAGGTCTGTTTATATCATCATTTCTTTCTCTTAAAAAAAAAAATAAAAATGCTCTTTGCTAGTTTTCATATGTTCCCTAAAGATTTTCATCTTGAAAATAAAAGAGCTTAATTATTTCCATAATGGAAGGATTAGTGTTCCCATGAGCAGATTCTTTCTGTTTAAAAGTCATTGTAGGTGTAATAAAATTCAAGCAGTTCATGACCAATGCAGCTGCTTCACAAATTACTGGAGTTCAAAAAAATAAGGGAACAATTAAAAAAAAAACAAAAAACGCCCAACCAAACAACAAGAGAAAAGAAATTTTTAAAAGAGAGGATTAAAAATAAAACTAAACAAGCCTAGTGCCATCAGGTCAAATTAGTGGAGAACAGTGTAATACACTAGCTGACACCTAAAGAACCCTGAATGTTTCCGTGGTTTTTCACAAGATGGTTTGAGGATGTTACATAAGAGCTGCCAGGAGAGTTCCCATGTCCTGAATGCCTTTGTATTTTTTATTCCATACTGACCCATGGATTTGTGTTCTGTGCTCTCCCTGCCCTGCCACCACGGGCTGCAGCCAGGTCAGGCTTTATTTACCCTCTGCATGGACCAGGGGCAGTGCTCAGCTCAGGAACACAGGTTACCCAAAGAACATGGCACCACAAGTGCAGCAGCTCTGGCTGCCTCCAAAGCTTGCTTCGTGCTGATTCTAAAGGAGAAGCCCGATGGATCCCAGGCAGTGGAGTCAAGGAGTTTCCCAGAGCTCCCTGCTGCAGCACAGGTGGCACGGGTGGAGTTGGTTTCCATCCATCCCTGCCTGGTTTCCATCCATCCATTCCTGCCTGGTTTCCATCCATCCATTCCTGCCTGGTTTCCATCCATCCCTGCCTGGTTTCCACCCATCCCTGCCTGGTTTCCATCCATCCCCTCCTGGTTTCCATCCATCCCAGCTCTCCCTGCTGCACCAACAGGCTGGGAGACAGAGCAGGCAGTGTGGGCACTGCAGAGCTTCCCTCTCCTGCCCTTTTATTGCTTTACAGTCCCTTCCTGCTAATGCAGGAAGTCTCTTTATGGCTGTGAGAGTCCCACAGCTTTAAACTGCTCCTGTGTTTTCCGGGGACTTCACAAGCTCCCAGAGCAATTTAAACTCGGTGTGGAAAAGGAGACCTTAAAAGTTCTCTTCCTTTTTCTTACCTTTTAGGAAGTAGCATCAAACTGTCCTTTCAAAATGAGTCTGCATTTATGATTCAGTGCTGTGCAGCAGCCCAAGGGCCAGCCCAGATAAGCTGCAATAAATCATTCAAAGCAGGGAGATAATAACACTCCTATTTAAGATCCAGGTTTATATTATGTATGTTTATAAAACAGAAATAGGTGTCTCTGACTGAGTACCAACATCCCAGCCTATTTTGGGAAGTCTTTTCCATGACTTATGTAGTCTTTGATCAATTTTTACCAGTGTTCAGTGAACAACTTCATGTTTACTTATCTGAGGTTTTTTAAAAGTGTTAAAAGTATAATAATTATAATTAAAGTAAATAAAATAAAAGTATAATAAGTATAATTAAAGTAAATCCAGTACGTTGTAGCAACAGACTAGCGTCCTACCATTGTGGAAAGACTACTTTAAAATGCTGAATTTTGTCTTATGAAACTATAAATCTGTGCATAATAGGTGGTTTAGGTTATAACTGGTCCAATTTAACAGATACAAAAGGATGCAGCCCCATCACCTGTTCCTCCTATCCCTCTATATTATATTAATTATATTATATTATATTAATTATATTATATTATATTATATTATATTATATTATTTATATTTTCCTCTATTACATTATATTTAGCAGCCATGCAAAATACGAAATGTAGAAACAACTGGAAACTGATTTTAAAAGTCCCCCCAAACGCTGGTTTGACATCAGATGAGTGAACTGAGCTGGTTAATCTCTCACACTGAACGGGAGGCACTGCAGGTGTCAGGGGAAAGGGAAATCGTGTCTGTCCATGGAAGTTTCCAGTTACCTGAGTTTGTGTACACTGGGCAATCGTGTCCAAATTACTGCACTGCCAGCAGGCTTGTGACTCCCACTTAGTGTGTGTTTTGGACTACTCTCTTTAAAAGGTAGATGTAATTAGAGCATCTTAGCTGAGTCTCTGTATTGCCACGTTCCACCTCTCCACAAACCCTGGTAGTGCTCTGCGTTTTTGTGAAGTATTAGTGCTGGCATTAGGAGCAATTCCTGATTTATTATTATGTGTCAGTTTAATTAACATGCTGTTTCACTCCCTCTTCCAGGCTGTTAATGAAGATGTTAAATAAACAGGACCAAACAGTGATCCCTGCAGAGCTCCACCAGACACCTCCCACCAACTTGATGCATTGCCATTTTTCATTACCCTTTATTTGCACTCAGCCAGCCATTTTTAAATCCAAGTGACAGTCCTCCATGTCCAAGCCAATTTGAATTAATTTTGCGAGCAGAGATTTTGTAAGACACTACATCAAGTGTTTTACTCAGACCAGATATATTACACATGCTTTCATCCACTAATTTTCTAAAGCTATCAGAAAAAGCAATCAAGCTTTGAAGATTACTAGCACCCAGCCAGCTTTTTGCTGGTTTATTCACTTACAAAACCAATCTTGGCATTATTAAAGATTTGCCACTCCTTCAGCTGATGACTGATTTAAAACAATGCATCTTTCTAATCCATTACCTTCCCAAAACAACACAGAGCCCTGATAATTCCTCCTAAGTGCTATTTTAGGGCCGTGTGGCATGTGAGTTTAAATTGTGATTGGCAGACAGATATTTTTCTTGAAAAGGATCTGTGATTTCAGCAGCTTAGCTTATGTTTATTTTACATGCTTCCAGCTGTTAGCTTGTATCAGCAGTTATTCCTTATTCCCAGTATGAAAGCAAGTAGGTCCTGTGGCACCTCTTTAATTATATCAGGGAAGGAACATCAGACTGGCAGTAGAGGCAAAAAATACAGTATAGCAGGATTAGTCCTCACAAAAGCAGATTTATTTCTTACAGCAGAGGAACGTGCCAGTCAAAATAAACTTTCTCTCCTTATTTAATATATTCCTTTCCTCTACGTTTTATTGCCTACTCATGCTATAAATTGTTATACTTAAGAATTCTAGTCAGAATTTGGGGTTTTTTTTTTCCTCTTTTGGCTTGTTCATTCCTTATTCTTGTCTCCCTAAAGCTGGAACCATTTGTTCAACACCTGTTCCCTTGCTAACAGCCTCTTGTGGTTGTGCAGGGCTGGGTTTGTTTTCCAGATGTGGTTTCCAGGGGCACAGAGAAACGTGCTGCCTGCAAGTTTTTGCAGACTCTTCAGTAAAACTGGGAAGGTTTCAGGTATTTTTCCCTCCTGAAGCCTGGCTCATATCCTGGTTACCAAACTCTGGTTTTTTACAGCTGCCCCTACTGAAACACTTTATTTTTTTTATTTATTATTTTTTGCCAGTGTCATTCAAATACAGTTCTTGGTTATTCCCTTACCTGGGGCTCAGTTCTGACTCTGCTTTGTTGGTGGTGTTTTTACTGAAATGAGTCCAAAAAGTTTACTGCTACATTTCTCTAAATTTTTCATGCTGTTAAGTCAGCTTGTTCAGGGTAAAATTTTCAAACTGGAATGTCACCCCCAGAAAAATGCTGAGTGTTTTGCTGACTTCTGTGAGTTTAGCTCACTGGGATCCTACAATGAGTGTTGAATTGTTTATTAAATGTGGTTTTTCTTTATTTCTTCACTTAATATTATTTATCAAAATTAACGGTCTCTTGATTCAAGTCTTTCAGCTCCTAGTGGAGTGACTACATCAGAATACCCAGTGCTGAACTTCTTTGCATGTATGCATGTGTGCATGAAGGCAGAAAGCACATTGATTTTCTTCCCAAGGATAAGAGAAACAAAGGTCATAGCTCCTCACACTCTAATTTATGCAAGATTAATGCATAGAATACAGCAGAGTTCACTTAATGAGGGTGAAACATGCAGATGAGTGAAGAAGTATCATTTTCAGTTTTGATTTCCCAGTAGAAAGAATATAAAATAATACAATAATGTAAACTATCTTTAAAAAGAATTTCTGATTAAGAGGCAAGCAGTAGTGTATAATCCTGTTTTGAGCTGGAAACAAGGAGCTCAGTTCTCATTTTCCTCTGCTCAGCCTTTGGAATATCCTGCATTTTCTGCTTCCACACTTGTGGAAAACTGGGCATACTTGGGCTTTGCCTTGGTGTGGCTGCTCTTGTGGGTCAGTGCTGTCTCACAGAAATATTTCTGTGCTAATGCTTTCATGGCTCTGGAGGCAGACTGCTGGAGAAAATCCAGAGCTTTGTGTTAATCAGTGTCTGCAATCCTTAAAAACAAAGAAAGTGCTGATGAGCTCAAAATGATAAGAAATGTCTGGTGTCTACAGCAAAGTGCCTGGAGTTAAGAGTCTTCTCTCCACAGAAAGCCCTTCTGGAGCCTGAATTGTGCCTTTACACTCAGACTCAGCAGAGTTTCTCCAGCTCCAGATTATCTTGTCAGCTGCCTTGCAAGACTCCCTTTTAGTCTCTCTGTTGCTTTTCCTGAGCAGGGTGTTAGTGACAGAGACGCAGAGCAGACAAGTCAAAGCACAGAGAGAAAAAAGAACATTGGTGTTGCTGCAGCAGAAAAAGAGTCACTGCCAGTGTCTGTTTAGAACATTGCCATTTGTGTAGTCTGTTGCTGAAAATGAAGCTCTGCACTTTAAAGGGATTTATTGTCTCTAAATGGACAGGTGTGGATTTACTGTGGGCTTGAGAGGCTAAAATGAGTTTTGCTGCTGTGCATTCCCATGTCTGGCTCTGTGTCTCCTCTTCCTTGGTGACCTGCCCCATGTCCAGCTCCCTGTTCTGCCACCTCCTTCTGAGCCACTCACGTTATTAATGGGCAACAAGCACACCAAAGTCCAGCCATAATTCCTCTGCTTAAAACTGGAATGGAGCCTTTGGAAACAGCTTCATTTTCAAAATAATGTGCTGCAGCTTGCACTCGAAGCAGAAATAAAAACACCCATTTCACTCTAAAACTGACTTTAATTCCAAATTTGGCACACTCACTCCTGAGAGGTTAACTGAATTTTCAGTTCACCAGACAGAAGTCCTTAAACTGTTTGCTGGAGTTTTGCTCAGATTTTCTCATGTTTCATGGGTTTTCTGAAATAGTTCAGCCCCATGTCCAGTTTTAAACAGCTGCCAGGCATCTGAGAGACAGAAAACTTCTGAACATTCAGCAGGAGCTCTGCATTCATCAGCATCTAGTGAGTTTCAGAGATTGTTCACGGACGCCTTCTGAATGTTGTTTCTGGAAGTTTCTGGACAATATTTTGTTGAAAAAAAACCAATCCACTCTGAAAAAAATAATCAACTCTGCCTCTGTTTTTAAATCAAGACATCACAGTTATTTTTCTGTGCTCTCTCCTCATCTATGATCAGTGCAAACCACAGGCTCTGCAAGGTGCTCCTGAGTCCTTTATCTGAAGTTCTTGGAGTAACACAGTTAGACTAGGAGGAAGAAATGCTATTAACAGCTTTGTTAAACATCTTTAATGCCTATTACTTAATTCAAATCCAGCCTGATAGAAGCCTAGATAGCATCTGCCTGATAAGAGGTGGTCCACAATTCTCTTATCATGGAAACTGTTGTGTTTGACTGAGTTTTCCCTCCATTTCAGAAATCAAATGTTGAATTAATGAGCTTCTTCCTCCTCTCTGATTTCCAAAAGCAAAGAAAATAACAATATTTTTCTTGGCAAGAATTTCCTACAGTACTAAAATATATTTGTGCTGTGTTGGCTTTTCTGTGGTTTTTTTATGCTTCTCTTTTGTTTCTAACAGAACTGGTTGCTTCCCCAAAATCTTATGGTAACTTTCAGACTGCAATCAATTTCCAGTGTCTTTATGAAAGCAAAGCTCTGTCATTATGGTCCCAAAGGGATGTACCAGCAAACCTGAAGTCTGGGGAATAAAACTGGAAGATTACTGTTTCTTGTCATGTGTTTCTGTTTTATGGTGTTGAGTACACTGGAATGGCTTAGTGGGGAGAAGGAACAACAGCAGGGAAGGAAGTAGCTATTAATGTCCTATCAGAGCTTGATAGGGCTTGATATAATTAAAAAAGACCAACTTGTGATATCTCCAGCAATTGTAATTTCAATTATTTGCTAGCTAAAGGCAACTTTCACTGCTCCAAGTTAGGAAATCATGTAAATAGACTAATTAATATAATTTGCCTTGTGCTCCACTAAGAGAACAAAACCAAATATTTCATTTTCTAAGAGGAAAATAAGAACCCCATGTCAATGAAATATTATAAATATTCAGTCCATCTGTAAAGCAAACATTGCATATTTCCAGTCATGCTCAGCATTTCCGAGGAATTCAGCAGGATTTCATGGAAAGGTGATGCCTTGCTTTGGCTTTCCAACTGCTCCCCAGTGAAAGGGAAATGTTCCTTTTGAGGATTAGAGGCAGCTCTCCCAGAACACTGAGGAACAACGTGTGCAGCAGGGGGCCAGCAGATAGAAAGGAGGTTTCATCATCTTCTATCTGCAGCCCTTTAATATCAAGAGACTTCCACAAAACTTAAAATGAGTCTTTGAAATATTCCGTGCTGTGGAGGTAGAAAGGTACAATAAATAATATTTCTCTTTTTCCTCGTGTGGAATGGAGAGATAAAGCTATTTATAAAACTGCAAAGACTTACAAATCATTCTAACAGGTTGTCATATGTTAATGTCAGTGAGAATTTAATCACCCAGAGTAAAAAATCTATATATTTTTTTCTCCAATCCTATCTTATTTTCATAACTCCCTCTATGGACAGATTCTCTTGTGATGATAGATTAAAGGAATGCCCAAGACCACAAAAATGTAAAATCAGAAAAAATCCAGGGACTGACCCAGTAGGTTGTTTTTAAGCTGCGTGGCAGTTTTATTTTTTTTTTTGTTCTTGTAGCATTTACAGGATCTAATGAGGAGTCATTGTGCTCAGCACTGTGCACCTGCTGAACAAGAAAATAAAGGGGGAATAAATAGACGGACTGTGAAGATCCAGATTTGTATAACAAGCAGCAAGGCTTTCTGTACAAACTCTTTGTGGAGTTGTTGATTCAGGAATAAACAACCTTGCTTAGGAGCAGAACAATTTTATTCATCAATTTATTAATAAAGATTTTTATGACAGCTGCTTACCCAAAAAGCTGTTCAGTGACGGGTTTAATTTGCCATCTGGGATTGGAGTGCCCTGAAATCTTTGGCTTTTAGCCACTTTCACTCCTGTTAAAAGGAGATATATCCTTGGGCTTTCCAGGTGATCCCGTGGTGAGTTTGACTTTATCCTCTGAACCAAAAAGGAGGTTTAGAGAAAAATAAAGACATGCATGATGTTAGATCTGTGATTTTATAACTTTGTATCTCTCTCTCAGTAAATCCAGCATTGGTGAGGTCCTTGTCCAGAGGAAGTTGGACATCCAGCATTCCTTGGTGGCCTTTGTCCTTTATCCTGAGCTCAAACTGAAGTGGGGAAGGCTCATGCCAAGCTTGCTGTGCTTTCTGTTGTGGTGAGTATTAGAAAAAATTAATCTTAAAAATCACCTTATTCTCTTCTTCAAAGTAATGTAATGCTGCTGATGGAACTGATGGCTTTGGCTCTTTTCTTTGCAGCATATAAGACATACACAAAATTGAAATGTGCAATTTGACCCCCTGTGTCTCCCTTGATGCCGTGAAGCTCTTTTTGGGGTCAGGGAGAGGGTGCAGAACCCCTGTCCTGAGGGATGGAAACTCTGAGCGAGGTGTCCCCAGGAGCACAGCCCTGGGTGCTCCACGTGGGAGCAGAGGCTGTAAAGTTCCCTTCCCACTCGTAGAGGGGCCCTGCTGCAATTGAAAATGAGAGAACAAAAACTCCAACACATCAGCAGCACAGTGGGTCTGAGCCCTTCTGTTTGTGCTGAGGACATTCATCTCTCCCTGGGTTTTTTAGGACATGGCTCTCATTTCCCTCTCCCTACGTTTCACCATGTAGGGTTTATTGCCAAGCCTTTTTAAATGAGGACTTCTGCCTATTAGAAATACAGATTTATATTGCTGGGCTCCCTGATGAAAGGTTGGCTGTCTAATGGTGTGGGTTTGGTGCTGTGGTACAGTGCAGAGTGTTAAGGCTGTAATAGGAAATCAAATAGTTCATTTCACAGCCATCAAGTGCATGCTGAGCTGCCTGACTGCTTTATGCTGCTTTATCTTTGAGGACATAAAACCTATTCTTACTTTATGAAAACATACTTTGTGTTGGATAATCATTTCATTTACATATAAAGGTTACACTTAATAAAAATATATGAACCAAAATTGCAACAAAGATACAACATCATAAACCACCTTTTTTAAAGCGTGCTGGTTTTTCCCCTTGAAAAGCTTCATTGCCTTTAAGACAGGAGATATTGCTTCAGAACTAAAGATTTAAAGCTTTTTTCTTCTGCCTGTAGTAAAAGTAATAAAGCTTTTTATTGTACAAAGACTGTAAATATATTTAGCAATAATTTCAACAGCTGGAAGTGTCTAGATGTCTGTAGTGGAAATACAAGGATCATATTTACCTAGACTTGGCCTTGAAATTTCTATAACCGTTTTCTTTCCACCTAAGCAGCACTGAGCAGTTATTGGCTGTTATCTTGTAAACACTGCAAGACAATCTCGTGGAGAAAATTACTCTGTGCAGTCTGAAATAAGATACTGCTGGAGCAAGAACGCTGTGAGTATTTTCTGTTCTCATTGTTTGTGACAACTGTTTCCTGCAAAGAGGAACCAGCCCTGCAGTCTGGAGCTGGCACCCACTCCCAAAGCTCCTGCAGAGCTCCAAGAGCAGAGTCAGAGGTGTTGTTTAGGGAATCCATGGCAAAAAAAAAAAAAAATAGAGAACGTGAGAATGATGGTCTTTGTCATTGCTTTTGGTATCCTGGATTCATGAGATGTTTGGGTTTGGTAGAGGAGCAGATTTAGGGGGCAGGTAAAGTTCATCGCCCTTGGAATTACCAAAAGTTGAGAAGCAAACTTGCATCAATTTTCATTGCTGCCAACATCTCGTTGCCTTTCTCAGTGAATATCTCAGCACTGCCAGTGTTTCATCCCTCAGTCACTATTAACACATTGCCATTCTTTCGGTTTTCCACTGTAATTCTGCTGACCCAGGAATACAAACACACTTTCAGCTCCTCAACCTTTTTACCCTCTGAGGAGTGTGTGCAGAGAGACAAAGGTGCTCTGTAAGCAGCCAGCAGCATCTCTTCCAACTCCATTTATAAAATAATTATAATTGGCCTAACCCTGTGTGAAGGGAAGTATAACCAATTATTGCACAGCTGTAATCACGAAACAGAAACAAAATGCAGGCACAGGCACTCATTCCTCGTGGGGGAACAGTGAGCAGTGAGTTTGATGAGTGTGGTTAGAATGTCTCTTGAAATTTCCTTGTGAGATCTATCTGAAGGTAAATACTTGCAGAGTTTCCAGGAAAAATATTCCAAAATATTAGTTAGCTCCACTGAAATTGTTCTTTGGGGGGTTTTTCAGAGGTGCACCTAGACCTTTCAGCCATTCAGATTTTTCTGGACATGGTCTCTTACCCTAGCATGTCAAATATGGATGTGACCTACTGTAAAATGTTAATTTATTCTCCTGTTGAGTGGATTTGATGACCTTTTGGTAGAGGTTTCTCTTCTTCTCAGCTGACCTCTGCCCTGCCTTTTGCCCTCTGAAATTGAAGAGATCACACTGAAACAGAGAAACTTTGATTAACAGAACAAACATTTCACTCAGGAAATTTTAAATTTTTGCCCTCTGAAATTGAAGAGATCACACTGAAACAGAGAAACTTTGATTAACAGAACAAACATTTCACTCAGGAAATTTTAAATTCTGACTTGTAATACTTCACAGTTCAAAACAGCATGAAAAAATCATATCTTTATGTCTCAAAAGGTTTGGAGAAAATACTGAAACATCCAGTTTTTGACAGCATCTTGCCAGCTACTTGAATTTGAAACATGAGGAAAGTCTCTAGAGCATACAGGAAGAGTGATGATAGTCAGAAGGAAATGGATTGTGTATTGTTAAAAACCAAGACCTATCCAAACATGCAAGAGTAATGGAAGGTACCAAATCAAGACAAATGTTATTGTGCTGATAATAAGTTAGGTTAAGACAGGAAAGTTTTCTAATAAGGAGACTTCTTTCTGATGGATGAGAAGACCACCAAAGTGAAGAAAAAATCTGTAAAATAATGCATCTTCCATTTTTTAACAACAGCTGTTTAAAAATTATTATTGAAAAAGATCTGAGCAACTTTTAAGTATCATATCTTGATATTAGTGCTAAATTCTTTTGCAATAGGCAGCAAACCCTGTATACCACGAATTTCTACATTAAAATATTTAATGGTAGACTTCAGTGGAAAGTAAAGAGCATTTTTAAAAGCAGACATCAGTAGTGACTGGAAATGTCAATTAACACAGTGCAAACAGGCATGAGCTTGTGTATTTGTGTGAAATTAAATCAAGCTGTCTCAGCAGTGGGTAAAGTTACTTTCTTTACCACTGAAAGGGAACTGTTCCATGGCTACCAGACCTGCAGGTGATCTATTACACAAGCTACCAGATATAGATTATTACATTATCAAATTAAATCTTCCATCTCTGATAGGATTTACTGACTTTGATTGTAGGAAACATACACTTGACAAGACAGTTTTTCTGGGATCTTTTGGGGGTGGCAACTGAATTTTGGGTTTGTAAAACACAGTCACATGTTCAGGTGATAGAAATCACCAGTGATATTAATATAATTCCATCTGGTTTATCAAGATGTTATGCTTTAGGTCTAAAATGCATCAGTAAGTCTAATGTCCACCTGGCTTGTCTTAAAATAATATTATTATATTAGTAATAATATCATATATAACTTTATATTACATTAATAGAATGCTAATATATTGATAATTTATTAATATATTTATATAAATTTATGAATACTTATTTCTATAAATGTATATAAAGGTCCTGCAATCCCCTGTGGAGGAGTTCAGTGTGATGGGTCTTTATAAATAAATGTGGCTACTTGGTTGCATAGTGTTAAAACTGCATAACTTTGTACTTCTTTCAATGCTTTTAATTCTTCCCTCATAAAACCAAATTCAAGTTAGAAAGTGTAGCAGCTGAAGAGAAATTGGCACTGAATAATGGTGATTTTGATTCTGAAATCACCTAAATCCTCTTTGTTTCCACCTCCAGGATGACATGGATGAATATTTCTGGTCGTGTTTCCTGCAGACCTTGCTCTCACCTGCACCTTCGTGCCACAGACAAATCCTCCAGCTCACAGAACAGGGACAATTAGAATGGAAGAAATGTTTATGGCTTGATTTGGATATTGTGGTTTATTTGATGGTTAGAAGCATCAGCATCTCAGAAGTTAATGATCTGCCTGAAATAATGGGGATTTTAGAAGATGGAATGTTACTAAATTAATAAATATAATAAATATTAACTATTTCACTGCAAGTATATGGTCTATCTGAAAACAAAGCTGAGAATAATGCTGGATTTTCACTTCAGAAGTAACGGTTCCATATACCACTAAGACATTTTTTATTTATGATGTTGACACTCAGAACAGAGCTGTGCATTATATTCATCGTGCCCATCTGGGCTGTGCTTGCATGTGAATTAAAGACAATTCCTCTTCACGTGGAGATGCTCTCTGTCTTCAGGTTTGGGTTCATTCTGCAGGTTCAGGACAGCCTGGTAAATGTGGGGAAATGTCTCAGTGTTTGCTCTTGTGTTGATGGTGAAGCAGTGAAAGTTTACCACCTCCCCAGGTAATTAGCTTCCAATACAGGAAACATTTTGGGATGATATAGGATCTGCTGCACAAAATAGAAAGTTTGATGAGAGATGAAATGAATTATAGACAAGTGAAGGAAATGGGGAAAGTTTTAAGAGAAATTGTTTTATATAGAATAGTTATTATAACACTTAGTCATTAAAAGAGCAGTAATAAAATTATATTTATAGCTGAATAAGGAGTCTCGGTGTGATTAAGATATGGAGGTAGCTAATTGGACTGCTGAAATATTAGGATATTGAAGTGATGAAAAGTATACAAATGAAAATAAAAGTGCATAAAAATTAATGAGGAGACTGAAATAGGAAATGGAATAAAGGAAAATAACAAATGGAGCAATGTAGAATGAATAAACACCCAGCTGGTAGACAAGGAGATATTGAGGACATTGCAGAAGTAAATGGATATCATTGCCCCAGAGCTGCTCTTTGTGCAGCACCTGTGCCCAGGACAGGGTTTGGGGTTTCTGGGGGTGCAGGAGGATGATTTCTGTGGTGCAGGATGATTTCTGTGGATGAAGGATGATGTCTGTGGATGAAGGATGATTTCTGCCCACCAGGATCTCCTGGTGCAGGGTTTGGGGTTTCTGGGGGTGCAGGAGGATGATTTCTATGGGTGCAGGATGATTTCTGTGGGTGAAGGATGATTTCTATGGTGAAGGACGATTTCTGTGGGTGAAGGATGATTTCTATGGTGAAGGATGATGTCTGTGGGTGGAGGATGATTTCTATGGGTGAAGGATGATTTCTATGGTGAAGGATGATTTCTGTGGATGAAGGATGATTTCTGCCCACCAGGATCTCCTGGTGCAGGGTTTGGGGTTTCTGGGGCTGCAGGAGGATGATTTCTATAGGTGAAGGATGATTTCTATGGGTGAAGGATGATGTCTGTGGATGAAGGATGATTTCTATGGGTGAAGGATGATTTCTGTGGATGAAGGATGATTTCTGTGGGTGAAGGATGATTTCTATGGTGAAGGATGATTTCTGTGGATGAAGGATGATTTCTGCCCACCAGGATCTCCTGGTGCAGGGTTTGGGGTTTCTGGGGCTGCAGGAGGATGATTTCTATAGGTGAAGGATGATTTCTATGGGTGAAGGATGATGTCTGTGGATGAAGGATGATTTCTATGGGTGAAGGATGATTTCTGTGGATGAAGGATGATGTCTGTGGATGAAGGATGATTTCTGCCCACCAGGATCTCCTGGTGCAGGACGGGCTGTTCCTCACCGTGTGTCCCTGCTGGGGAGCCAGGCTGGATGGCTCTGGGGAGAATCAGCCTCTGCTTTCCTGGGGCAGGAGAGACAGGAGGAAGGCATGGGGGGGTTGTTGGGACACCTTTGAGCCGGATTTGCTCCCTGGTGCAGGACTGGGGGGAGAGAATGTCCCATCAAATCTTGTGCTGGCAGGAGTTGGGACACCTTTGAGCCGGATTTGCTCCCTGGTGCAGGACTGGGGGGAGAAGGGGGAATGTCCCCTCACATCTTGTGCTGGCAGGAGGAACAGGGCCGGGACAAGGCCGGGACAGGGCCGGGACAAGGCCGGGACAAGGCCGGGACAAGGCTGGGACAGGCAGCTGACTCTGGGAGAAGGTGGCATTGCTTCTGTCACATGAAGCAGGCTCAGGAGCTGGCCTCAATGTCCTTCTCAAGCTCCCTTTCATCTCTTCTGCCTGCTCAGTGCCCTCCATCTCTGGGACATCCCCAGCTTCTCCATCTCACAGGGCCACCAGTGCCTCTCACCACTCCCACAGCGAAGCTTTTCCTCCTAAATCCCGTCTAACCCTGCCCCTGTCCAGTCTGGAGCCATTCCCTGTGTGCTGTCACCCCTACCCTGTCCCTCCCCAGCTCTCCTGGAGCCACTTTGGGCTCAGGAAGGGGCTTTGAGCTCTCCCTGGGTTTTCTCTTCCCCAGCAGGAACAACCTCCCCTCCCAGCCTGTCTTCACAGCAGAGGTGCCCCAGCCCTCTGAGCATCTCTTTTCTCTCAGGCAACAAAAAGTAAAAAAAACTGTTCTCAAGCTGTTCTCTCTATATTTAAAGGTTTATTAATCAAATAATTCTAAGTTCTTTGACTTGTATTTCAATCCTTTCAAGATTTTTATAATAACTTTTTTTTAAAAAATGTATTTTCCAAGCTTGGAAGATTTGGAAAAAAATACTAACAATTTGGAAAAAAACATAAAACATTTATGATGAAAACGATGAGATCTGCTGCACACTTCTATCTGCAGCTTTGCAGTGATAAATTCAATAGAATTGTTACTGCAATTATATATCAAGACACACAAAGTTTATGCTTGCACATAAATATGAGATGAACTGTCCTGCCAGGCACTTTAAGTAGCAGCTGATGTTTCATTATATCCCTGATTTATATCAACAAGGTAAGATATTTACAGTTAACTAACTCTGTAAATAATTTTGTCCTCCGAGATACCTCCATGTGAAATATGGTCAGGAAGGAACAGCAAAACAAAGGGTTTGGATGAAACATATTCTTTTATTACAAGCAAACAACTTTACCTGTATTTATCCATTCAAACTGAATTCTGTTTTATATAGAATTATCTGATTCTCCTCACCATATGTAGCTAGAAAGGCTAAACCCCAAAGCCACATTCTTACTGCATGTTCTGTTAAACAGACATGGTTTCAGCAATCCCCATTCCTTGCAGGAAAATGTGGAATTTTGATTTAGATGGCCACTGGGTCTTTAGTTTTAGATGATTTTTCCCCCTGAGAAGTGTATTTTTTATCATGACCAGTGTGATGCTGTCCAGAAGGAAAGGCATCCTACCTGTGGAAAGCCAGGTTACTGCTCTCAAACTCAAATCTGGAATTTAGATAGCACAGAGAGAGTAGTTATGTGTTAAAGCAGAGGCAACAGTTCCAGAACTGTTGAAAAAGAAATAATATATAAATTAATAAATAATAACTCTGCAAAGCCAACCCTGGATTCTGGCACCCCCCTGGCTGTGCTCTGCTCTGTTTCAGGTACTCCCAGTGCTGGGTGGGTGTGAGTGGCTCTGAAAATCGAGGATTCACTGGTGACACAAATAAAGTCAGCAACTAAACAGGATTCTGAGAGGGAGTGCAATGAGCATCTGAACCAGGTGTGTGTGGAATTCCCTCCTCTGTGGCTGTGCAGAACTGCACTGGAAGGGGCCCAGGAGGCCACTGAGTGCAGCTCTCCCTGTAACACAGCTGGGCAGATCTGTGTTGTCTCAGGAAGGTTCTCCTCCACTGTGCTACCAGAGAAACTATCAGAGCAGTCCTTTGGATTAGCCTTGCTATTATTAGGATGATGTTTTTTCCTCTAATATCCAGCTTTGAGCTTCCTTATGCCATTTAAACCTATTGCTTATTCACTGTGGCCACAAGGAACAGATAATTCCATTCCTCTTTGCAACAGCCTTTTATTTTCCTGATGACTGCTATAATGTTGTCTCATTTTTCTGTCTTTAGGCAAACTACTGCAATTCAATTATTCTTTTGGCACAGGTGGTATTGATTATTCCTAAGTATTCTTGTCCCTAGCACTTTTGCCATTTAAGCTATCCTCTGTTTTAAGAGCTAATCTCTACCTCAATAAATCTGTCATGTGGAAGATTAAGAAAACACAAGTTGGTTTTTTTTTTCATACAATGTGTAAATAAATGATGGAAGACTTTACACTGGGCATTGCAGAAGCCAAATTATAAATGGGTTCAAAAAAGGATTCTACACAGCCCTCATGGAAGAATGGTCCAGAGGGAGCAGCTGAAAATAATTTTCTAAATGCAACCTCTAGCACAGGAGTTCTGAAATTATGGATTGTACCTGGGAGGGATGAACAAGGAGAGCATGGCTCTTTACTTGCCCTGTTTCTCACATCCTTTCTCTAAGCATCTGTTACAGGATGTTTCAGTTATGACCTTCTTTTGTGGGATTGCTTCATCCTTAATAAGCTTAGGATACACTGGTTTGCATACGCATTTTGTAAATTTGTTGGCTTATTATTTCTGATAAAACTCCTAAAAGGATTATGGGCCTCTTATCTCCTACCAGATTAATTGTGAGCTGAAACAGCAAAGGTTAAGAGGCTTGCCATTTCCTTTCTTCTCCTCTTGCAGATGGCTGCCTGAGTCTCTCTAAAAACATTTATCCTTCATCTTGTTCATTAGTTGTTGACCTATACCTTGTAATACAATCCTCACTTCTTTTTAAGATAAAGGGAAAAAATTATGTAATTATGGAGATAGTCTCATTCTTTGAAACATCTAATTATTTTTTTGAACTGTCCTTATTTCTTGGTTTAACTTAAGTTTTAAGACAGGGAATTCCAATGCTGAATTATTAAAAAAAAATCATACTGCTTGTTTTTAAGTAGCATCATTTTGGTTTTACTTCCCTCTTCTCCTTCCCTTATTTTTTATTATTAAGAAATTTGGTTGAGATTGGTCTTTGGAGGAGGGTAAATTGATTCTGTACAACCTGAATAATCCAAATCAATCCAACCCAACCCAACCCAGCCCAGCCCAATGCAATCCAATCCAATCCAATCATTCAATCCAATCCAATCCAATCCAACCCAGCCCAATGCAATCCAATCAAATCCAGCCCTGCCCAACCCAACCCAACCCAGGCCAATCCAATCCAATCCAATCCAATCCCAGCCCAGCCCAGCCCAGCCCTGGCACTGTGAGATCAGGTTTAAATCCATTCCCAGTTCAAGCCTATCCTTCTGTGTCTGCCAGAGTCCCTGGGCTCCTGCTGGAGATGCTGCATGCCTGGCTGCAGTGCAGGTAAGGAATGAGGGAACTGCTGGGGGCTCACTGGGGAGCCAGCCTTGCCTTGGAGCTGGGATTGGAGGGGCAGAGGTTCCTGAGGGCTCCTGGATGGGTTTTTGTGGCTCTGCCAGTGTTCTGTTCTGCAGTTTGTATGGTCCTTTGGCTCTTGAGAGTTGCTGCAATGTTTGTTTCCTTATTGAAAATTTCTCTGAAGAACTGTTTTGAAAAGAAATGTTTTGGGGCATAGTTTATGGCTGTTAATGCCAGCCTGTGCCAGCTTCAGTTCACAGTGACTGTTAGATTAATTGAGTTGCTCCAGTTGGCATTGTTTGTTCCTGGTGGATAATCCTGGAGAGGGCCAGTGTGGGCAGCTGAGGATGAAAATGTTTGAGCTATTTTCCATTAATCCACTTACAAGTGTGAGTTAACTTCCTGAATCACAGGCAGTTAATATTTCTCACTGGCCTTCACTTTGACTTTGTTTTATGTGGCTCACCTGCTGTGATTTCAGAAAGGGAATATAAATGTTACTCTTGCACTGCAGACTGGTGGAATTTTACTCGTTAATAAAAGCTGAAAATCTGTGCAAGTTCACAGAAGTGACTGAAGAGCACAAAGCTAAAATCCTGCAATTTATAATTATTCTGTTCTACACCAGATTTTATCTGCTTGCAGAAGCCTCAGGCTTCACTGAGGTTTCATCTAACCATTAATGACCATGTTAAAAATGAGCTTATGACAAGTATCTGACTTTATTTTTGTTTTGAGGTGTGCTGAAATTTTGGATTTTTGAAAGCAAAACCACAATCCCTGTGAATGAGGTCAAAATGGAGTAGAACAATTGACTTCTTTGAACAGATGTTGTCCTCCTGTATTTTTGTTTTTAATTGATTGCTCTCGTTTTTCCCTGGAGCTGCAAGGGTCTATTTGTTCCTTTATAATGTAACTCTGTCACATACATGTAGCAGAGCAAAGTGATAACTGATGTGTATTTTCTGATTCCTTGTGGAAAATTCTGCACAGTAAACATAATGCACAAAAACAACACAGCACTAATTGAGAGATATATCTTAAATTAGATGAGTTCTTTTCTTAATTTTTAACAATTGATAAGCATTTTTATGAGACAGATACCATTCCTTGCTTTCCACAGTAAGTTTTGTAATTAACAATGGATATAAGTGGCTTCAGGCAAGATCTTTTTGTGTGTGTATGTGTACGTGTATATATATATATATGTGAGATACTTTCTGCAAAGGAATTTATCAGAGTCCCATACTTTTGCTTTGGCAGGACCTTTATTGCCTTCTACAAAGTTTTTAATATTTTGAGCACAGCAGTAACTTTTTTCAATTGTTTGTGAGCTCATCTCATTTACACTTTGTTTGTTAACTGAAAGAAGCATTGCTGGAGAAAATAAGATGGACATTTTGGGATGGGAATGTGTGTGAAGCTGTATCATCTGGCTTTTTGAAGATAATAAAAATGAAAATAACTAAATGCAAAAGAACAAAATTAATGATAGCTGATCTTATGTAGTGGAGTGTTCCTCTCCTAAAAACTTTCAATGGAGACAACAGTTACAAATTGTTTTGGAAAGCAAAGTCAGACTTTAAAGTGTACAAGAGGCAGCTCCATGGTCATTATACTCACTGAACAAGCATGCAGGCAAACATCACAAAATTCAACATTTCAAAACATTTCCAAAGATGCAAGAATGCATTTGAAAGGCACCCAGTTCTATCAAATAGCTCTGGATGAAGACTCCAGCTGAGAGCAAATTAAGAAGCAGCCTGGAATGTGGCTGCTGGTTTTGGTTTAATCTAGTACTGAGCATTTAATGGCAATAGATTTGCTTCATCAGAAAAGTGGGGTTGGGATACTTCCTGTGGATTCCATCACAGAACAACCCTTTGGGTGCTGTTACTGCACAGTGTTTGATGGGAGAAAATGACTGAAAATGCAGCAAATGTGGCTCATACTGACACAGCCAAGGGGCTCTGGCACCAGAAAGCTGAACTAATCTTTCACAGCCATTTGTAGTAATTTTATTTATTTTTTTTCCAACGTGTGGGGTTTTCTGAAGTCTTCAGACTCAATCAAGATTAAAATGCCAAACAGGGCATGATTCTCCTTTATTTTTATCATCAGTGGACCTCACTCATTTAGCAGTTTGTTACAAGGTATTCTGCAGGTGAGGGTTCCTGTTAATAATCCTGGCACATGAAAATGCTCAATGTGTTAGGAGACAGTAAGAGAACACACTCATGGATGAGTTTGGTAAGTACACGTGGTTTCTGTAATTCTGAAATGTTTGTAAAGCAGTGGTGTTCTGTGCTTGAGACTGGGCTCAGCAAGTCCTTATTTACATTGGGTTTTTTCCCCTAAAGTGCTGGTTTGGGCCCTGGTGTGTAGCAGTCCCACACCATGGACTGCCCCCCATGCTCAGAGTGTGATATTTGGTGTGAAAAAAACTCCTTTGCTTGGTTTGGAACCCGAATAAAAGGCATCAGTCCCTTGGTGTTGTAGTGCATGGAGCTGTGCACTAATGATGGGACTGATACTGAAAATGGTTTGGTTTGGTTTTTTTTTTTTTATCCCCACTGCTATTTTATTAACTAAACTCTTGTACTGTGTGTTTGAGTAATGAATATAACATCATAAATGTTGCTGCATTTCTGTTTTGTCACCAGAAGATGCATCTCGTGGGAAAGGTTAAATCTAACAATATGATCACTTGGTGGCTTCAGCACTCCACTGAATCAAGGCCTTCTTTATTCTAATTAGAGTTTCAGAATAGTCCCTGTGTAAGGATGCAGCAGAAACCTGCAGGATTTCAAATGGGCGGCTAGCAGCAATTCCTGACCAGTGTTCAGAAAATGTCTCATGGTTGCTTTAAGAGATGAGGGGAGTCTATTTCCCTGAAATTGAGGTCATATTTAAAATGAAATGCCCCTCAAAGAACCCCAGACTTATCCTATCTTCTGTCTTTTTCATAACCAAAACATTTTTTTGTTGATTTTATTATATTTGCTGATATAAAAATCTGGATTTTTTTTTTCTTTTGGAAAATATTCTGTTTAAATTGGCAAAATACCAAACATAGCTGATTATCAAATTTAATTAACTTCATATCCTTTGATCTTCAAAAAGACCTCTTCAAGATTGAAAGACAGAAAATATTTATTATTACTTTAGCATGAAATATTTTTAAAAATACAGTTGTACAAATGCTGACCCATTCATCTCTAATGGGCGTGCCTCGCTGTAAGAGAACTTTTAGTTTATCTTTTATTTTAGGTGTATTTAGTATATCATCCTTGAAATCAGAATTGGTCTTCTACTGTTCTTAAGCTTTCATGCTGTTGGGAGTGAGGGTTTGTTCCATGTTATTTTATTTCCTTTCTGTCCTGTTCTTACTGAGGAGGTGCTGGGAACGTGTGACACATGCAGGTGAGCTGACTGTACAGCTATTTACAAGATACTTCTTCAGACTCCTACTACTGTTTGTGAAATAAGGGATGAAAGACTTTTAAAAGAAGCTCAGAACAGTGAAAAATCAGTGTTCAAATCACTTCACAGAGCCTTTGGGACATGCTTAGGACAGATGGCAATTTGCCACCAAAGCACTCTAACTTTTTGAGTTACTTTAACACTCTTGAGCAAGTCACAGACAAAATTCTATTTGATTTCTGGTTATTCTTCTATTATATTAAATGGGCCAAGCTTAAGTGAGGTTTACCCTGGAGAACAGTAGAAATAATGATGCCTTGCTGGAAATACTGAAATAAGGAATCTGTTGGCTTTTAAAACTTTTTAGTGAGAATCTCCTGGTGCATGGTAGGAGTTTAGAGAAAAGAGCTATATCCCATTTTCTGGGTGTAAAATCTGCAGTCCTTTTTCTCCTCTTGAGGAAAACATTCATGAAATTGTTGAGGACACTGGAACTTCCTCACCTTCATTACAGAAGAAGTCATTAGGCACTAATTGAGGCTATCTGGTACCCACCTTGGTTCTTGGTGCTCCGGTTCCTGATGAGCCTGGATGCCCAGGCTGGGCCCCAGAGCTGCTTTTTACTGTTCCCTTCACACTGATATGCCAGGTTTGGGAAAGAACCTTACAGTCACATCCTGTGGTTTCTAGTGGGATGTTTGCATCCCAGAATAAAGCTGATGCAAATGGAGCTTTTAATGACTTGATTTATGCCTACTTTTTGAGGGTGGGTCCTGGACAATGTCAAACAGTAGAAGATTATCCTGAACAGACCTTCCATTTCCACCAGCACTCCTTCCATAAGTGAGCATATGTGTAAGGTATTTTTAAGTTTTGAGCAGTGATATGGGAAAGGATAATCTTACAGACTTTTACCACCATGCATGAGAGTTTTGATCAGTATCTAGCTGCTCAAACTTCTTAGTGGCTCTAGTTTTGTCTGTTTAAAAAAAGAAGCTCAAAAAAGGCTCCTTAGTGTTCTGCTTAATTCCATAATATCTAGTTCAGGTTCTATAACTAGGTTGAGCTTTCTGGATTTAAAGTTTGTTCCCCTTCAATGGACTCTTTTAACATAAATGTCTTGAGTATCTTTTTGCACTGTCCTTGGTTTTAGCAGTGAATGACAAATCTGCCTGACTGTTGTAGTGCTCTTGGTTAGTGCCAGAAGAATACCTAGTTTTGAATTAAGAAACAGTATTTCTATGAAATACCTAGTAAATATTGAGTTCCACGTGTGTAATTTGCAAAATCCAATATAATCTGAGTGGGAGCTACCTAAAATAGACACTCTGAAGTGCCAAGAGAAGCTCAGGGGGTCAGCTGGGCCAGCTTTAAGCTGATGACTATGGGCAATTGTGCAGAACAAAACAGTTTGAACAAGTCTCCTCAAGAAAAACTTGAAAATCCAGTCAATTTATTCCTGGAGAATGACCTAAGTGTGAAAGAACGGAGTCAAAACACGTCCTTAAATGAGTCTGATAGAAGAAGTGAAAATAGATCCCCTCTTTCCTGAGTGTCTTCAGAGGGCTGTTGAACAGACAGACACATGCTGGCCAAACAGCTCCCAAATGTTTCCTTCCTCTTGCGCTGATTATCTATATAAAACTCCATTTCTCCAGCCAGATTTTTAATTTCTGAGAATATTTGATAAAATGGGCCTTGCAAGGGAGGAACCCACGGTTTAAGAGTTTTCTTGTGCCTAGGAGTAAACCAGAGCTTAGACCAGATCTGAGATTGTGAGATTTCTCAAGGGACAGAGAATTCTGTCTGTTCATGAGTGCCTGACCCTGCTGATGGGAGCTTCCAGTGTCCAAAATCTGGCGTTAAACTTGTGGGATTTGTGCAGGGGCTGTGATGGGAGGGACACTGGGAATGTGGTGAAATAGCAGTGGAGATCTGCAAGAGCTGTGTGACTGCCTGGGCATCTCTGTCATGGTCTGGGGTCGCTTCTGGGAGGACCAGGGGGCTTGGAGTGGAGGCTGCAGAGACTTTTTGGCATTTTTGTTGAGGATTTGCACTTGGCACTCGGTCAGGTCAAATAGAATAGATGGATCTGCTCTGCAGACCTCCTCCTTTTCTGGGGCAGGGGGACATGTGCTCTTTTCAGCTTTGGTTCATTTTTTTTGTGGCTGATGTGTTTGTTCCTGCCTTTGAGGCTGGATTAACTGGACATCTGCTGCTGGAGATTTTCTCCTCCTTGTTAGAGAGACACGAGTTGCTTCCATGCCAGTCTTCTGATGTCTGTCCAGAAGATTCTGCAGGCACTGAGACGTGCTGAGTTGCGAGTTTAATTATCCTGGCAGGTTGTTAGAGACAAAACAAAAGATGGGAATTGCCACTCTGATATCAGAAGCCTGTACAGAAAATTCCCAAAAGAACACATAAAAATGTAAACTGCTTAGTAATGTGGCACTTTTTCTGCTCAGGAGCTGCCTAAATGACTTCTGCATGTTTCTGGAAATTCCAGAGTTGTGATTGTGTTTACTTTTAATGCTTAATAAACAGTGCAAAATGACTTTTTATGGGGTGAAAATAAAATAAAGCATTTGCATTGTTGATATTTTCCCTGTCTGAAAAGCAGGGGATTGTTAACTGATGCCAATCAAATTTGGCATTGGATTCTATTGAGTTTGGCACAGTTATTGGCTAGAATATGTTTCAACACCTATTTTAGATGTTAAATATTAGTGTACATTTAAATAACCCAGTATATAAAATACAGTTCCTGTTTTTGCCCATCATTAACCCTGCACAGCTACCTTGCCAAGGTTCAAGAAGCAAGTTTTGGAGGACTTCAAGACTGTCCAAAACTGCAAACTACTGAATTTAGACAACTTGGACGTTATTTTAATTTAATTTTTTTATTAAGATTAGGTGACTTGCCATGCATTCAAAACATCCCTGTCTTTTATGGGAAGGGGCTGTCCATTAGAGGGACAGTTTGATCCCACAAAGGAGATGCTGCAGTGCAGCCCCTGCTAACAGCACAGTCTGATTCCAGCTTGCCTCTCACACCTTGTGCAGCTCAGCATTGCCTGTGCTGGCTGGGGAACCATTTTCACACAGATGTAAAACCAGCAGTAAAGAAAAACTGCTTTTGTTAGTTAGCCCTTTGTTTCATTCAGAGCAGAGCTACTCTTCCAGGAAGGCAAAGTATGGTGAACGTATTTACTGTGAAATGCTGGCCAACACACTGGCAAAGCACATTTTGAAGTCTGATAGATAACAATGTAAAAAGTGTGTGGCTGAGTAAAATGTCATGGTTTCCCCCACGTTCATTCCAGGTATCCTGGACAGCCCTGGATTTAAAAACAAAACTACAGGTTCTGAAACAGGGTCTTGATATTTCTCATGTCTTATGGAAGTATTGGACGACAGTGGTTAAAATCCAGAAAGACAGACAGAATGTTAGGAAACTGATAGAGAGTGGAAAATAAAGGACATGATTGTCTCCTTCATGTTGTCAGTGGATTTGCTCTTTGTCTCGGGGTGTAGCAGACCTGCAGAAGGTCTAGGAAAGAATGCTGCATGACAATCAGCAGAATGGAGCTGTTGTTTGTAATAACTCATGCTAGGAGCTTTGAGGCTGAGCAAAGAAAACCGAGAGGAAGTATGAATTAGCTGGAGGAAGAGAACAGGAGGGAGTTGTCTCTTCCATATGAGAATTAAGAGCTATCAAGCTCAGCAAGTGGTTGGCTCAGTATGATTAAAGCAAGCAGCTCCTCACACAGCGTGAAGTTAAGCTGTGGAAGTTGTTGATCCGATGCATTGTGTGTAGATAATAAAATCTGTGTGGGTTCAAAAGCAGTTGGACAAGTACGCAACAAATACAAATTATTAAGGCTTTCTGTATTAAAAAAATTACTTCTCTTCAAGAGGTTCTTGACCCCTGAATCTTTGGATTGTAGAACATTCCCACAGAACGCTGTGTGCACTCGGTCCCTGGGTACTTGTCATGTTCTCAGAGCTTCCTCAGACATCTGCTCTTGGCTGGAGTATTGAACTGGAGGGATCTTTGGTTTGACCTTCCTGTTCTTACAAGTTAGATTACTTTATGTATCTGGTATAAAAAAAAAATAAACTGTTAAAATGTGAAAGGGAAAAGGGCTTGCATCCAATTCCGAGTAGGAATATAAATTAGTAACTAAAATCACAATACATCTTATGATTCTTTGTCTCTGACTTCTTGGACAAAACAAAAGCTGGGCTGCCACCTTAGATTCACTGGCAGCACTGGCTTCACATAAACTGTTTTGCTTTTTCTGACAGAACCTGAGAACTCTGTGATCATCTCCAGATGATCAGACAAATCCAATCCAGACAAACCAACAAATCAGGGGAAGTAGATAATGTAACACATTTAATATGTGCTTTATTTGCACATATGGAATTGTGGTGTATCGTGGGCAGGTAGTACCAAGGTCTCTGAATAGGAACGTGATCCATTTCACTCAGACTTATAAATATGTGTCTTACAAGTCTGTCCTTTTGATTAACAAAGATGCTGAGCTCTTGTATAAAAGTAGAGTTTACAGTTGTCAGACCTGTGAAAGAGATGATTTTTCTTTATGGAACAGTTCTGAATATAACAATGTCTGTAGCACTGTTTAGCATTTAATTGTATATTCAGCACTTTCTTGGGAAGAGAAAGATCTGCTATCTACAGAGATATTCAAAAGGCTTTCTTTCCCCATTCTTCAAAAGACCTTTAGACTGTTATATTTGCCTTGCTATGCAGGAACAGCAAAACAATCTCTGGGAGGCGGTGAAGCAGAGTTTTGAGGAGATGGGGGAAGGGGATGAACTTCACAGAGCATTTTGTTGATGTCCCCCTGCCAAACAGCATTTGAAGTTCAGGTTTTGGGACCCCAGGGATCAGGAGAAAAGGTGCCACATGCCAGAGCCTCCCTGTCACCTGCTGGGTGTCACCTGCCCAGCTCTGCTCAGGTGTGAGCAGGAGAGGGGTCCCTGAGCTCAGCTCCCAGCTCTGCTTCCAGACACCTGTTATTACTGGAGATGTTCAGGAAAAAAAGGGCCTTGCAGCTTGCGGGAGTTGGTCTGGCAGTTTCTGGTGATTTGGAGTTTGCATTGCACTGATTTGTGGTCGCCCCTGTGGCTGGAGAGAACAAAAACGCCCAAACCTCAAAGCAAACCCTCCCCTTCTCCACCCCAGAGCAGCCCCTCAGTACGGGAGAAGTCTTTTGCTACAAAATCACATTCCTTTGGAAGCTATTGCAATTTGTGTAACTGCCATTGGCGTTTTCCTTCCTTTTGTGCCAAACCCTTACACAGTAATCTTTTTCTTAATCTATTTTTTTAATACAGTTCTACCACCATTGGCTCCTAACAGGTTGCTACATAATTTATTCTACATTACAGTAAAATCTGCAGAGCCAAAAGCTGTGGGAGTTTAGTGCAACCCCTAATGGAACATACATCTAATTTGGAAATCATAGAATTTTTTAACTGAAACTCTTGGGAACTGATTTTTTTGCATCAGCTTCTTAAGAAATTTTTAGATAATTGTTAATTCATATTTCTTGGATTTAGAGCTGTTGATCACATTGCTTCACTGTTCTGCACTTTAATTCACAGAAATATTTTACTTTTTCCTTTTTTACAGAAAATAATAGTATAATACTTAACAAATTCATTATTTCTGCTCTTGAATACAGTCAGTGATAAATGGCCATTGTCAAATTAGATCATGTTTTGTGTACTTTTTCTAACCAGCTAAAATTTTAAAAAGGAGTTTTAAAAAATCATAGCTCCATTGTTGTTAGTGTTGTACCTTTGAAAGGTATTGAACACGTGTTCTGAGTGGTATTAAATTCCTGTAATGTAACTCGATGATAAAAGAAATACACAACTTTACAGCACAGTCGTAGCTAGGGATTGGCAGCATTTGCAAATTACCAGAACAAGTCAAGACCTCTGGAATAAGAACCCAATAAAAAAAACCAAAATGTTTCAGGCACATTAGGAGACTGTGAGTAGAATTCTCATGATAGAGGAGAAGTTTTTAATAAAAGGAGAACCAAGAAGTTTAATGCCCTTAAGTTATTATAACTATTTTCTTTTAACATGTAGACCAAAGCTGTACAGTAACTACAAAAATACAGGAAAAAAAAGTATCTAGGTCTCCTGTATTGTAGAAAAAAAAATCTGATTAATGTATTCTGAATGGAAATTACCACTCACTTGATTTTTTTCCCCAGATTGTTTTCTGTTTGGCTGCTGTGTTTGGCTCTGTCAGTGAGGAAGGTCAGCTGTCAGTGAGTGTCCACAGCTCTCTAAATGGACTGGAACTCTTTTCCTTTCCAGTTTAACTCTTAATTTGCATCTTCAGTAAATTGTTGTTTCATGCAGATTTGTGCCTTTTCTGTAGGACTCTGCAAGAATGATTTCATTATCACATGTTGTGAAGCACGTTGCTTTAGGTATATTTTTCTACCATATATTAAATATCAAAGCAATAATCTGCTTTGCAATAATTGGTCTTTATGACCAGATCACACTGAATTGTTGACATACTTTTGGGTGAGAAGACTGATTTGGCCTTTTGGTCAAAGAAGGAGCATTCAAGGGTTTTATTGTACTTGGTAACTGGGGATTAATCCTTCTTTAACCAGAGCTGGTTTTAAATCATGTTTACCCCTTTCACAAGAAGAGATGAGTGCTTCTTTAGGGACTAAATATTTGCTCAGTTCTGGGTGTTGTGGGGAGGTTTTTGGCTGTCACTGGTGGTGGGAAGGGTGGGTGTGGTGGTTTGTGATTAAACAAATGAAGCAAGTGGATTTTTTTTTTTTGTGGCACACAATCCATACGCAGTTTAAGAAATACAATAATAGCCTGTAAAGACCTTTCTAGACATGCAAACTGACAAATCTGTGTGCTTCTTCCTTGGAAAATGTTATTGAATAGCTATTACTTGAACTGAATCAGTTAGAAAATTGTTATAATAGTTCTGCAGTGAAAATTGCCAGCTGAAGGCTAATTTGTAAAAAGGATTGAAGTCGATTGAATTACTTTCCTGGTGTAGTAGGTGGAAACTATTCTGGCTCTTGCCGAGCTGTGAGGTGGAGCTGTGAATGTGATGGCTGCGTGCGAACCAGTGCAGCAGGCTGCTGGCTTGGCTCTGCTCATCCCAGCCCGTGTGTGTGAGAGGGGACAGGGACAGCTGGGGACAGCAGCCCCCAGCACAGAAAAACAAAAAGCACGATACAACACAGGGGGACCCCTGGGCAGCAGCAGCAGGAGCCTGAACACCCTTGAAGGTGCTGAGTGATGATTTGGCCACGCGTGTATGAACGTGCCAGAGGCTCCCCACCTGAGCCTTTTTTGTGCTGTTGCAGCCAGAGCAGTGATTTGTGACTTGGGCTTCTGCAGGCTCTGGGAGCAGGAAGGTGGGGAAGTTGCTTTGTGCTTGTTCTGTGTCTCTGTAGCCTCTGAAAATAGACCTTTAGTGTCTCATTTCTGTCGGCAGAGCGCGTGGAAGGTGAAGTGCTCTTACACGAGAGTCAGATCCGTGGTGAGAGGCTGATCCCAGATAGGAGTGGAAGGAATCATAGTGAGGATCTGTTTTCAAGGTGAACCTTGGAGATTCTCATCTCCTGCTTCAGTCTCTGTTGTTTGTTTTTGCTTTGTGCAGAGCCCTTTGGAAAGGTGTCTGTCAAACCTCAGTACAGCAGCCCTGAGGAGCAAGGGCTCCACCAGCAGCTCCTGCTCTCTCTAATCAGCAGAAGTACTAATGAGTAATCAGGAGGGGAGGTTTACAGCAGGGCTGTGTTCATGCTCAGCGTGCTGAGCAATGTTTTGCTGCTGTTGGGTCCCAGCCTGACACCTGGTGATGTATCTCAGATGTCTGAGACAAGCTGGGAGCAGAGGGATGGGCACCTGGGGTGCAGTTTGCTGCTTCAGAAGCCTGGGGTGAGGAAACCTCAACACCTGGAAGGGAACATTTCCATTGTCTGAAAAGTACAGCATGAACCCTGGAGTTTTACTGGGATGGCAGATGACACCAGCTGTATTTCGTGCTGTAAATTCAGGTTTTGAGAGCTGATGTGTAACTGAGAATATGGCTGCAGGGGTAGAAGGAATAAAAAGAGCATTCCTGTAAATGTTTAGACCTAATTTAATCTTCCTAGTGTAAACAATGAACCTGTTCCCTTGGTACATCATTTCAGTAAATATTCTTGCAGACTGCAGTCATCCAAAATAGTTTTGGTACTGATACAGCCAGCAGACCACTAACTCCAAAGCTTGGAAAAAGTGCAGTAAACATTTCAGCATCCAAGAATGTGGATTTTAACAGAAAATGAATAGCTCAAAAGTGTATGCTTTGGCTTTGATGTAGCTAAATATGTTGAACCACAGAGACTTGAAAGAACTTGATAAATACTCTAAAAGAAAATCAACTTCCTCCCAGCAGCCCAATAAATAATTTTCCCCACTCTCTCGTAACTTGTTTTGCAGAGGAGTGGAATAGAAAGGCTGCTAGAAAACATTAAATCTCAAAAACTGAGCCAAAACCAGCCATGTGAGCATGAAGCCTTCCCACAGAGAGATGGAAGATTCTAGACATAATCCCATCCCTTGGTAATCTACATGTTTAATCTCCTTCCTGCTGCCATGGCAGGGCTGCAGTGTGAGTCCTCAGTGCCAGGAGTGGCTGTACAGCAGGTACCAGCTCCTGGGATTCCCATGTGGATGACACAGCACGTGATACAGAATGGTAAAACAGTGGTGCAGGCAGAAACCGTGGATAAAAGTCAGAACACTGGATTCTTACACAGTGGGGGTTTCTTTGTTGTTGCTGAGATGCTGAAAATAGAAAAGAGTTTGGTTTAAGTTCTGGTGCCTCTCTACCATTGTCCCTCACTGCTCCTCGTGCTGCTGGTGGTGCAGGTGTTGGTGGTTCAGAGGGAATTCAGCCTGCAGAAGGGTGTGGGGACCATGGCAAGGCAGCAGGAGGGGATGCTGTGGGTTGGAATGACCTTAATGCGTCTGTCTTGGCCAAACAATTGTGTGTGCTGTTACAGCAAACAAAATCCTGCTCTGGGTGTTCCATGTCCTGGTGGGATGAGTCCCACTCTCTGCCACTGAAAGCAATTCTCTTGAGAACTTGCAAGAGGCCCCAGCATTGTGTCACTGTGAGTGTCAGCACAGAAACATTTCTGTATTTCACACACTGAGACCTGGCTTGGAAATTAATACTGAAGAGTGGAAGAGGACTTAGCATCTCAGTGGTGGTGGCACTCAGAATGGGACACCCACTCTCACACCTCACAGGCTTCCACTTGTGGGTTCAGTGTCCCTTAGGGATTTGTTAGCACTGAATATCACCTTGGTGTTTATCTTGGGATGGCTGAGAGGAATTCAGCTTGGACACTCTTAGATCACTCTGCAGTGCCAACCAGCATATGAAATAAGGCTACAAATGTGAGGGGTTATTTCCTAAAGTCTTAGAGTACTGAAACAGATGCACTTTTTTCAATCCATGTCAGACACAGTAAAAGAATGAGACTAATGCTGAGTGGGAAATTGACCTTGTGGTCCCTGATACCCTTCTACTCAGGGCTCTGCACAACTTTGTTCAAGAGGAATATTTGGAAAACATTAGAGACAGGAGAAAATTTCCAGTAATTCTGTGGTTACCTCTACATGGTGCGTGATTTTCTCATGTTCAGTTACTCCTTTTGACTTGGAGATTGTTCATAGTAAGCTTCTTGCTTGAGACATCAAGGCACAGGGAAGACTTCTGAATAAGTGTTCAAACAGAAACCTAAACTGACAAACATCTCCAGGGTGAGTGTTTTCAGGCAGTACAGTATCACAGTGAGGTAACACACAGGTTGCAAAATGCACTTATTAGCAAATAATGAGCTCAAAGTTCCTGTAGTATTGTCAGCTTTGAAATATCTTAGTGGTTCCAAGGAGCACGTTTGGAGGGTCCAGCAGACCCTGAGGTGCTGCTGTAGTCTGTACAAGTGGAAATAAATTCAAGAGTGAGTGTTGTCTAGGCTGGGAGATGTGTAAAGCCTTCATTGGATCTTCATGCTAATAATTTCAGGTATTCTGGTACAAGTGGCTTTCATCTCAAGAACTGTTGCGTATTACAGATGGATTTAGATGGGAACCACCCAGAAGTTTCTAATGCAAAGGTCTTGCTGCCTGTCCAGGACAAACTGTAAATACATAACACTCTTAACTCAGGAGCCACACGTGCTCTGCAGGCTGAGAGTGAAAGTGTGCAGTGATTGTCATTTGAAAAGGTTTCCTTGGGCATAGGAGTAATTACTAATGATGGATGCCAATGGGTTTAGGGTTCAGTGCATAGAACTTAGCTCTGCTTATAGGATTTTGTTAACACCTCTCACTGGAGATTAACCTGATCTCCCTAGCACAGGAAATTAAAAATCCTTTGACAGTCATCTTCAGATTATGAGAGGGAAGGCAAGATGAAGTGTCTCTTAGCCCCTTAGCATGCACCTTTCTCTTCTGTTTCCTGGAGAGAGGTAGAAAAGTTGTAGGGATTAAAAAAAAATAAATCCAGTGGTACTGACAAGCAACACATCTTTCCTCTGGGTTATGGTGCTTTTCACTTCTCTGTATGTTATTCAAGTGGCTGAAAGTGATTTCATATTTAAAATTCAGCTTTCAAAGCTTGTACCTGAGAAGGGGGTAAGTTATTGTCATTTTTCAAGTGTTTTAATCCTTGGGTAGTGCCCATAAATATTTAACAGTGGCTACTACAGCACAGTTTTATTCTGACAGGTAGACATGGGCATTACTGTGATGCAGGTAACAAACCTGAAACTGGGAGAGTAAAAGGACCTTAATAACTTTCTTCCTAATTTGCTCTCCCACAGAACTTGTGGGTTTGTGCTGCTAAGCCCCATGACAACAAAACTGTTTGTTTTATTTTTTCTTTTCTGCTTCTCTGCCTTACCCCAGACTTCTTCCTTACAGAATGGGGTGGCCAGAGGAGTTTTGGAATGGAGTGGGGAGGATGTGCTGTCAGGGGTCACTGAAGTGCTCCTGGAGTTCTCTGGGTGTGATGCCCTTCTGCTGGTTTAATCAAGAGCCATTTTGACTCTGCCACTTGCAAGAATTAAAATGAAGTGGTTCCTTTTTATAATTGCAGATGGAAAGGCTCTTCCTTCCATTTTGTTGGTAGTTCCTTGGAAATAATTTTGCCAGGAGCTGGCTTTGTTGCCCTGGTGGCATTGGATGTAGGCAAGGTTGCTGTATGGGTGAGCAAACCAGATCAACTCTTGAGGATTAAGTTCACAGGGGGCTTTGTACCCCCTCCTCGGGGCCAGTCTCATTTTGTGCCAATTCAGTGGTTTGGTGGCTGCACCAGCTTTTTATGAGTGGAATGTTAAGCTTGGATTTTGACTTGTGTGAAGGCTGCACACAAATCTTACCTTAGCCTTATCTTTTCTTAGGTAAGTCTGAGCTTTTCCAAAACACAAGGAGCCCCAGGAAAAGGGTTCCCCTCTCAAAATCCCAGAAGGGTTCAGGGTGGAAGGGGCCCCTGGAGCTCACCTGGACCAAGGTCCCTGCTCCAGCTGCAGGGGCTCTTTGAGGAGAGCAGGGATTCCTTCAGCTCTGCTTCCTTTCAGCTTTGCAAGAGGGCTGGGAAACCTTCAAGGCAAAGAGTGAAGCATGAAAGAGAGGAAAAGCAGACAGGAGTGGGTTAGGACTGGGATGGCCGCTGACTTTGGGCTTTAATGCACCTGTGTTTTCTTTCTGGTGTTTCCTAGTTCTTCACTTTTATCCAGCTCATAAAAATAAAGCAGTTCTGTGGTGGATTTACTGTGCTTGGAAAGAGGCTAAGGGGATGGAGTGTGTTGTAAGTTTCTCATGGAAGACACTCAGGGTTTCAAGTGTAAAAATTAAGAGGGTTGTTGTCATTGGTCCTTTTGGGCACAGATAAAAAGCTCCTGCTCCTGTAGGTGTGACAGCCTGGATCCTTGTGGACAAAGCCTGGGCAAAAATGACACTGGAATACCTGGCTGGGTGAATTTAGGAGAAGTGAGCAGCTCCTGAGCTGAGCACTGGCAGAGTACCCGTTCAGGCACCTGTTCTGAAGTCATGTACCTGCTTTTTTCATCCAGCTTAGATGCAAATAACTGCCTTGGTAGGAGAATCAAAAGCCTAAAAGGCAAACTGTCCCCCCCCACCCCTTGCTGCCATGGGCACTTAGAGCTAAACTCCCTTTGATATCCTAATTTTTAAAGCTACTTGGTGCTAGGCTGATTCATTTTCATAATCCTTTGACCGTAATATGTGTATTTTAGTCATAGCCTCTGTCACTGAATCACGAGTTTGGATCTGAGTTCTCAGTAATTTAGGAAACTCAAAAGGTGGTTTGGGCTGGTTACATTTTCATCCCTCCTGTTTGCTCTAGTTTTGCTGTTGGAATTGCATTCCAGGTGGGAACAGGAAGTACTTAAATCCTCCCAAGAAATAATGGGAATTGGGTGGTTGCAGGCACTTAGTGACACCTGAGTGTCCCCTGTGCTCCTGCTGTGCAGGCAGAGCATCACCCTTACAGAGATTATTTGTGCAGGCTCATGGTAGGAAGTTGCTGTAATTCATCACAACCTGGTTTAGGTTGTCTCGATTCAGCAGGTCAAACAAACAAACCCAAACCACAGCAGAAAGCTGCCTGAAATTAGCGACATCACAAAAGATTCCACTCCCTCCTTCCTAAATTCTGCAGCTCCTGCCCTTGCCCATGAGGTGCAATTAAATGGAACCATGTGCAGTTAAATGGAAGGAGGCAGGGTGAGCATTGCTTCAGAAGCTCAGGAATGCCAAATCCCACTCCAGTCAGCTGCTGTGAAATCACAGAAAGTACAGCACAGAGATAACAGGTGCTGGTTTAAAATAAATACAGAAAAATTTATTAACTTGAAAGAATTTTGTTTAAACATCACCTGGCAGCCTGTGCATCAGATGAGATGAAAATACAGAGTAGAACAAATGGAGAAAAATAAAGGTCTCTGTTCTGGTAGTTCTCTACTTTGATGTGCAGTGTGTGCTTATGAGATAGTTAATAACTGTTAAACAAGAAGGAACAGAAAAAAATTGAGCTCAAAAGGAAATTAATTTTGAAGGCCACATTCTTGAATGTCAGAAATCAGATAGATAAGGAGAAAATTCTAGTGTCAACTGTTAGGGGTTTTGTACATGATCTAACTTCAGATTTCCCCAAGTTAATATAAAACTCCTTTATTTGTCATCCAGTACTATTTCAAATGATCTGCTTCTTTATTTCATACCACAGAAAAAGTATGAAAGGAGGAAAAAAATATTCTGATGAAGGAACGGTTTAACCTTTCCTTTGACATTTCTATAAGAAATTCACTAATGTTTATTTTATCCAAAAAGTTCTAGAGGAGGAAACTGAAGCTTTGGGAGAGAATGAAGGGAGGGGAACAGTTTTCAATAGTGAAAATTTGTCCAAATGAACTTTTAAACAAGCAGTCTGTCTTTAATTGTTAAAGATAGGAACAGCCCAGGACAAAGTGGGACAAAGTCCCTGGGCTTGAAAGCTCTGGAAAAGAAATCAGGGCAGAGTTTGCCAGCCAGGCCTGACACTGTGGGTGGAATTTTCTCCTTCTCAGACCTTCTGCAGGGCTGGGGTTTCATCTCTGCCCTTCGGGGGCTTTGTGCCATTTCATTTCTTTTCTAAGCAGAAGTGGACTTGGGCAAACAGCTCCTTTTTGAGGAACTTGGAGCAGCAAACATTTGAAACCTGGCTCGGCAGGCAAGGAGCCTGGCAGTGACAGGAAGCAGCATTTCCAGCTGACCCAGAGCATTGGTAGATGAGAAATCTGGGTGATTTTGCCAAGGTGTGTGAAAATCAGATTGAGACGCTTCCACTGGGGCCTGACTTTGTGCTTTGGAACAGATTGGAGCTGTAGTGACATCACAGATGGAAGCTGAAAATATATCCATTCTCCTGAGATATTCTTATCTGGAATGTTGAGAGGCCTGCTTTCTACCCAAAGTGCCATATAGATATATGACTAAGTGGAAAAATGCTTTTAAGTGCTGAATGTGATCTTCCTTGTTTGACTGTCACAATTCAAAGAGAAGCTGGCTGTGCTGTCAGTCCCTCTGGAGCTCTGGGTGTTCCTCACTGGGAGAAGTCAGATCTGTTTTGCATTGTCTTTGTGAATTTACCACCAAAGGTAGTTTTTGGTTTGACCAGATGTGTTTAGGGATTTTTTTGTTAGTTACAGATTTTCTTGGGCAGCAGCATGTTTTTTGAATGAACTTTCTGCATGAAGAACAAATCAACTTTCAGCGAGTGGCACCAGGAGAAATGAGCTCCAAAATAAGCTTTTGCTCCAGTCTTTATTAGGTGACTCATGTGCAAGGCAGTCAGTGATTTGTTTGAGGAATCAATAAACTCAATTATGTGATTTTTGCAAACACGGACACATTTTGGTGTCAAAAGCATGGAAAATTGTATCCTCACCCAAAAACTGAGGTGAGGCTCAGACCCCCCTGCTCTGAAGCAATGCCACAGCCTCAATGCTGAGCCAGGCTGAAATCCCTGTCTCCAGCACCTGCCTGCTCCTCATGCTGAGGAGGGCAACCTTTGCTCATCCAAGTCCTGGCAGGACCTTTCAGCTAAGGGGGATTGAGAAGTTATTTCCCTTTTTTGCTCTTTGACTTTCATACAAGAGGGAATGTCACAAGGAGGGAAGAGATTGATGTTATGCAGGATCCAAGTTAGAAGGCAAAGCAACCATTTCCATGGAGAATTAGGTTGCCAAGAAAAAAGAGCATAAACAACCTTGTCCAGCTTCATTCAGGGAGTCTACAAGAGAATTACGTGGGAAACTTCAGGGGAAAAAAGTATCAACCTTAGCATGATTCTGACATTTCTGTAGAATTCAGCAGAGGGATCATTTCAGTTGGATTCAAGCTGCACTGTATTAACACAATTTCAATTCTAGATTAGCTGAAATGTGTCTCTGTGAAGCTGGTGTCAGACCATATAACACTCCAGGCAAATGGTTTCATTTCCTTTATCCAGGTTTTCAGCTGCTGTTTTATGTCCTTTGTAGCAGTCTCAAAGCAAATGATACAGGCTGAATTTTTCTACTGTGTCTACAAATGATGAGGTTTTTGGGCACCTATTAAGTCCTATAAATAGGGCAGTTTTGGCCAGGGGAAGGCTTTGTTTCTATTGCCTCTACTCTGCCTGTTCAGCAGCTGTTTAATAGAGTTTGGGTTCATTTGTGGTTAAATCAATACTGTTAATGAGTATACGTGATGATTATTAAAAAAAAAATAAAAATCAAAGAATCGTTTAGGGGGGAAAATTCCCCCCAACCAAATGAAGACAATTTCACTCATGTCCAAGCAGTGTCTCATTTCATGCCCATTTCAAGACTCCAGAGAATCTTACAATTCTTTTATTAAGTAAAAAGAAAAACGGTAAAAGGGAGCTCAGTTGGTGCATGCAGAGTGTTGGCACCTCTGCTAATTGAAAGAGAAGATAAAATAAACGTGTGAAGAAATTATTTCCAGCAGTTTTAATCTCTGAGATTAGTGAGAGCAGGTAATAAAGGCCCTGCCTCAAGTTCAGCAGCAGTTCACCTTTGAGCACCTGTCTGGAACTCAGGCAGCCACATCTTTAATTGAATGGAGAAGTGGGGGGAGAAATTCCATATACAAATGAGAGTGACCCACAGAAACTGTAACTATTCCCCAGGTGATTTTTTCACATGCAACTGAATTTCCATCTCTTGTCATCCTTGGGTACAGAATGAACAGGGCAGGCTCAGTGCTTGTGTTTTAGCCCACGTTTTCCATCCCACCTCCTGGGCTCTTGCCGTGGGCCAGGCCCGTATTTGCTGTCATTAATTTCAATTTGGCAGTGTTGATTTACAGTACCAGAGAGTTTGGCCTGGATTTTTAAGAGGCTGGCTAACTGCAAGGAAATATCAGTACATATTCAAAGGCTCTTTTATAACCACCATGGAGTAATTGTGAGTATTTTGGTAGTTTCAAAAGAATAGCAACTCACAGAGGGAATTAAATTAAGCTAATGAAAGAAAGCCTTTTACTTAGAACCAATAAAACGTATTAGACTTTGCAATAATCTGTCTGAAGTGGTTTTGAAGCCCTTTGCCTTGATTTTATTTGAAGCTGAATTGGACAGTGCATTTAAGATACTGTGGGAAAGGATCTTGAACTGGTGTGGGGAACTCTTAAATTGGATGTTAGAGCTCTCTCCCTGAACTGCAGCCACAGAGGAACTGATGGGGAGATCTCCCTGGATGAGCAGGCTTTGCCTGGCCGAGAGACATTGACTTGGTAGAGGGGAAACTGAGACAAAACGGCTTCTGGGGAATTTCCCAGTGTGAGATGGGACATTCTGGGTGATTTCCCCCCTTGGTGGTGGGGAGAGCTTTGAGTGTGCTCTGCTCTGCCCAGCTGTGTCCTGGCCACTGTTAGAGAGCTCTGGAGCTCAGTGAGTCACTGGCCTCACCTTTTGCATGCTATCTCCTGTGATCTGTGTGTTTTCTTCTCCCTTTTTCTTCCCTTCGAAAGATTTTAATGCAAAACAACATTGAAATTGTCCTGTTCAAGTACCAATGAATATTTCATAGAGGAACGTGATGCTGCTTGATTTCAGATTTCCTTCCTCATTCCCCTGCATCTTTTTCTCTGTGTAAAATAACCTGGCAATCAAAATGAGAAACAAATAATATAAAAAGAAGGTTTGTTAGACTGTCACCTTTCTATTCAGATCACCACTCATTTAAAAAATTAATGCAAACGTTTTTACAACTTTATGGGTTCTTTTTAAAAGTATTTAGTTACTTCTTGTATTTAGGCTACCATTTTGTGCCATCGTAACATAATGACAAAATCTCCTGTAGGAAAATGACATCCATTATTAAAAATTTCCCTGGGAAACTTCCAGCAGACAAAAAAAAAAAACTTGCTAGCTGTAGCTGTTCCTCCTTTTGTTCTTTTAGCTGTGCTTATCACAACACCAAAATTTCATTCTCGTAATTGGAATAACCAGAACTTCTCTCCAGTAGTTCCTGTAAAATACTATCTCAGTGCATTTATTTCATGACCTGTTGAGGTGTTCTGCTGCCTCAAGGCTGTTTCTGTCATATCTTTTCTATGAGCAGAAGACAAAAGATTGGGTTTTGCATTGTCAGAATGTTTATTTCTCATTTAATGTGTCACACTGCTTTTTCTCGGGGTCACAACAGGCTCCAAAGACACTTTGCCTCTAAATTCCGTGGTTTTTGCAGTGCTGTAAAGAGGCTGTCACCAAACCCAAGGAGGCTCAGAACCTCCCTGCCTTCTTCAGGGAAAACGCTAATCCACCGAATTTTCCTTGCCTTTGTTTGATGCTTAAACTTGTATTTGCAGATTTCTGTTGAAACAAATTAGGAACAGAAAGTTTCCTAGTAACCACCACCTCCTTCAAGTTTTATCTAGCAGATAAAGTAAGAGATGTTTGTTCTAGTGTGCCTGTGGCTTATCAATGCTGTTGTCAGAAAGCAGGCACATTATCAAGCAGACTACAGGTGGTGTTGACATTTATGGATCCCATTTTCTCTAAATAGGCTGCTTTAGAATCAAAATCGTATTCAAAAGCTGCCTTTCAAAACAGTGCTATTTCTCTTTGAAGAGAGAATTTTGTGAATTCAGACAATTAGCATTTTTAACAGCTTGCACTTTAGAAAGAAGGTAAGAAAGTCAGCACCCACAGCTCTTCCATGAGGGATTAAGGAACTTTTAAACTGGAGGCATTCTCAGCTCTCAATAATTAGCTCTCCAATGAAACTTTGCTCCAAAACTGCTTTAAAACAGAATTAACTTTGCCTGGTTCTTGTGCAAAACCCAACCCTCCTGCAATGCTCCGCCGCTCCGAGTTTGGAGGAACATCATTAAACATGAAACATGACATTGCTTCTGAAAAACATTTTTAGTGAGAACCACCACATGCCAAAACAGACAAAGCTTTTCTCCCTGGTTCTGGGGGCCTCATTTTCCTGCCAGTCATTCCTTGCACAGCTGAGCCTCCAGCAGAGCCCTGGAGTGCTGCAGCCCCCCTGGCACAGGGCTGGGGATTCGCGGGAGCTGCTCGCGGGATGGGGCTCTGCCCTGCCCTGACAGCATGCCATGGACCTGATGGGGTGGTGCTTCCTTTGACAAAGGGAGGAATTTAAAAAAAATGAGATGTAGCCGTTCCGTTTGTAACTTCTCTCACCTGGGTGTTTTTACTGAGTGAAAGGAAGGTGGGAGCAGGGTTGGGAGCGCAGAAGTGATGCCAGGGCTGCATGAGCGCTGCCCTGAACGTTTCATGGGTATTTCATGGCTCTCCAGGTCTGCCTGGCTGGGGTTCTGGTGTGACCCAGGAGCCTCTGGGCACACACACACTGCCCTGGACGTTTCATGGGTGTTTCATGACTCTCCAGGTCTTCCTGGCTGAGGTTCTGGTGTGACCCAGGAGCCCCTGGGCACACACACATTTCGTAACTTCTCTCACCTGGGTGTTTTTACTGAGTGAAAGGAAGGTGGGAGCAGGGTTGGGAGCGCAGAAGTGATGCCAGGGCTGCATGAGCGCTGCCCTGAACGTTTCGTGGGTATTTCATGGCTCTCCAGGTCTGTCTATCTGGGGTTCTGGTGTGACCCAGGGGTCCCTGGGCACACACACACACACTGCCCTGAACATTTTGTGGGTATTTCATGGCTCTCCAGGTCTGTCTATCTGGGGTTCTGGTGTGACCCAGGGGTCCCTGGGCACACACACACACACTGCCCTGAACATTTTGTGGGTATTTCATGGCTCTCCAGGTCTGTCTATCTGGGGTTCTGGTGTGACCCAGGGGTCCCTGGGCACACACACACACACTGCCCTGAACATTTTGTGGGTATTTCATGGCTCTCCAGGTCTGTCTATCTGGGGTTCTGGTGTGACCCAGGGGTCCCTGGGCACACACACACACACTGCCCTGAACATTTTGTGGGTATTTCATGGCTCTCCAGGTCTGTCTATCTGGGGTTCTGGTGTGACCCAGGGGTCCCTGGGCACACACACACACACTGCCCTGAACATTTTGTGGGTATTTCATGGCTCTCCAGGTCTGCCTGGCTGGGGTTCTGGTGTGCCCCAGGAGCCCCTGGGCACACACAGCACCTTTCTGGGCAGGCTTCAGTGAAAGCAGCGTTTTTCTGGGCTCTGGGATAGGCAGTGTACACCTGCAGTGTGCCCTTAGGCTTTCTGCTCAAGGACACCTGAGATTATTTCACTGCAATTAAGGCAGATTTTTTAATGGGTATAATAACAGACATTCACTACTACTTCCCTTTATTTCGCATCTTTTCATGGGAAAATGGACTTCCTGCCCTAATTACAAAGGATCAGAGTTGCTGTGAGGACCAGGGCACCTCAATCTCAATATCCTCATCCCTGGAAGTGATTCAGTACCAAATACTGTACTGGCCTCACATTTTATTTCCAATTCATTACATCTCTGTTTAAAAAGATTTTTTTTTCACTGTGCCAGGAGTATGTTGCTATTTCAAACTTCGTTTTAAGGCATATTAATTTGGAAAACACATCTGAGGCACAAATCTAATAACTGAAACATTTTATTTACTTATGTTTCTAATACCTAGGTAACTCCACGAATTGCGTGGGCTTTTTCCACCCCATTTAAAAAAAAATTGCATCTGGGTCAGGCTAAAAGCTGAAGAGATTTTAGCCCAGCTGGTGTATTGTGGTTCTTGTTTGTTTTCCCTCTGCAAAGTAATAAGTGAGGAATCATCTTGAGAATTGCTGAAACCATTTCCTATATGATACCATGATTTTTTTAAAAAGTGAAAGTGTCGTGCTTGGTTATAAATCCTAACATGAATAAAAGAGAAACAAAACTCATCTACAATGTTATCACATGCCTCAAGCAGCAGGAGAGTGATTTTTTTTTTCCCTTAATAAAGCAATTGCTTGTTTACAAATAATAAAGACAGAAGACACTTCACATTATAATGGGAATGGTTGCTAAACTGATATTATTTAAATATGAAAATCTAGTTTTAAGAGCAGGAATTGAGACCCTCCAGAATTCTCTCTGGACGATCAAAGACTTATTTAAATTCCAGTTGTTTGAAATGCATTGCAATTTGTAAACCTGCGATGTGAATTTGCACTTCTATTAAAAATATCAAAGTCACCTCCCAAGGCTCTTCAGGTGATAATATATTTCCTTCAGATGGGCAAACGAAGGCATGGAATAATTAATTAGTTGTTCCAGGTCAGTTAGCTTAGGCCAGAACTGTAACAGAAAGATCCCAAATGTCCAATATGCAGCAGAAATCAGTAAACAAACAGCTCCTCACGTTCTCTGCTTTGAAATATCTATAAACTTTTAGAGATCTTGGTGAAGAAAGAAACAATTCTGCATTTCCATAATGCGTGACAGACTCAAATGTTGAAGTTTTGAACGGTATTGTTTTTCCCCTTTTCTTTCTCCTTCTTTCCCTGACCAAGAGCAGAAGCAGAGTGAGGATGGGGTTTAGCCAGACTTTGAGGAGTTTTTTTGGGCCGTTTGAGCAGTAATTACCCAGAGCTGCCTTGTGCTGCCAGCTGCCATCCTCCTGTGCTTCCTCTGAGGGCCAGGGCCTGTGTTCTCTACACTGCATTATTGTGCTTTATTCTGCACAGAATCATTATTTATTGCTGCCATCAAACAGTCACAGAAATACATTTATAATAATAGATTTAACACCACAGTTACAAATGTTTAAACGAGTTAGGCAGTGGTGTTCAGACAACTGCTGTTGCTTAGCAGTCAAAAATAGTTTGTTTTTTTTTTTTTTTTTAATCAGTCCAACACAGCTCAGACAAAACCCAAGACCTTTAACCTCATGTGCACCCCTCTTGCAGGAGCAGCCATTGTGTGTTCATGGGGCTCCACACTTCTGGCCGTGCTCTGACTGGGAAAACTTTGATTTCATTTAAGTCACTGGCTCATTTTCATCAGTGCAGCACTCAGCAGTAAAAAAGAAAATGAACAAAGGAAAAATAAACCATACATATATATGTGTATGTATATATTTAAACATACATATTATTATTTTTTAGTTGTACATATTGTTTTGGGGTTTTTTTTTGGGGTTTTTTTGAGTGTATTCTCTTCAGCCTTTGACCACCTTCACTGAAGTGCTTCAGCTCTGGCCACTCCTTTATATGAAATTATTCCTCCTGTGGCAGGTCAGTGCTGCTCCATCCTCTGCTGGTGTCTGTACCCTCCCAGGGGTGGATGGGGGTTTGTTCTTCCTGCCTGCACACCCTCTCTGGGGAGGGAAAAGGTTGCCCCTCATTTTCAAGTCCTTCCTTTCATGTGGAAAATGCATTGCCACCGTTGGTGCTCTGTTGAATTTCTGCAGTGCTGCCTAAAGGTTGAGCAGCCTGCTCCAGAATTGCTGGGAATTCTCAGTAAAAAAGGGTGAATTATTTTCTACTGTTTTCTACAAACAAACCACATAAATATGGGCAGGGGAGGAAAAGCAAACTAGATCTGAAATCTTGTTACTTGTAATTTTTTCCCCAAAATCTGTAGCCTGGTGCTGATCCAGCCCATGTGAAAAGTTCATACACTGCCTAGAGAAATAGACATAATTGTTTCATTAATTTCAAGATTATAATTAAGTCTTCTTCAGTGTTTTCAATCCTTTTCTCACAATGTCTCTATGAATAAAACATCTCCCAATGGTATATTGTCTATTTTTTAAACATCCTTCTGGATTCCTCTCTAAACTCATTCTAAATAAAGATACCATCTTGAACAGTACAGTAGGTCAATTTGCTTTTTACAAATTAGGATTTCTGCTATTAATTGGACAGTTTCTAAAGTATGGAGAATCAAGGATTCATCACTGTGTCTTAAAAGACTTGTACAAATACATGAATGAATTTTTCATGCATTCTTGATTTGTTAAAATGTGTTCGTTTCTCAGTGGAGAGAGAATAATGGGAAAGATGCTGAAAAAGGCCTTAATTTGTGGGCAGAGGAGTGAGGAGAGGCTCAAAAGGCATTAATGATGTTAGAGGGGAATGTCCAGGTGAGAGGGAGAAAGCCTGGGTGGGTTTTGGGGGGTTGGAGAGGGGAGAGCTCCTCAGAAGTGAGCTCTGAAGGAAGAGAAATTTCAGAGGTGGAAAGGGAAGCAGAGAGAGCGATGGCTGGGGCAGGTGGAGGAGGGAGACGGGGGCAGAGGAAGCACAGAGCATGGAGTTCTGTTGGAAAGAGCTCCATTTGATGTAAATCAAGCCCAAAGTGAGCAGGGGAGCAGCCCTGGGTGTCCCTGGTCAGCATCTCCGGGAGCAGAGCTCAGCCTGGCCGTGCTGGGGCTGGCACGAGGGGCAGCTCCTGCCAGGAGAGAAATTCCTGCTGGGAAAGGAAGGAGATCTGGGGGATCCCATCCTGAGAAGCACAGCTTGGTGTTTTGTGGCTTTGGGAGGCTGTGGGAGCAGTGCCTGTGCTCTGAGTTCTTCTTCATGTGTGTAACAACTCCTCCTGCTTGTGACCCCCATGAATTTATCACCAGGAGCCAAGGACTTGCTGTCCACCCATTTCTAGCAGTTGGTTTTGTTGTTCTGGTTGTTTGTGTTGTTCAGTTTTGTTTTCTGGTTTTTTTTTTTTTTTTTAACTATGAAAATATAATTCTAATAAGGATCTTGCTCTTCTGTTCTAGAAGGCAGATTTGTATTTACAATTGCCTGAAAAAGCTTCAAATTCACAGTAACGGTGTGGACAATCTCAACACTTATTTTTAATTCAAAAGAAGACAACTGATCAATAATACATGTTTTCTCTGTTTGTTATTGGAAGGTTGAAAAAACCAGAAGTCTGCTTGTGCATTTAAAGTACAGCATCATCATTAAATAAAGAACAGTTTATTCCTTTGGCTTTCTCCTTTATAATACACATCAGTACCCAAAACAGGGGGAGGATTTTTGTTTTCTTTTACATAAAATACTTTTGCTTTATTATTAATGGTGATTCAGATTTAAGCTATGGGATCTTTTACACCCTTTGAATCAAGATGCTGTTGAAAGTGTCACTTTCTGTTGTAATGATTTTTGTTTCATTTTTCTTTTGTAAGGCCACTAGCTGTAAAGAAAAAAAAAAGCAAATAACTTTGTTTTCTTGGTTTTAATAACAAATACCTTAGGAACTCTGAAGCAGTGGATATAGATATCTTAAAGAAGAAATCATGCAGGGTGGGTAGCCTGTGTTTTTAGAGCTCATAGTGTGTGTTTTACTGTTCCAATGGACTTGGGACTCGCTTTACCCAGCAGCCAAAGCTCACAGAGCCTGCTGGAATCAAATAATCTCTGAAAACTTTGTCAAAATTAATTTACTGATTCCAAAATTGTACTGGGACATGAAGTACTGGCAGGCAGGCAGATGGAGAATGTCATTGCTTAATTGGCATTTCCTCTGGAAACAAACCTTAAAATAACATAAGACTGTGTGTATTTATTGGATCAGAGCAAACCTGTGTCTGGTGCAGCGTGCTGTGGATGGCAAAGAGGAATGGAAGGGTGAAATGGACTGCAGCAGTCTTTCTCCATCGTACTTCTTAATTTCAGGAACTTCAGGCTTCAGGATTTACTGAGTTAGAGGTTCTGCATTTGTATTTGATACCCTCAGTGGAGAATACACAGAGGGAAAGAGGCACTTGAGCCCACAGAAGCTTTTTAGCAGCTACACAATTGTGTGCTGGAGTATTTAATAAAACACTTTATTTAAAGGTGTGTGAAGAATCAAACATTTCAGTTATTTTGAACGAGACTGCCTGTCTGTTCTGAACTTTGAGGCTCTTACTGCTTTGACAAGTGAGAAGAGGAAGAAATTCCACATAAGGACCAGATTTTAGATGGAAGTTGCAAATGCTGGGAGACTTTTATTAAAAGGAGGTTTTGTGGAGCATTCTTATTGTAGATGGTGCTTAATGATAAAAACCTTGCCATGCTGGGGGTTCATTTCCTCTTTATTTCAAGTTTCTGCTTTAACTTGGATGCTTTAAGCACATTTCCCTGCAGGAGATGGTTTGAACCTGGCTGTAAATCTGGGGGGCTGGCAGAGGGAGGTGTTTTCCTCTCAGCTGCTCTCTGGGGAAATGTGCGCAGTAAATGTGCTGCATTCTGCACAGGTCCAGGGAGCGCACTTTCAACTGATGTTGTACAAAGTCAAATTAAAAAATACGCTGCTCAAAAGCCATACCCCGAGGTACTTGATTTTATGTCTGTATGAGCATTAAAGGAAAACAGCAAGCCAGAAATCACCTGCTTGTGTTTGTTAAAAGGAGTTTAAATTCCCATCTGAAATGTGACAACGGTCAACGTGGGGAAAAAAAAATATTTTCAGCCGTCTGATTTTTTTTTATTGAGCATCCCCCAGGGAAGGAGACAGGCAGGAGAATAAACATTCCAATTTCTGAATTTCTTCTGAATTTCACAGGGACAAATCCCTGTTGGGATACTGGTCATGTGTTCCATGAAAATGCTGGAAACTGCACACCCCAGGCAGGCCTGTTCCTTTTCACCTTTTTTTGGGCAGGTATTTGAGGAATCCTGGAGTGGCTGTGACCCTTCAGAAAGTGCTTTTACGTGGGGTGGGTTTGGGGTGTAATGGAGCAATGCTCTGCTGAGATCTCTCCTGCCTTGCTGAGTAGAAATCTGAAAGTTTTGATTCTTATCTACCTCCATTGCTACCAGGAAGACTCTGTTCATAAGTTATTTATTAATGTTAAAAAAAAAAAAAAAAAAAAAAAGAGAAAATCTGGTGCTTGCAATTTTTAGAAATAGTCTTTTTCATTTTCATTACAAGTTTCATTTAGGAGACAAGCACTGTGAAGGCTTCAGATTTTAATTAAATCATGTCCATTTTCACCAATTTGTCTTAAGTACAAGGGAAATATGAACTGAGATTAGTGTTGCATGAAGAGAGAAATCCATCTCGAGCTGCTGAGCTTTCTAGGAGTTAAATTTTTCCTCACATAAATCTGGCTATTCTTGCTAAAGCTAATTATTCACTTGTCCACGGTGCTCAGATGCTATGAAATGGACATGATAGACTGCAGTTACTTAATGTGGATGGGGACAGCCAAAAAATGTACATTTAAAAATTCTCAGGCCACTTATAATTTATTGTAATACTTGCCAAAGCGTGAGAGATGCTTTCAAAGTTCCAAAGAAAGGGCAGCTCAGTACTCCAAGGAGTGTACAACAAGTTATCCATGTGAGAGGCGAAGATATTTAATTGGAAACGTTCCAGGCTCTCTGGGATGTGGGAGAACCAAGGTTTCCCCACAGCTGCATTTCCTATATACAGAAATAAAACCATTTTTCCCTGAGAAAAACTTTTGATGAAGAATGCATTTTTTTTTAGTGACATGCAGATGGTGACTTTAAAAAAAAAAAATCAAGGTTCATATGCAAGCACTGTTAAATGTCCCTGATAAAATTAATATTCTTTATATTAGTCAGGGTTTGAAGTCAGCCTTGCAAAAAGGGGCAGACAGGTTATGGCAAAGTCTCATAAGATTGGCAAAGTCTTTTCCTGGATAATGCAGGTGAAAGTGAGTCCTGGAAATGCTGATGTGAGCCCAGCAACCAGTGGATGTGCTGCTCTTCAGCTCAGTTTTTTTTTTTTTCTGCTGAAGATTGCAGCCTTTAATTGCTGCTGTTCAGAACAGCAGATTTGCAGTAGGCAGTGCTAGGAAATGGCAGATCATAATAGGCAAGTTTTCATTATCAAAAATCTCTTCAAGGTAAATGCTGCAATATTAGTCTTAATATTGCCATACTTTACCAAATGACTGCATTAATCTGATTTCCTGACTGGTGGGGTGATAGAAAGCTATAAAAGGGAGATATATCCAAGTGAGATGGATGCTTAACAACTTGAGTCTGAACTTTTCCAGAGGCACTTATGGTACTTGAGATATTTGCTCTGAGTCCAGTGGAAAGCCAGACCCGAGTGATTGAGTGGTGCAGACACCAGCACAGGACAGGGGTTGTTTGCAGCAACATGAAATGTAAATCCTGAAAGCAGCAGGAGGAAAAAATTGGGAAAAAAAAAAAAAAAAAAAAAAAAAGATGATGTATTTTAGGATCAAAAATATCTTAAGAGTGAATTTCAGCAAATAATGAAACTGATTCCAAAAGGGAGATGATGAAAGCCTCAGCTCATTACAGCTGAGCTAAACAGGCCAATGCACTCTAATAAGAATTCCTGCATCCTCTCTTGACAGACAGGTTCCTGACATGATAGCTCTTTGATGTTTTCCATTTTTCTGATTCCAGAAATACGTTCATAAAGTGAAATCTGTTTCCATTAGAAGCAGTCAGTTTGGTGGGGGGCATACCAGTGTAACATCAGGTAGTGGGAGAAGAGAATATCCAAGAGGACAAACTTAAATCTGTACATGTTATATATGCTTTGGTGAGCTCATTAAATTATTACAGCATTTCAGAATTTTTTCAGACTTTCTGAATGTTGCTTTTTTTTTTTTTTTAATTGTGTTAACTCCTTACTTTTCTTTGCCCTGCTGCAATCCCAGTGTGCTTTAATGAAGGGAAGAGACTTGCTGTCATTAGAACAACCTGGCAGGGAATTTTAATTTAAATTGAAGGTGCTAAACACCTTCAGGACCTTCAAAAAGAAACACAAATCTCCTTTTATACAACAATTAGGAGGTAAATCTGTGCAGTTTCTTCTTACCCCTGTTGGCTTCCTGGCCACAGACATTCCCAGGGTCTTGAGTCTTCAGCTGATGGAGATTCTTTAGAGGAGTTTTTGGAGAAGTTTGAGCAGGAATATCCGTTTATTTCTGGTGACTGACTCACAGGTGACAGCAGCTGTGGCTTTGGGGTGGCACTGAAGAGAGCAGGTTCCACCTGGTCCAGCTGGGCTCTGGGCTGGGTTGGTGGCACCAGGAGGGACAGGGACAGCAGGGGCTGGGCTGGTGGCACCAGGAGGGACAGGGACAGCAGGGGCTGGGCTGGTGGGGACAGGAGGGACAGGGACAGCAGGGGCTGGGCTGGTGGCACCAGCAGGGACAGGGACAGCAGGGGCTGGGCTGGTGGCACCAGGAGGGACAGGGATGGCCACCCTGGGGCTGTTACTGAGACAAGGAGGTGCTGCCACCCCACTGGAGTGAGACTGGCAGTAGGTTACACAGACTGAGATATCTTAAAGCTCAGTTATCTTGCTTGTTATCTCTGTAGTAACTTTCTTTTTTCCTTAGGAAGACTGGAGTTGTGTTTGTCAGGGCTTAAAAACGTGGTTCAGTCACAAAGGTGTGGGGGTTTCTTCCTCTTGCCATGGCTGAGGTACCCTGGTACAATATTGCTGTTTCTATGATCTTTATTTGAATTTGAAGCTCTCTACTCTTATTTCACCTTGTATTAACAAAAAATAACTTTATAAAAGCAAAGATACAAATAACTTTTGTATTCCCAAACAGACCAAAGGACCAGAGTCATGGCAGGGTTGCTAAAGGTCTGAGCATGTGGGTTACAGGGCTTAAATCAACATTTCCACTTTGCAAGGCTTTTCCATTCCTTTCCAGCCTGGATTTGTTGCAATAGGCAAAGTCTGTGCATAAATTACGATCAAAAACTGATATGTGAAATACAGCTTCTGTTTGTACTGGAAGTGTTGAATTCTTTTTAATGAAAAAAATTTATCAGTGTCTCTGGAATATGAGACAGATCATCTTGAATTTTGGTGGTAACTCTTTTCCTTATGGGAATTTCACCTGCACAAGAGAAACAAAGAAATCGTTAAGGCTTTGGGAAAGAATAATTTTAATTGCCAAAAATACCATTAAAAAAAGGCATCATAGTGTTTCTTGCTTTAGAGTATGTGAAGAATACTTTAAATTATTAATACAAAATATTTTTGTTTGTGTTTTACAAAGAAATAGTATCAGGATTTGAATCTTTGTTCTTTCCCTTTTAGCATGCTCGAAGTCAAATGAAATTTGAAGACATGATCAAATTAAACCTTGGTTTTTTTTTTTATTTTATTCTTTTTTTCAGCTTGGTTGTTTAAAAATAATTTAGGTTATAAAATCAGTTAACCTGAAAATAAAATTTATGAAATACTGATTTTTTTTTTTTCATTTGGGACTGTATAATTTCTAAGGAATTTAATTTCTGTAACTTTTGCTTACGTGCTATCGTATATGGGGGTTTTTCATCCATTCAGTGGTTGGTAGCTGCTTTAGTGATTATATTGCTATTAGCAACAGAGTTTTTTTAAGTAGTGCAAAATCAAATATTTAAGCTGTTGTCAATCTCTAAAGGGAGGATTTTAAGCAAGGATCCCTTTGAAATGCAAGCTTGTAACTTCCCAGTGCTTTGTGCATCAGGAGACTCTGGCTAGACTTAAATCCTCTAAAATAAATGGAGGTAGCCACTGATAATTCCAAATAATCTTATTGCAGCAGCCAGTCTGTGCCCAGAGGCCGTGAGCCTGCAGTTCTGGGTGGAAATAAAACAGGGCAGTGCCCAGGGGCAGGCCTGGACTGCCAGGGAACAGCTCAGTCCAGAAAGTTCTGTGCTACAGGACATCTCCTGTGCTCTGTGTGTGATCCAGAACAGCTCCTGTGCTGTCACAGCTGCTGTGCTCTCTGTGTGCTCCAGAACAGCTCCTGTGCTCTGTGTGTGCTCCAGAACAGCTCGTGTGCTCTCTGTGTGCTCCAGAAATTCGGGCAAACAGAGCCCATGAGCCCAAGTGATGCTCCCCTGCCTTGCTGGCACCATGGAGCAGGAGGGGCTGGACAGCAGAATTCTCTGCCTTGAGCCCTTGGGGGCTTGAGTGCCAGCCAGGAAAACAGCTGGGCAGGGAGGAGAGTCAGGGAGCAATATCGCCAACTTCCAGCTGCTGTCCTGCTGGGTTTTTTTGGGTTTGGTTTTATTTTGTTGTTGTTGGTTTTGGGTTTTTGGTTTTTTGTTTTGGTTTTTTGTTTGTTTTGGGTTTGGGTTTTTGTTTTTTTTTTTTTGGTTGTTTTTTGTTGTTGTTGTTTTGGTTTTGTGGTTTTTTTGTTGTTTGGTTGTTGTTGTTGTTATTGTTCATTTGGGTTTGGTTTTTTATTTAAATCTTGTTTGGGAGGGATAAACAGAGAGCTCACCACTTTAGGACTGGCAGGAGTGTTCCAGACATCTGCAAAAAGCATTTGTATTTCCTTGCCCTGAACTGACTGCAGAGAGCTGCTCTGGGCTCCCACAGGGGCTGTGCAATCTATTATAAATTGCTTGACTAAGAGAAGGGTACTCTGCTCATGTACTGCTGCTGCCTAAGGCTCCTCTATTAAAACATCCTGTTCACTGTATCACATTGCCATTCCTTAATTTTTATTAATAAATAAGCACAGCTGTGCTGCTATTTGCATACTTCTGGGTAGGCTCTTCTCCCTTTGGTTTTAGAATGATGGAGGGGCAAATGAAAATGTGTGTGTTGTGTGAAGGGTGAAGAAAAGGGAGCAGTACAGAGATGCTAGATATTCATAATAAATCATGTAGGAAAGTAAATTTGAGTCATCACTAATTTCAATGCCTGAAATTATATCTTGAGTTGGAAAGGACCTTAAAGCTCATCTTGTTCCAGACCCTCTGCCATGGCAGGGACACCTTCCACTGTCCCAGGCTGCTCCAAATCCCATCCAGCCTGGCCCTGGGCACTGCCAGGGATCCAGGGGCAGCCCCAGCTGCTCTGGGCACCCTGTCAGGGAGGAATTCCCAAATCCCAATATCCCATCCATCCCTGCCCTCTGGCAGTGGGAGCCATGCCCTGTGTCCTGTCCCTCCTTGTTCTTGTACATCCTTCTGTAAACAGCCTTTCTGCAGAGACACAGAGCATGGGCAGCAGGGCTGGGCAGCACTTCTCACTTTTCTCCCAGGTCAGTATTTGTTTCCAGTTGCTCTTCTCTGACCCTTACCTGCACTAAGTGCTCTGCACTCCTTGCTGCTCTCCTGGGTCCAGGTCAGTTGGATTTCCTGTGCAGGAAGATGCACCTGAGGTGTTACAAAGGTAGTAAAGTAAAATACTGCTTTTGCTTATCAGGGTTTTTTTGTTCCTGTCATGTGTTTTAAGCCTTTATTTGTAATTGAACAGTGGGCAGGTCTCTTGCTGAATTGTATTTCCATCACTGATGACCTTCTGATTTTCCACAGTGATGTTTTTCCACCCTGCACAAGACTGCTGTTTAATTGGTGAGCTCTCTAACTGCAGCCTGTGTGGAGAGTATGTTTTTAGAGCGGCATGTGATAAACTAACTGATAATAAAAGAACCTTGGGTCTAAATAAAAAAACAAACCTGTTGGAGCTCTCAAAAGTAAGAGGTTAATGGGTTCCAAGGAAGAAATGGCCTGGAGAGTGTTGTTATTCACTTGCACCAGGCTGGATTTCTTTGATCAGGCTGAGTAATGACTGGAGGCACTTGCCCTGTCCCTGTCATTATAATATGCAACAGAATGAAGTGCTCAGGACTTTCTACATTAGTAAGGAATAATAATTGACCATTTGCTTGCAGATTTATGGCCTGGTGCTTATTTCAGAGAAGTAAATAAATAGGAGAGTTGGTTTTATTTCAAGAGTTCAGGTGTACATAAAATGAAGCATCAGCTTACACAAAACTCCTTCAGCTTCATCTGAAACTCTGAAGGACTGCTGTCAGCTGTTTGGAGCTATGAAAAGGAGGGAGCATCCTGAAAAATGATCCAATGTAATTCATACATACTCCTAAAACAAAGCTGTCTTGAGTAGTGGGCTGTTTTTCAAGGCAGCAGAACATTCCATAACTCTCCTTGAGAATGGTGAGAATTTATTCAAGATGAGGAATTAGGTGCTGAGCTTTTAATATCTAATTTTCATAAACATGTCACTGAACATGTCCATAAAAAACCTCCAAGCAACTGTTACCCACTTCATCTTCTACTAGGGGAAAAAACAATTCCTGTCACTCTGTCTCAGAGATAGTTACTTATTTGGAATTTCGTTTTTAATTTGGTTACAAAACAGTTTGGAATGGAATGCACTGGTATTTCACTGACACCAGCATAGTTCAGAAATCCCTGAAAAGGGAGATTGGGGATAAAATGTGAGAAAATCCTGAATGTCTCAAGCTAACTTAATGCTTTTGTCTGTATGTTAGTGATGGAGAGCTTTCCTTTAGGTCTGATGTTACTCAGAACAAGAACATTTACAAGAGTAAATGGATTAAAAGTGAATTACTCATATGAAAGCAGAATCTTCAGCAAACATATTTACTATTTGCAGAAAAACACTTCTTCCTTGTTTTTTTTTATTTACAATCTCCACATCACTAATTTAAAAAACAGAAAGCAACTCCACTCCATAGTGCGCAAGATGCAGGTTTGTTCCTTGGCCAGGATATCAGACTGCTGCCCACATTCACAGGAGTTCAAATGTTTGTGTAACAGTACCCACAGTACTGCTGCCTGCTGTACATTTTATCTCTGTCAGGACAGGAGCAATAAATAACACATTCATCAGGTTTACTGATGATTCCCTTCTTGAGCTCTGAAGGAAGATGTGGCTGCCTTTGCAGAGAAGCTGTCTCTGTACATTTTCTAGCTGATGTCCTGGCTCCCAATGCTCATGTCAGGTTGTATCCACCCTAGCAGAGGCACCTCCAAGAAAGGAAGCAATTAAATGCCCTTTTTGTGGGCAGTGCATTGTCCTTTTAGAGTCAGTCTGATGGCAGGGTGTGTGTGCTCCAGCACGGGGCAGGGCTGGAACAGGGGCTGGGAGGAAAATGCACACAGGGCTGCCATGGACATGATCCCTTGACAGGGAAAGCAGAGATGATGGGGAAGTTTTGTTCATGATCCCTTGACAGGGAAAGCAGAGGTGATGGGGAAAGTTTTGTTCATGATCCCTTGATAGGAAAAGCAGAGATGATGGGGAAGGTTTTGTTCATGATCCCTTGATAGGGAAAGCAGAGATGATGGGCAAAGTTTTGTTCATGATCCCTTGATAGGAAAAGCAGAGATGATGGGGAAGGTTTTGTTCATGATCCCTTGATAGGGAGGAGCAGAGATTACGGAGAAATTTTTGTTCATGATCTCTTGATAGGGAGGAGCAGAGATGATGGGGAAATTTTTGTTCCTGTTTGTTTAGGAAACTTGAACCCAGCCATTTTCTTCTTAAGTTTTCTTTAAGTTTTGTTCTTAATTGCCTGGGATTCTTGTGTGCATGACTTATTTCCCCTGTGAACTGAGAAGAGGAGGCTGCAGGACAGATCATGTTAAGGAAACTCACTGTGCTAAAGAGCCTTCCCTGTATTTCTTCAAACAGATTAATGCCCATCCTTCCCCTTGAATTAAGGTCAGTTTGTATTAAGCTGATTTGGGCAGTTCTTGGAGCAGCTGCTGTAGATATCTTGCTTGTAAACTTCAGAGAGTGCCAAAAATAATATTTCTAAGCATTATAACCTGCATCATACAGGAATTATACCCACTTTATATAAAAGTTAAGTATCTCCTAAGATAGTTCTGGTGGTGTCAGCAAGAAGCTACTGCAGCAAGATTTGGAGTCCCCAAGCAAGATTAGAATTCAAACTCTACTTTTTTAGAGTTCTCACCTTGGCAGCTGAGCAGGACTCTGTTTCCCTCCCTGACTGAGGTGATTGATCAGCAATTACAGGAGCTGGAGTGTGGACCACCACAACATTTAAATCCTGATTTTCATCAGAGGACTGAGGTCCTGCTGGGGAATTGCTGGCAAAACCATAATTTCATAACCCAAGTACAACTTCAGCCACATAAATCCTGCTTGGGATGGAATGGAGGGAGCTTTGTCAAACTGCATTCTGGTGTTTTGAAGGTATTAGATTCTGTCACAGTTGTGGGAAATTCTAATAAATAGTCATATTAGAATACATGTGGTCTCTCTTTAAATCATAAATCAAACTGCAGTTTTTTCTTTAGTCTGTCTCTGTTTAAGCAAAATATTTTAGCCTCAGTTATGAATCTAAATGGGAGAAATAAGCAGTCTGCTTTCAGGCTTCCAGTATTAATATAGATTGTCTCCCAATTTATTTATCCTGCTGTTGTGCTACTGAAAATGTGTTTTTTTTTTGAATTGCATATTGCATTCTGTCATTTTGGGACCGGAGCTGGATTTGTCATGTGGTGAATCTGGATTTTCAGCAGCGAGTTCTACCCCATGTCAGGCCAGGGGAGCTGACAGCTCTGGCCCTACCTGCATAAATCATGTCTCAGCTCAGCTTGACTTTGTTCTGCTGACAGCTCTGAGCAGCTCTGCCTTTCAGCTGAGGAGCACAGAAGCCAGACTCAAAGCCAAGCCGCACAAAAATACAAATAAAATGGGTTTGCTCCCTTTTATGATGGGTTAGAAAGGTGCAAAGGCAGTTTTAGAATTGGGAGAATACACAGAGCGTGCTGTAGGAGACAAAAAATGTTGAAAATGTATGGAGGGGTGAACATTCTAATGTGATGGTTGTTTGTGGGGGATAAGAAGTGGGGATATGGTTTAATTTGGAAGAATGTTAGAAAAGCTGGCTGGAAGAAGAACAGGCTGAAGTAGAGCCCAGGCTGATGTGCAGAGGATCCAAGCTGACAGGCACTGTCCCAGGCTGAGGACAAATGGACAGGACTTTTTAATACATTAACTTGAATAAAACCAGGAAAGTTGCTTTTACTGAGGACCTTTGCCAAGAGAGGAAGGAGAAAACCTTACAGATTGGATATTTGGGAGGCTTTGGAGGTCTCATTTGAAAGTCTGGCTCTGTGCAGATTTCCTGTGAATGTCTCCTCTGTGCAGGGCCTCATTTCTCACAATTCAAAGCAGATGATAACAATACCTGGATAACAAAGATCCTGGGACAGCAGAATTTTTGCTGTGCAGGGCAGCTATGGCTGCTTTCAAAGAAAAAGAAATAACCAGTGTCTGCTGTGCAGGGTGGTTGTGTTGCTGCTCTTGTTTCACCAGGAGGAGTGAGCCAGGTCAGCCCCTGAGATCTGACCAGTGTCCTCCTGGTAGGGGTGAAAAAAGCCAAAGGTCGTGCTGGCATCATCTCCACCAGCACCTCAAAAGCTGTGCACAAAGCAAAAATAATGCAGAAAGTGGCAGAAAGGTTTTCTCAAGGAAAAGCTTGAGATGGGGAGAGGGTGGAGTAAGGGGGAGCACTCAGGAAGATGACCCAGCCTAAACAAATGGCAGCAGGAAAAAGCTACAGGAGTCAGATCTCACTGTAACTGCTGGTAAAAGCAGCAGGAGATTTTCAGTGTTTTGTGTGGTTTGAGTTGGTTTTTTATCTTTCTGAGTAAACAGTCATTTAGGGTGCTGGTGTCCACATCCTTGTTTCTTTGGTGGCGTTTTGGTGTTTTCATGCAAGTGGAAGGTGAAAAGCAATTCTGTGCATCTTGGAGGAGGGAGTCCTGGTGTTATTTCTGCCCTGGTTAAATACACAGAGAGAATTTTTTGTGCACAGCATGTGTTAGCCAGGATTTAACTGAGTACAGAATTCTGGTCATTTGCCTTGTCACTAGAATTGAGATTTCTTGGCTTTGCTCCTGGCCTCCTTCACTTTCCTCACCTCATTTTGCTTGATAACCTGCCTTACCAAAAATCTTTAAATGTCTTCACAGGAAGTTTTTGTGTTTTGAGGGGTTTAGGTGAAAGTTATTGGATGCTGCACTTTGCAGTTGAGTCCCTTCAGCAGAAACACTTCAGAAATCACAGTTACCATCTTTGTCCTTATTTTCCCACTCACAGACTTTTTTCTTTCTTTTTTCTTATTTCTTTTTTTCTTTTTCTTTCTTTCACAGTTGAAACCTGTCTGTTCTCAATGCAGCCACTTACAATAAACAACAGGTGTTGTGGGTGTTGCCAGGCACATTCAGCAGTGCACATAATCCACTGCTGGACTGCAGGGAGAGCTATTTTTGCCATTAGCAGAGTGTGGAGCCTTGGCTCGCACACTGAATTCTGGCAAACTTTGCTCTGTTAAGTGCAAGTGGGATTTTATTCATTGTGCAGTCTCCAAATAAATATATGTGCCTGTCCAAATGTATTGTTAAATTCTTCAGAGGGAAAGAGCTTAGATTGGGAGACTTGCCATTTCTCTCTAATTAGGAAAAAAACACAACAACCCAGGACCTGTATAATTAAAACCTTTATTTATCCACAAGAAATAAAAAAATAAATAAAAAAAAAAGCTATGATTAATGTCCATGTCCTTTGGAGTTCAGTGTAGGTGTGGAGCTTTTTCTTCCCTCCACTCTAAACCAAGAAGGTGTCAGCATAAGGTGATTAAATCTAATCTGCTACCAGTGGCATTGCTGCCCAGGATTTAACCTTCCAGCTGATAAAAGCCTCAGCCTCTGGCAAATTGGAGGAATTTTAGTACTTGGGGTGTCTTGTGGTGTAAGTGAGGCAGGGATGGGCTGTGGTTTCAGGGAGGGATGGGTTGTGGTTTCAGTGTTTTGTGTTGTGGTTTCAGGGAGGGATGGGCTGTGGTTTCAGTATTTTGTGTTGTGGCCGTTGGCAGCTCAGGGCACTGGGTGAGAGCTGGTTAAAATCCCTCTCAGGCTGGTTTTGGAGGTGGATCTTCCTGCCTCCTTCCCTGCAAACTGCTGAGCATCTTACCATATTTTGTCCATTATAATTGCCAGAAATTAGCATTTCCACTGGTGAGTGCAGGGATTTGTTCTGAGCTGTGTGGAGTTTAAAATAGCCAAAAATACAGATGTGACTGTACCCACGTGCAGGGGTAGCGTCTCCTCCCGCTGTGCTTTGTGTTTTATTCACTCCTTACACCAAAGTACAAATGCCCCCATTCTCATTCACTGTATAGCTCACATGTTTCACAAGGCCTGTGTTTATTGGTGTTGCTGAGGTTTTACATTGCTCAGCTACGTAGTGCTCTGTGTGTGTTGGAGGTTTGATGTTTCTCTTGTTTTCCCCCTCTTTCCCCACAGTTTCCCAGTGTGTGCCACAAGTTCCTTAATGTGTTGATTCAAACTGGTTATATTTTCAAATGTGACTTTTTCTGCTTTTGTTTCCTTCATGAATAAAAGAAATTCTCATTCTATTCTTCTTGCGGCGCGTGTGTGTGTGTCTCTATAAAAAATAGTCTTTGAAATGTGAGTGGAACAATTTCTTCATAACTGATTTAACTTGTAAATTTATGGAAGCCTCATCAGAAATCCCAAGGACCTTCCTTGAGCCTGGCATCTCACAAGTGATCTCTTTAGATGGCAGTGTGAAGTATTTGAGGGGTTGCAAGAGGTTAGTGCAAGAGGAAGTCAAGAGCATATCCTTGGAAGAAATTCCTGCTTCCATTGAAAAGATTCTGTAAGAGCCTAGAGGGTCAGAAAAACGGAAGGTACCGTTTTGAACTGGCATCTTTTGAGTGTTATACAGGACCAACATACAGAAAAATTATTGACAGTTTGTCCATATCCTCTTTGTCTGATTAACCAGGATTTTTTAAATCTCATTTGCCAGGTAACTACCCTGAACTTGGGATAATGCAGCTTGCATGAAGTGCTAGAGCCACGTGCTGCTCCTGCTGCTTTAACCATCCCAGCAAGTCAGCAATTTTTCCTTGAGAGGAGAAACTAATGGCAAATAATTAGCATTCAATTTCCTCCCTGTTGCTCTGGCCTTGGTGACAGCTCTGCTTTCCTTGGTGCCTCTGACAGTCAGCATTGGTTACTCAGCCTGAATTTGGGAGCTCTGGATTAGCCTTAACCAGCTGCCAGGCTGTACCCAGAGAGCAGGCAGCGGTCAAACACTGATTATTGGTGTGGAGCAAGGTTTAGCCAGGGAGCTGTTTGTTTTGGAAGGGGTTGAGGGTCATTTCTGGAGTGGGGTGTGACACAAAAACACTGCCCTGCTTGTCCCAGTGTGTGCACAGCCTCTGTGGCTGCCCACGAGGAGAAACAGGGGCAGGGGAGCTCACACACCACCAGGGAAGGGAAAGGGAAAAGGGGAAAGAGAAGGGAAAGGAAAAAGGGGAAGGGAAAAGAGAGGGGGAAAGGAAAAGAGAAGGAAAAAGGGGAAATAAAAAGAGAAGGGAAAGGAAAAGAGAAGGAAAAAGGGGAAATAAAAAGAGAAGGGAAAGGAAAAGAGAAGGAAAAAGGGGAAAGGAAAAGAGAAGGGGAAAGGAAAAGAGAAGGGGAAAGGAAAAGAGAAGGGAAAGAAAAAAGGAGAAGGGGAAAGGAAAAAGGAGAAGGGAAAGGAAAAAGAAGGGGAAAGGAAAAAGGAGAAGGGAAAGGAAAAAGAAGGGGAAAGGAAAAAGGAGAAGGGAAAGGAAAAAGAAGGGGAAAGGAAAAAGGAGAAGGGAAAGGAATGGAACAGAGAGGAGCTCAGTCTGACTCAGAGCCTTGAGCAGCATTTGCAGCTGCTCCAGGTCACCAACTCTGTTTTCTTTTCTCTTGGCATGTAATTTTTTTTTAAGATTACCTCGAGGTTTAGTTCAGCAACAGGGCAAGCCTGACTTAGCAGAGTTTTAATGAAATCATTGTTTAACCACAAAAAATAAAAAAAGATGTGGCTGGTCTTGTGTTCATTTTGAGTAACTCTGCCCATCCTGGGTGCTCGTGGTTTCCTCTCTGTGCTGTACCCACGGATGATGACTGCTTAGAGCATTGGTAATTCTCCCCAGGCTTGATCCAAAGCTAATTGAGGTCAGTGTACAATCTCCTGTTACCTTGATTGAGGCTTGGATCAATTTTTAGTGTTGCCAAATTTATGAAGCACTGCATGAATTTTGAACACTTTCTCAATGCTAAGTTAAAGCAGATGAGGGTGGTGAATGTATCTCTTGAAAAACATATGCAAATGTTATATATAGACATGGACTTGTTCTGAAAGCATGAAAGCACGCAGAAATTTGTGTGTTCTGTTGTTACCTTTGCATGTTATCTTCTTCTACAGCAGATTCTACATATTTCAGAGGGTTTGGTGGTTTGTGCCTTAGCATTTAGTGTATAATCTATACAATACTTAAGTTTCATATTAGTTTACTCAGTTTTCTGCTGATCAGCAGATAACTCACCCTGGAACTTTTTAATGGACTTTTGACAGAACTCTCTATCACACAGAAACTTTATTACTACTGCTAATAAAAACACACAACTCCTTCTTTGACACACAATCCTCTTTAGGTCAATTCCACTTTATTTTGTACCCTGACATCTCAGCTATTTCCTTTGAGACCCTTCGTTGAAGTCCCAGAGCATAAAAATGGGGAATGAAATGATAATTTTGCTATTGTCTTATGTGCTCCTTCTTTGACACACAATCCTCTTTAGGTCAATTCCACTTTATTTTGTACGCTGACATCTCAGATATTTCCTAAGCCATTGAGACCCTTCATTGGAGTCCCAGAGGATAAAACTGGGGAGTGAAATGATAATTTTCCTATTGTCTTATGTGTGAAATACCCCTGCACACCTTATCCACATTGTGTAAAACCTTGATCACAGCATGGTTGTGGTGCCCAAGTGCACAGAGATGCAGAAATGTTTCTGGATTTGTCAGATGCTCTGCTCTCTGTTGGCCACTGCTTTTTACTCTCCTCGATGTCTCGCTGCTCTCATTTTGCAGTGTCCCACGTCTCATTGTTTGTTTACTGCAAAATGTGTTTGGAGCTGATTTGGCACATTTTTAATTTACAGCAGGGATGTGCTTAAGGGTAGGCTATAATGCAAACTTTCTGTATGTTTACAAAATTAAAGGAAAATAATCGTTTTGAACATATTGCATCTGCTGCTGTTTTATGGGTGTGTTATAACAATTTTATGCAGCTCCATTTAACATGGAACTAAAACTGAGAACACAGTTTATTAATTTGGCAGGTTGAACTTTAAAGGGATTTTTGTTCTGCTGCAGAAAAGGCATTGTAAACAAGAACTTAAGGCAGCAAAATAATAAAATTAAACAAGGTAATCATAAATTATCCCTACTCAGGAGGAACAAGTCCACTGTTCCCTCTTAGGGAAAGAAAATGAAGACAAGACAGGCAAACTTAAATACGTTGTGAAAACTAATAGGAACACATTCATGTTTGCAGTTCTTATGAGAAACAGGTTTGGCTTTTTCCTTGACTCATTTTCATGTTTGAGTACAACTGTCTGTACTTGCAACACGAGGCAGTTTAATAAGATTGTTCAGTGCAGTATTAAAAACGAGGCTGCTTTAACAGAAATGTATTGATGATCTGCACTGGAGGGAAACTCCTTGGCATCCAGGCAGTGGCTAACAGGTTTCTCTGAGCTGTCAGCTGGTTTTTGTGTTTGGGCCCAGAAGCAGGTCCGAGCTGAGGAAGGTTTCATTGAGTTGCAGTTTGGGCAGAGTTTATTTTGGTGACCCTGTGACCAGGGATCCCTAGGTCCAGGGTTTGCACTGCCAGTCAGGCACGGCCTCAAACCTCCCCAAGCCCAGCTTGTCTTTGAAGAGATTTTTGCAACGTAATTTCTGTTATGGAAACACTTACAACTTCCCCATGCGGTAAATAGTTATTTACTTCAGAAGTGGGATAAACACTGCAGTGAGTCACTGCATCAAATGGCACCAACTGAGACAAAATGTGTGCTGGCTCAGACCAGCTCCCCACGAGGGGTAAGGAAGGGACTGGAGAGAGGAGATGGAACCCATGGCAGGTGGGAGGAGAGGGATGGAGCATTGCTCCCTGGCCTAATCCTGCCTGGAACTCACAGGAAGAGAGAAGGAGGGAAAAGAAAGAGACCCTAATCCTAATACACAGAGAGTCTAATCCTAAAATCTGTATGAACTGTGTGTAGAGGTGTGGATTTTGTGGTTGGCAGTGGACTGAGAGGGTGACGTGTCAGATGGAAAGCTCAGCAGTCAGATTTAGGTGAAGGAAGGATATTTAGATATTTAAGCACTGCTTGCTCTAATGAACAAGCCATTAAGTTCAGTTGTTCCCAGCCCTGTGCTGGAGCAGAACTGACAACAGCAGAAATTCCATTTATGATGGAATGGGTGCTCCTTGTGACTGAGCTGTGACAGGAGACAAAAGGCAACCTTGTAGGATGGGTGGTTCTATTCCACTTGGTGCTGCCATCCATTTGGCAAAATAATCCTTGGAGTTAATTTCCATTCTTAATTCTTCATTGAAACCTCTTCAGACACCTTGGGCCATACCTTGTGCTGTAGGTTTCTCCATGCATAGCTCATCTAAAACATTTTACTATGAAAGAGAGTAATCCCTTCAACAGAGCTCACGAAATGGGGCAGATTCTATAAAAAGCCAACACTGCCTTCTGAAGCAGAGCAGTATCTCATCTGTTTTTCATCTGTGAATTTAGAGTCTTATTTTTCTGCCTTTGTCCTTCACTCCATATCTCTATTCTAAAGATCCAACAAAAATACTAATACTCCCTGGCAGCATAAGCAGGTCACAACTGAAATGAGCTCTGAATATTGTTCCCAAGGGAACCAAGAACTATGTCACACTTGCTTAATTTCAACATACATATATTCAGAAATTTTGGGAGTGAGGGTATGCATTGAAAGTTAGATTCTTAAGGTAATCAAATATGATGAAATATTTTATTATGTGACAGCTCAGCTTGAAAGGGAAAATCATATTTTTTTCTTCCCATAACTTATTTACGAATGGGGGGAGGGCAGAACTAAAAAAAGCTATGAAAATGTAATACTATTAACATCTAAATATTCAATACTGGATGGAAATAAGAGTGGACTATAAACTTTTGTTTTGAGCGTAGGCTGGATGGTTTCTGAAATACGATTGCAGGTTTTAGGGGAAAAGGCCTGTAGAAATGAATTTTCCTGTCTGTAGCAATAAAAGGGGCTTGTAAATGGTCTTTATGTTAAGTGGATGCTAATGAGAAATGCTGTTTAATGGTGGGATTTCAAGGATGGATCTGCACTTTCCCATGCACCCAAACAGAAACATCACACAAAGTTCCGTGGCCACAAAAACAAAGCCATGCATGCAGTTGCCTAGGGCAACAGGATGGTTTTTGTGATGAATTTGGCTGCATTAGAGCTCTGGAGAGGTGAGCTGCTGCTGCTGCTGCACGGCAGGAAAGTCAGCACAGAGGGGAGCAGGCTCTTTGCAGTGTGGGCTGTGCTCATGGAGGAGCAGCTCCCTCCCTCCCTCCATCCATCCATCCATGGATCAGATTCACAGATCCCTCCATCCATCCATGGATCCACAGATCCATCCATCCCTCCCTCCCTCCATCCCATCCATGGATTGGATCCACAGATCCATCCCTCCATCCATCATCCATCCATCCCTCCATCCATGGATCCACAGATCCCTCCCTCCCTCCCTCCATCCATCCATCCATGGATCAGATTCACAGATCCCTCCATCCATCCATGGATCCACAGATCCATCCATCCCTCCCTCCCTCCATCCCATCCATGGATTGGATCCACAGATCCATCCCTCCATCCATCATCCATCCATCCCTCCATCCATGGATCCACAGATCCCTCCCTCCCTCCCTCCATCCATCCATGGATCCACAGATCTCTCCATCCATCCATGGATCCACAGATCTCTCCATCCATCCATGGATCCACAGATCCACCATCCATCCATCCATGGATCTAATCCACAGTTCCATTCACCCATCCATCCATGGATCAGATCTATCCATCTGTCCATCCATCCATGGATCCACAGATCCCTCCCTCCATCCATCCATGGATTGGATCCACAGATCACTCCATCCCTCCATCCATCCCTCCATCCCTCCACGTTGCCCTTATTTTTCAAGTCCAGATTTCACCATAGCACACGGAATAACATGACACAGACACGCAGCTCTCCCAAGGTAAAGAGGCACTTTTAATTTCTGACTCCAACATTTACAGATTCCCAAAGGTGACAGATTGGAGGGTGACAGTGCCACCTCTCCAATGACACTGGACAAACCAACAGTCTATCAAATTTCTCCTCCTCCATAAAAGAATGCAAACCAATAAGTTATTTACATAAAGTGTGTGAGAAAGCTCGTTACGAGAATGTAAACATCAGAAGGCTTAGAAAAACTTAAAAAATTATGGTGACACATCCCTCCATCCCTCCATCCCTCCTCTGTCCCCTCAGCCCTGTCTGCCCCATGCTGTCACTGCCCTTCCCTGGTTGAACTCAGCCCTCTGCTCTGGGAGCAGCACAGCTCAGTTCTCCCTCTTTGCTGAGATGATTGTATCCATAGCATGTTCAAGTGGTGTTTGTTACACAATCAACCACTCTAATTCCTGTTCTCCCAGTCACAGTGCCTGTTGAACCCCTGAAACTGCCCTGGCTTCCCTGAGCACTGATGTGCTGCTTTTGTGCTGCAGGTTTGATTTGTAAACCAGTGGGGGTTTTTTCTGTTCCCTATGCTTGCAGAGGTCTCTGGGGATGGGCAGGGAAGAAATAAGTACAAGATTCTGATAGCTGAATTACTGGTACTGAGGTATGTAAAAAGTTCAGTAATTAAAGAAAGCCTTTTCCCAGTACAATCCTCTGCATATGCAAGGAGAGAGAAGAAGAATTGGTAAATAATGGCAAAAAGAAATCAGTGGTTCTTAGAGCTCTGCACAGAGATGATGTGACCTGATGCTGCTCATTACCCTGTCCTAGCAGTGGAGCAGAATCTGGTGCAAACCTCTGCCCTACACTGTGCCTCTCACACTAATTAACATCTCTGCTGACTTCTGTGGTTTATTTCCATCAAGGTAGAAGTCTTCCTTCCACTCTCAGAACGCCTTCTGAGTTAGATCACAGTGTCAACAGCACAGGAGGTTACTCATTAAAAATCAGCGTGCCCAGGTCCATGTGGTTTCTCAGGTACCAGTGGAGAAGGAAATGTTTCCAACTGGTTCAGATAAATTTTCCTGAAGTATATTTACACAGTTTGAAACAGAGGGGGAAAGTAAGTGCTTACCTTGCTAAAACTGGGGAAGGTGAAAGGTTTGTGGTGTCCATTTACTACACGTGAACATTGTTTTGGTGGAAAAGCTGCTGGGCAACAGCATGGGCCCCTCAAAGGAGGCTGTGAAAGAAGAATGGAGCAATCACTGCTTGCCCAAAATGAGGATATTACCTGGAATGTGAGCAGGGATACCTGAATCCAGTTTATCCTACTGCCTTCCCATTTTCTGTCTGTGTGGTTCTTTCCTATTTACAATACTTGAAGAAGCTTCAACCTGCCAAAGTTGTACCCTAGAGAATTTATAAAATACATTTCCTCTTACACCAAATTTATTCTATTATATTCTCAGGCTTAGGGTTTGTTACTAGATAATTTCTATACTTTTTTATTTTGGGGGGTTTGTGGGGTTGGTTTGTGGGTTTTGGGTTTTGTTAGTGTGGGGTTTTTTTTGTCAGGATATGAGAAATCTGTTCCTGGATTGTTAAGCAAACATTTTATCTAATGCTTTCCAGAAGTATTTGAACTTTGAAAGATGTATTCACTGCCCTTTTTAAAGATGCTCAGCAAGCTTCTGTAGAGCATAAAGGAAAGGAAAATGTTCGTGTGTGCCCTTATCTTGCTCTTATTGAGCTTGCCATCTTTCATGGGAGTAGCCCTTAACTATAAAAGAATTATGGGAGTGTGCTCTAAACAGAGCTTTGGAGATCCCTGATTTTTGTAGTTTTATTCCTATTACAATATAACTGTTCAAACACCTGGGTATTAATGCACATTGAATTCAATGTAATTAACACTGTTGCAAAAAAAAAAAAAAAAATCTTAGCTTTATTCTTTACTGCTCCTAAAAATTATGGTTTTAATCCCTGTTCTGGTTTTCAGCCACGAATAAACAAATATCAATATTTATTTGATTACTACCTGTGTCCATGAAACAGGTTTTGAAAGGACTATTGTTAACTCAGACAGCAGATCCACAGTGTCTGCCTGTTGAGATTCTCTGCATATTCTGTTCTCTTCAACCAGTGTCTGATGAATTGTACTGAGCACAGTATTCAATTGGGTCATTATTTGCCTTCTTTTTAGAGGAGTTCTAAACTGCAGCTTTAGATGGCTTTTTTTTTTTTTTTTTTTTTTTTTTTTTTTTTTTTTTTCTTTTTTGGAGCTCTCAGGATGAATTTTCTACTGCCAGTTGGGGAGATCTGTAAAACTGTCCAGAGTTACGAAGAGTGGAGTCAGTATAATAAACTGTAAGTTTGATTTCCACCTAGTGACAATGAAGGCATTAAACAAAGCTGCTTCTCAAGATCCCATCCTGTGAACTTCCAGCTTCTCTCTCCAGGCCAGGATGTAGAAATATTGTTATTGACCAGAACCAATTATAAATATATACAATGTCCTGCATTGCACAGAAAAGGAGAGCTGGGGTGGGAGGGGAGGAATTCTCTCAGTCTTTAACTCCAGCAGCTCACATCAATATAAAGGAAAGTCTCATGAAGCACAATCACATTAATACTGCTGGCAACCAAACGTGAAGTGCTAATATGCAGGAAAGCACACAGATGTCAGAACTGAACTTTCTTGCTCTCAGTTCTGCATCTCAGAAATAGTTTGTAAGTAATGGATTGTGTTGGTGGGAGAGAAGAATTTGCCTGCCTCGTGCTGTAAGGATTGTGTAGAGATTTTACAGCTGAAATGGGGTTCTCTGAGTTTGAAGCACAGAGGGGACAGTGACTAATGGGATGTGGAATACACCTTTAAGAATAGAAGAAGATGAACAAATAGAGAAATCAAAAATATTAGATGGAATGTAACAGGCATGAAAGAGAAAAAGGAGTGGAAGTCAAAATGACAATGGAAATAACAAACTTGGCTAAACTGAGTGGAAACAAACTGGAGTTTTTTTAGTCTGCAGCAGAGAGGAGTGAACTGGCTGAGGCTCTCAGAATGAAACAAGCCACTCACTCGGGTGCTGCTTGCCTTTCTGGGGAGGTTTGCCCTAAGTTCTTTAGAAGCATTCATTCATTTCTCTGGATCAGATCCATCCATCCATGGATCAGACCCTCAGATCCCTCCATCCATCCATGGATCCACAGATCCCTCCCTCCCTCCCTTAATAGCAGATACAGAAAAGTGCTAAACAGCTACACTTGCTATAAAATCTACATAGAAATGACAGCTGAAAATATTTTGTGGAGTACTGAGGGCTGGTACTATATGAGCTCTTTTACTGGTTAAAACTGAATACATGAAAAATGCTTTCTTCTCACACCTTTCATTAATCTGGCTCTGTATTTTTGCAGACAACACTGAGCATCAGAGAAGCAAGATGCCTACTAAGATCATATTAGAAATTCTCATCATATTTCTTCTTTGCTTTTTATTGCTTCCTTACTTGGCTTGACATTTCCATATGAATAAAGTAGAGTACCAACATCAAGTTGTTCTCACACAGGTTTACAAAGTAAAAAAAAAATAGTCATTTGATAAAAATGCTGGAAAGGTGAAAGAAAATATTGGGATCCAAGCTAGAAATGGAATGGGGTTTGCATTTTTTCTTCCCCTCTCTTGTTCTTATTCAGAAGCAGATGCACTGCTCAGTTTTGTTAATAGCTCCAATGGTTGCTAATCCAGTGCAGGGTTCCTGATGTATGAGATCAGTTTTCTTCCTGTGCTCAGGTCAAATGAAGAAAATATCAGTGTGCATACTAATTTTCTTTAAGAGGTGGTGTGATATTTTTTTTTTGTTCTTTTCTTGCCAGCCCTGATTCTGACTCAGATCACAAGACCAAGTCATTAACTGTTCTGTCCTTGAGAGCAAATCATACACAGAGAATAAATATTAATAAAGAGCTCATAGTTACTCCCATATAAGTTTAGTTAGACTGCATTAGCTTAATTTGAAAAGGCTGTCTCAGGGAGAATCTGCTGTGAATTTGTGCATTTTTCCCATTTCTCTGGTGTTTCAGTCTTGTCTTCCCCTTGATTCCTGTTATGAAAAACCAGTGTGATAGAGAAACCAAGATTACCTTATGGACCAATATCCTGTGGGTCCTCAGGACAGAATTATAAAGATTGTGAATCAGTAAATTTGAATATAAAGTAAGAGTTTGATGCAACTCTGATGAGGATTTTTAGAAGAGCCTAGGGGATAAAAATATGAATAATCCAAAGCACTAATTGAAATGCCATTTGTTTAGAATGTATGGTTCAGCTTCTCCTCATCCTTTGGATGAGGAAGGTTTTATTTTTGTGCAGGTTGTTGTCATTGTGTGGGGCCCCTTTGTTGGGGTTTTTGTGTGTGTGTGTAAGAAACATGAATAAGTTTTTGCAGGAGATGTAGCAGGTTCAGCATTACCTGTCAGTTTGTTCTGAAATGAATGTGGGCTGCAGAATTTTCTTTGTGCTTGATGCTTTCAGGAGTTCAGAGTTTGAAACTGGTTCAATTGCTAATTGATGATGCATAAAACTGTACTATAAAACACCATATGAATATCCTTGCAAACATTCAATTAGGATAAAGTGTTTTTCAGAACTTTGCTGTGTAATGAATCTTATGCTGGATTTCCTTAAACTTTAATAGATCTGAACGTGTGTTATCCCAGTTGAGCCATATTTTCTAGAAAGCCACATTTTACTTTGTTATGGGGCACCTTCAGGAGGTGTTGGGGGAATGTGGGCACCTACCAAGGCCCTGTGGGAGAGGAGAAAATACAATTTTTGTCCTGTGTGACCCTGAGATGTCCCCAGAACCACAAGTGTTCTCAGCCAGGTACAGTCTGGGTGTTGCTGGCTTATTGCAGGGCAGGGTGACCCAAACTCCAGCTCTGCATTCAGAGCTCCCTGCTGCTCCAAAATGCTGAGTTTTGTGGGGGTTGTGCTCACCCCTGATCTCCCCAGGGTTTTCTGTTAGCTGTGACAAGAAGCAAACCTGGGAGGAACTCATTCCATTGCAGTGCACTCAAAGAGAATAAGCAAACCTCCAAAGAAGTGGTTTCAGTGGAAAATATAAAAAGAGAAGTCTCTAACTGAGTTTTATTTGGTTTGGAAACTCTGCGGTTGATTTTTGCTCTTAATTTAATGTTGCAGAATGCTGAGAGAGTTCTAAAGAGTTTCAGTTTAAATCTGCCAGTTTCTGTTGTCCTTTGTAGGCAATGGCTGAACTCGTGGGGAGGGTCTGCCAAAACCAGGGACAGGGATGGTCAGATTTAACTGAGGGGGACAACTGTTTGTGTGCTGAAAAATGCTGAAAATCTGCAAGGAGCTTGCACAATCTTGGAAAAAAACACTCATTTAAAAACTCTGTTTGAAATGTTCCTGGCCATAGAAATGTTGTTTTTTCTCACCAGCAGCAGGAGAATCTCTGAACCCAAATCCCTTCTGAAAGATCTCATGTGCATGGCCACGGAGGTTGTGATCCCGTTCAGTTTTATGGAGAAATCACTGTTGCCAAAGCCCTGGCAGGAATTCTGCAATGAAGCCCAGTGTCCATAGTTTAAAAAAGAAGAAAAGCCCTTGCTGTGAAGCCCTGCAGAAGTGCTTGGAAGGGGAGCAAAAGACAAGTTTCTTTTTGAGCAGAGGTTTTATTGACTCTGCAAGATGAAGGAAGTGGAAAAAGAAAATAGCACTGGAGAGCTCCTGAATATCTTTCTGTAAAAAAGTGCAAGGATTCTGTAATGAAAGGTGACTTTTCTCAAATTTGGCCATTTCAGTGTTGCTCTGACACTAAGCATCCACAAATTGTGCCGAGTGGCAAGCACAGTTAACAACATATTTAATCAAGCTCCAAAATTCTCCTGGTACAGTTGGAATATAAATGTCTGCCCAAAAAAAGAAAAGGGATTTAATTGTCTCATCTTATGCAATACAGAACTTGCAGATCAGTATAGAAGGAGAGATGGAATATTAATTTTCCTGCTTGAACTTTTCTACTTTATTGGAATATCTTGTTTAACTTCCAGAAATAGCAAGTGTCTTCAGGAATAAAATGCTCCTTCTGTTAGCATAGGGCTCATGACAACCTGCTAACCCTGGAAATTTAAGATATGTTATCTAAGAGTTGTAAGTGGTGACAGAAGAATATTTCTATTCTGTTTTTTGTCATATGCCAAACACCTCTGAAAGAAAGGGGTATTTCAGTCTTTAGAGCTAAAAACCTCTCATTGAAATTTCTGTTGGAACTTTTGTCAGAGGTTCTAGAATTTACATTTTATCTCCGTGTTGGCTTTTGGATTTATTTTTTGCGTGGATTTATTGATTGATTGATTGATTTTGGCGGGGGGGGGGTGTGGGTGGGATTTGTTTGTTTTTCCCCAGAGTGAATTAACTCCAGAGTTGTTGCTTAAATGCCTGCTCTGGCACAGTTATTTTAGTTCAGAATTTCCTGTGCATCTGCTGAGGTACCTCAAAGGTGATGTCCCATTTGTGGCCATGGAGGGGATCCACTCCTTGTCCTGCTGACCCTCCTCCCACCCCAGCTGTGTCTTCCTCACACTTCTCTTGTCTTTCCAGTAAGAACTTACTGGTTATTGATCAGATGTTCATGCTTTAGTCTTGATTTTTTTGTCACTGTCACCGTTCTAGTCCCTCCACTGCCTGTGTTGCCTCAGGAAATCGATTGGGTGGATTTTTTTTTTCCTCTGCATTTATTTAATAACATTAGATTTGTATGTTCTAATTGCTTTGAATCTCCTCATCAGTCTTTATCATTGTGTTACAATTTTATTAGTATCATGCTTATTAACTTCCTTTTTAGTTTTGTTTTTCCCTACCTTTTCTTTTCCCAGCTTTCTCCCCCAGCCTTTACCACTGCACATGATTTGGTCCTTTTTAAAATTTGTCCTTTCTGAGGTGACTGTTCGTGTCCTGCCTACTTCTGCCTCTTCATGATGTCATAACATTGCTGAACCATTGTTACTGCTGCCTCCCAGTTTACATTTTAATGGTTTTTTCAATACTTTGCATGTGGATCAGTTCATGAGCATTCACAAATCATCAGCAGTGAGACACACACACCTCCAGAGCCCAGGGAAATATGTCACTGAAACACTGGCAATATGTTTAATCAGCACTGCAGCCAGGGCTCATCTGAGGAGCACAAACAGAAGTCTCCAAGTGAGCAGTAAATTCTGCAGTGCAGAACGCTCCTAAAGAACACAAAACGTAGCAAATTAAGGGCACCAAAGTGAATTTATGGTCAGTGTTACCAAATGGAATGGGTGGGAACTGTCTGGAAATTCAATATTCACAGAAAAGGGGGCTCAGAATCCTCCCTGTGAGCACGAGTGAGCCATGAGCACTGTCTGGGCAGCGCTCTTGGCTTTCGTGTGCTCTCTGTCCATTTTGTGCAGTGAATTGGCTACTCATGAGTAAAGCGAGCATGCAGAGAGAGGGGGAATAGACCTGAATGTTAAATCCACTTTGCTTTTGCTACAGATGATCGCTAAACTGGAAATAGTGGTGGTGCATTGCCTGCCAGGCTGGTGGTGTTGCTGTCTATGGATGTCATGGGCAATCAGTGTGAGCACTGGGACACAAGTGGCTCCTGGTAATCTGATTCTCATGTGAACACACATTTCCATAAACCAGAGGACTGGGGAAAAGGAGAAACAAAACCCAGAGCTAATTCTATGAACCATTTGCTAATTAAAGATCCAACTCAGGCTGCTCCACTGTCTACTTCATGTCTGTGACCTAATTTGTTCCTGAAAGAAAGACAAATAACTTCCTTCAGGGTGTTGTTTTTTTAGTGACAAAGGATCTCACAATTATATCTGTTCTTCAGAAAATGAGACACCCAACAGCTCTGGAATATTACTGTCTGGTCGTTGTGTACCCATCTGTCTTCTGCAGGAATTTTATTGGCACACAGGTCGATGCAAATTCCTAAACAGATACAGAAAGTAAATGAAATACCTACAACGGTTTGCTGCAGTTTTGGGGGAATACTTGAGCAAACAGGTCCTGGAAGTTTAAGTGTCACAATTTGGCTTCTTTCCAGTGCCAGGAGCACTTCCATTACAAGTTAATTTAGAGGCTTAGCTGCTGAAATAACATCATCATGCTGGGCTTGGGAATTTTCTCCTTCTTATTAGATGCTAGTGATTTTTCAAAAAGCAAACCCACAAAACAGCCTGTCCCAGGGATTTATTGTGCTTTGTCGTGTGTGCTCTCCAAAACAGGGATTTCTGAAGCTTCTTTGCAAGAGCACTTCCATTTCTGCTCCTGCTGAGTCAGCAGCAGTTCAGCCTCTCCGAGGTGTGAATGACAACTAAATTTTTTATTGGCTACAGGTGTTTATTCTTATTTGACCCTAAAGCATATGAAACCCTGCTAGCAATTCAAGGGAATTAACAGTTTTCAATACCAACACTAATGCAAACATTTGTATGCAGTAATTAGAGCTTCTTCCCATTCTCCCCGACAAACTAAAATGTTCCTGATAGTTGCCATTAATACTTCCTAACTTTTGAAACCTGAGCGATGTCGCTGTTAATTGTTTAAGAAATGCTGCTCTGACAAACCTGTTTTGATTTTAGACTAAGATTTCCATTTTCTGCCTGTGCACTGGTATTGTTTTGGCTGCAAGTGCAGGCTCCTGTGGTCTGCACAGCTCTGGGAAATCTGTCAGAGTTTCTTTCATTGTTCCTCTTGGTGGAATAATGGGGTCCTCTCTGCATTTTGCCTGGAAAGTTTTGTACTTTTTTTCCTTGAAACAAATGGCAAATAATCTCACAATCATCAGCATCTACAAAAATCTTTATGTGAATTTTTTTACCATCATGTGAAAGAATCAAAGGAAAAGTTAATATGAGCAGCAGAAAGAAATTTACCACAGAAAAACAGACATCAGTTACTATGGAAAAGCATTTCAAGAAGCATTTCTGAACACTAAGCCTGCATGGCATTTTCTTAAATATCTGGGGAAGAAAATCTTTGGTCTGATTTAAGGTAGTTCATTCCTGTGTGGCTGATTTAAAGGGCAGTGAAGTCAGGTTTTCTGTCCTTTCCAGTTAAATCTTTAGTGGAATTTTAATAATCATTTAATGTAAAACAAGAGGGGACCTGTCCATGTAACCCCGGTGCCCTAATGACACATTCTCTTTTCTGCTCTGTGGCTCAAAGTTTTATGGTTTTTTTTCCTTAAGACACTCAGCACGAGGTTGAAATGAGCCCAGCCCATCCTGGCCCTTTGCTGGGGCAGGTTTTGGTGCTGTGCTGGGCTCCAGGTTACCAGCACAGGATCTCCAGGTTACCAGCACAGCATTATGGTTTCACCAGCACAGCATCTCCTGGCCCTGGGCACTGACAGCACTGACAGCTCCTCAGTTCAGGGCTGCCACAGACACAGCAGCTGGGATGTGCCCAATGCAGATGGGGCAAGGACAGAGAGGGAATTTAGGGAATCTGGGCTCCAGGTCACCAGCACAGCATCTCCTGGCTCTGAGCACTGACAGCTCCTCAGTTCAGGGCTGCCACAGACACAGCATCTGGTATGTGCCTGGCGCAGAGTGAGGCAGGGACAGGGAGGGAATTTAGGGAATCTGGGCTCCAGGTCACCAGCACAGCATCTCCTGGTCCTGGGCACTGACAGCTCCTCAGTTCAGGGGACAGGATCTGGGATGTGCCCAATGTAGATGGGGCAGGGGCAGGGAGGGAATTTAGGGAATCTGGGCTCCAGGTCACCAGCACAGCATCTCCTGCCCCTGCACAGCATCTCCTGGCCCTGCACAGCATCTCCTGGCCCTGGGCACTGACAGCATTGACAGCTCCTCAGTTCAGGGGACAGGATCTGGGATGTGCCCTGTGCAGACTGGGGCAGGGAGGGAATTCAGGGAATTTGGGTGCTGCTGAGCCCCTGTGGGTTGAAACACTCTGAGTACACCAAGCAGACACCAACCATCCTGGCAGGCTGCTTAGCTGAGGCTGACAGCTTCTTTCACACAAGTTTGGGGTTGTTAATAAAACAATTTCAATTTTTTTCCCATATTTTCTCTTAATAACCCTCTGAGAAGAGGGTTTAGAAAATACTAGAGCTGGTTGGTTTATTCCTGTTCCTTTGTAATGGGTCCATTAGCCAGATCTTGACACGCTTGCTTTCAGTTTTTTAATATTCATTTCAGTTGGTGACCCACACTGTTAAGATGTGAAAATACAGTTTCATTAAAGTGAAGTATGCATAACTTCCAGGCAAGTTACATTGATGATTAAGTGAATTTGCAAATGGGAAGAGCTATAAGCTTAATGCAGACATAATAATACAACATGAAGAGAGGGTGAGAGGGCAAGAGAAGCAAGGACAGGGGTCAGCTTGAGCAAAAGAAAAAAATAAATTAACATTTCCCAAGTTCACTGGTGCAGCAGGAAAAACCGGATATTTCAAGTGCAAGATGGTCTTTAAGGAGTATAGGCTATTTCATAATGTGTAGTTTAGCTGATCTCAGGTAGATATTGCTTTGACATTTTTACAGTGGCAGCACCTCTGGAATTCACCAGTGAAGTCTGGAGTAACTTTGGAAAGGTTTCCAGGGAAGCTCCCGTGGCTGAGGGGCCAGCAGGGAACTTCAGCTCATGAGAGAACATCAGGGTGAGCTCAGATTGGACAGGAGGGGCAATTCTCTGGAATGAGGGTGGGCAGAGCAGCTGTGGCTGCCCCTGGATCCCTGGCAGTGCCAAGGCCAGGCTGGGCAGGGCTGGGAGCACCTGGGACAGGGGAAGGTGTCCCTGACACGGCACTGGAGGGGCTTTAAAGCTCCTTTCCGAGCCAAATCATGATTCTAAGAAAATGCCTTCTGTGATGATTAAGTGAGGCTGGCATTTCTCTTCCTGGCTGGGATTCGCTGGTTTTATTTGGAATTTATTTTATTTCCTTGGTGCCACACGTGCCAGGCTCAGGACTGCCTCAGTGTGCATCCCCTCAGCTGCTGCTGAGAGCAGGAATCCCACACAGGGCCATCACAAGCTGCACTGAATCCTAAGAAAAGGATGACAATTCCATTTGCTTAGCTTGAAATTTGATAAGAAAAGGACCAGAAATAGTACGGTACTCCTCAATTTAAAATATTAGCTTGGCGACATACCTGGGTGTAAAAGCAAACAGAATTTAGTCATTCAAGAAGCATTTAACAGCTCTAATTGGGAAGCAGTATCAAAATGGATTTTTTCCAACTTGTGAGACAGTGTTTATCACAGAGAGCAGAGCAGACAGTCAGCAGGGCATTGATTCTGTCCCTCTTCAGCTGTGCCAGGATAATGACTAGTCGATGTTCTAATAAAAAAGTTTGGAAATAAAATGCGAGTGATTACGAAAGCTGTAAGCATTTAAAATTGTTCTTAATGATGTAGCTACAGTTTCTGTTACTGGAATAGCTCTTGCTGATTTATATTGGTTTCTACTCAGATGGTTGTCTGGTTACAAATGATGTTTTCATCTACACAGAATTAAGGGCTTAGAAATAACTTTTCAGATTAGCCTAATTAAATGTTTATTAATTTTTTAATAACTATCACAACAGCTTGGGTTTTGCCTGAGGTTTTTTGAACAAAACGTGCCTCATCCTTTTAAAAAGGTTGGGAAACTGAGGGAAGGAAAGGTTAAATAACTTGTTTAAAGTCACTGAGCAGAGATCTTTAATTTGCTGGGCCATGCTTTATATTAGCACACAGTTATAACCCAGTCCTGTGATGATAATGCTTCATTCAGCTGGAGATGGAATACAGTCTCAGAGGAAAAAAAAATAATATTTTATATTTTGGGGGGAATTCACATCCATTAAACAGCTTGTTTTCCTGCTGTCACTTTAAAACAGGTGAAAAAAACCCTGGATTATTCAGAGGAGGCTGAATTTTTGCTTGTGATATCAGACTTTCTCCAGATGCTCTTTATCTCATACTCAACTCTCTTTGCCTTTGTCCAATCTTGTAGAAGTCCATGGTAGTACTGGCGTCTCACACCAACAGCCAGCTCTTCTCTCCAGCTAGAATTTATTGAGCTCTTGGCATTGTGTGCAAGCAGGAGAGCAGAGATGTCCCAGCTCTCATCTCTGACTGTTTTCCTGAGCAAACCCTCGTGGTGGACTGTGCTGGAGGCTGTTTGACAGGGGTTGTTTTCATGTTTCAGAGGAGGGGACCTGTGTGAGGAGAGGGGCAGAAATCCCCCAGGATCTGGAGGGAAAACTGCTCCTTCCTTCTCCCGTGTAAAATACGCAGAGAGACCTAAGACTAAACAAAGGTCAAGATCAATCTATTGATCTGTTTTCCATTTCAGACCAAGAAGCAATTAAATTTGGGTTCTCAGAGTTCATTTGAATATTTTATTAGTGTCTTGACAATTTATTTGTGTCCTGGGTGAAGCAGGTACTGTTAATGGAGCCCAGCCTGGCTCTGGAGCACTGCTGGTGATCCCTCCCTGACTTTATTCTGGTGTTGCTTGTTTTAATATCCTGTGAAATGGCACTTATCTTATACTCTGTACAAAAAAAAAAAAAAAAAAAAAAAAAGATAAAAACTTTCATTTTTTGGTAGTTTCCCTAGCTGCTTTTTTATTTCCCGCCCCCCCTTTTTTTTTGTATCCAGGAGACTTTGATTCTGTCACAGACTCTGAGCTTCTATATGCTTAGAAACATCATTTTGTTCCTTGGTTAATTGCTTTCTCATGCTTTTTAAACTTTTAATTTCCATCATTCTTTAATCTGCTGTCACTTTGCATATTGTCCCTTCTCCAAGTTATTTTGCCTTAAAAGAGACATCCTTTGGGACTAGTGGGCCTTACTAGGACAGGCAATTATTGCCTGGATATGGTGCTAGCTGCAGACAGATTAGTTCAGGGCTGGCTTCTGGAACTGTGAAAACTATACCCTAAGAAAAAATGGCCTCAAAAATCCAAAGGTTGGGATTTTTGGGAACCTAAGAACATTTACCTTCCCTGAGAAAAGGGTTTCTGGATGTTAACAAAACAAAACAAGCAAATAAACAAACTCATCTCTATAAAAACCCCACCAGGCAGCCAATAAAGGAAACCAAACCTGCTTTGGTGGAGCTGAAGGAGCTGCAGAGGAGAAATGTGTGGCCAGGAGCTGCCTGCAGTGAGGGCTGCACTCACTCAGGGCTGAGCAGGGATTGCCTTCTGGGCCAAAAGGGTTTAAAATAATTTTCTCAGAAATATCACATCAGAAATACTCTTCAGATTAGACTAGAACATGTTCATAAACCTCTGAAACTAGGGGGGAAAATTCTCTACCAGTGAGGCTAATTTGTTAGCCAGGGTTTCACACAGAAGCCAAACTTTTCATATGAAGACTTTTGATACATAAATGAAAATACATTCTCTGATGTGTAGTCTTTTAGAGATCAAAGTTCTTCACCTGCTGCAGCAAGGTCTGCTTGCATTTTTTCCACTGAACCCCTGAATATGTCCCAGCAGTTTGTGTTGTCTTCCCTGTTCCCTGTGATTTACCAGGCTTCATCTCCAGCAGAATCCCTCCCTGCTCCTGGGCACTGAGGCATCTGAAGGTGGGGAACAGGGCAGTGCCCTTGCTTCTGTGTAGAAAACCTCATTCTGCAATTATTCTTTCCTACCAGGACAGAGTGTAGTCTGTGCATTAGCTCAGTTCCCACCTAAAGGAATGCTGATTATCTCTGATTTCCCAGACTGGCAGAGGCTCTGCGTCCTGCTGGCCCAGGCAGAGCTGTGTTGGCATGCTGCTGCCTCCAGCTTTAGTCCTGTTCCCTTAATCTGTGTGGGATCTCCTCTCTCTCACCAGTCAGAGTTTTTGTGTCTCAAACTCCACCTCCTGGAATAAACAGATTTAAGGCTGAACATCAAGGAATGAGTTACCTCAACTGCTTGTTTTTAATCTTTACTTTTGGAATAATCTCTTAATTTTAGATGGGTTTTTCGTGACTTGAAGTTTGGGCATGGCAGTTCTGAAAGGATAAACACTGGCCTGTGTTCTCACTGTGGTGAAACTCCTTTCACTCTCATGGTTGATGTCAGGTTTAGAGGGAAAATACTGGACAGAGTTGTGCTTGGTCCATGTTTTTATAACATTCTTGAACCGATAATAGCTAATTTGCATTTTGTGTTGGCTTTCTGTGTTAACTTTTGTCAATGCAAGTGCTATTTACAGACTGATTTGCCTAACTGTAGCTTTGGTTATTGATTATTTAAGCCCACATAAACTGTTGTATCAAATGAAAAACTATTTTTGACATCCTCAAGATGAGGATGGCCTTGTAGAATAGCTCCAAAGGAAGAGAATCTGGTAATTGAAATGCTAACAGATCCATAACTTTACTCCATTATTACCTAAATAATTTTGTAGATATTCAGCACAGTGTCTTGTCAAATCCCCTTGTGAGTTGATTTTCCCAGTGCACAGGATCTTGATGAAAAGAATCAATTAAGCCTGGAAAGCTCCAATGGTATAAATATCCTTAGTAAATAAATTGTTATTGTATTAGATAAAACATGCTGATTTAAAACAGTAGATAAACCCTATCTCTAGTCTGTGGCGTATTCTCTGGAAAAACTCCCAGATTTCCTGGGATGAATAATGCACCAGTGTCTCTTTCTGTGATGAGTTGACTGTTGGGGGCTGTATGTGAATATTCTGCCCTTTAACTCTGGTTTTTGCTCCCTCCCCAGGCAGGGGGACGTGGCTGGATGCTCTGTGCCTGGGGAGCACACATGGCACAGATCCTGGGGGAGCAGGAATTCTGCCCAGATCCTTGGGGAGCAGGAATTCTGCACAGATCCCTGGGGGAGCAGGAATTCTGCCCAGATCCTTGGGGGAGCAGGAATTCTGCACAGATCCCTGGGGGAGCAGGAATTCTGCACAGATCCCTGGGGGAGCAGGAATTCTGCACATATCCCTGGTGGAGCAGGAATTCTGCCCAGATCCCGGGGTAGCAGGAATTCCCTCTGAGCCATGGGAGCTCCAGGGGTGCAGGGAGAGATGGAGGCTGCAGTAGGGTGTTCGTGTGGTTCTGCTGTCAGCTGCTGGGTCAGGCAGTGCAGAAGTCCCCTCTGCTCCCTGTGCCTTGGGAAGGCTGAGCTAGAACAGAGTCTGAGCTACAGAATAAAGCAGGGATTTATCCAAAGGATCTCCTCCATGGATGCACCTTGGGCAGCACAAGAGCCCAGCCAGGGCTGCCCCCAAGATGAACCCAAATGGTCCCAAAATGCACGAGCGCTCCCGGGGTCTCTCCCTGGGATCAGCTCTGCTCCATGTGCACATTGCAGTTCAGTGTCCAATTCCAGCTCAGCCCCTGCACTCCCATCCTGCTTGTTTTTCTCTCTCCAGCCCACGGGGTTTGTGCTCCTGGGCTGAGATTTGGATCATTTGTCCTTGGTGCCCAGCTGGAGCAGGAATTGTTTTGTCTCCCTGCTCTGTGCAGAGAGCTCACCATCCCCTGATGTGAAGCTCAGACCCACACACTAAAGCAGCTCAGAATCTGAAAAATATAAAAGCCAAAACCTACAATAACTGCACAATCATAAGTATGGCCTCACCTGCAGTATAGCAGAGACACACCTCCAGTATTTCCCAATTATGCTTTATAATTTATTCACTGTGGTCTAAGCCTGAAAGCCACAAATAAAATAATAGAGGATGCAAAAGAAGATGCCAGAAGCAGACTGGGAAGGTCAGAAAGGAAAAAGCCTGAACAAACAAAAAGCCCCCATGCCATTCACCACATCCACATCAGTAATTTCACTTTGGGAGAAACTGTACAAGAGGCAGCCTGGCTGCTCCCAGGGGAGAAGTTATTCCTGAGCACACCAGTGCTCCCACCCTGAACCAACAAGGCAGTGACTGTGAAAGACAGCACAGGAGGAAGGTTAATGGGAAGCACTGGGAAGACATTCATAAAGTGGGAATTGAAGTCACCTCGGGCCAGGAGGAAAGTGAGGGTGGCTCTGCAAGGCAGGGGAGCTCAGCTGGGGAGGCAGGAGCAGGTCCTGTCCCTCACACCCCACAGCTCGAGCTGGCCAGAGTGACCACGGCAGCTCAGTGATGCCTTCAGTTTAACTTCCATGTTTCCCAGACTCTGCACTGCATTGGTAACAACCCTGAGCTCCACACACAGTGCCAGCAGCTCTCCTCACAGCTCAGGCACACAGAACAATCCTTTTCCAGCCCAGAACCAAGGACACCGCTGCAGCTTCAGCCCAAAAAGTGCCAACAGCAGGGGATGGAGGAGAGCAACCTGGGAGGGTGGGACTGCATCACCTGGAGCTGGAACTGGACAATGAACCCAACATGGAAATGGAGCAAAACTGATAAAAGGGTGAAAATTTGTGACCAGGAGCCCATCCTGGGTGTAGCCCTGACCAGGTTCCTGTACTGCCCAAGGTGTGTCCTGTGAAGCCTTTTAATAAATCCCCACTTTATTCTCTAACTCTGCCCAGCCTCTCCAGGCATCACAGGCTCTGTGTCAGGGGCTGTGCACTGCCAGGCACGTACTCAGACACTGAAGCAATAAGAACAACCTTATCTTTTCACAGAAAGTGTCAGGGGATTTGTGTTTGGTTGAGCTTGTTTGTTTGGGGTCTGTTTTTGGTTTGCAGCAAAAGGAAAAAAATTGGCAATATAAGGCTATCCCACTTAAACAGAAACTTTGGTAGGATCTTCCCACCTTTCCTTGCCTTTCAGGATTCTGAAGTTAGAATAGCATCCTGCCACATCACTTTTTGCATCCAATTGATGTAGAAACTTTGAATATTCAATATTTGAATATTGATATAGAAATTTTGAATACTGAATTGGTAGCAATGTGTATTTTCAACATTTGCAGCCCCTGTGCCATAATGTATCCTGGAAATTAATTTATTTATTTTTCTCCCAAGCCCTTTTACTCACTGTGGCAAACTGAGAGAGGACCTGGATGATTCAGTCATATTCACTGCCTTTGTCATTTGTGCCACTTCTTCAAACGTGTCTTTAATTATTATTATTATTTTTGTGGGGTTTTAGTTCTATCTTTAGGAAGGCATGGCTCATCAGGCAGCTCGCCTGGGTGTGCACCATCCCTGTCCTCTTGGAGGAAGGCACTAAGGAGTTAAAATTCCTGTTAGCACAGTTCTTGAGTGTCTTTGGAACACAGAAGCCTCAGTGGGTCAAGAGGCTGTCTCCTGAAAAAGACAAGTAGCATCAGCTGTTCTACAGCAGTTCTGTTTTCTGCCTCTGTGCTGGAATTGATAGAAACTCTCAGAAGCCGTGAGGGTACAGAGGGTTTGCTGCTTATTCCTCAGCTTTGTCTGCAAGGAAACCCATTCCCTGCCCTTCCTCTTGTTATAAGAAGTTGGGATGTCAGAGCTGACAGCCTGGCAAACGCTGGGACAGCGTGTCAGGGAGAGGAAATGTTGTGGAAGAAGCAAGGCACAAATAATGCACTGCAGGTCACCCGCTGCAAACCAACGGCAGGGATGAGAAAACACCCACACGTGGGGCTTGCGCTGGGAAATAAACACCCCAGGGGCTCCTGCCTTGCTTCTGAGGGTGGCTGGCCACCGTTAAAATATTTAAATATTAAAATATTAAACGCTTAAATAAGGTGAGCCCTGCTGTAGATGTTACCCTCTGAGCTGAGTGTGTTCGGTCTGTGTGGTCTCCAGCAGCTGGGGTTGTGTCACGAGCAGAGGTTGTGCAGACCCAGCTGTGAACTGCTTTGCTGTAAAATAGGAATATTTTGTCAGTTTAGTCTCTTTTTTCCAAACTTGATTACTGTTAAGGGTTATGTTTTGGTTTTAGTTACTGCACGTTCCCCACACCACCTTGAATTTATCCTCTTTTTTGCCCTCTGAGGCTGAGAATTTTGGACACAGAACAAAAATCTCACCTGCCTTAGGATGCTTCTAGAAAGAAATGTCAAATGTCAGCCAAATCCTGAAAAGTTCATGTTTTTCTTAGATGACTGTTCTCAAGTGTTTTTAGGGTGATTTCTCCCTTGACACTCTGCCCATCCTTCTGTTCTCAGCCCAGGTGCTGCTTCAGCTTTATCCTCCTCCCATGGAAATCTCCTTTGGAGGCAAAAACAAGGAAGCACTTTCTGACAGACTGCTGGAAGCAGAGCTCTGCTTCTGGAGGGCACACACTGAGAGGTTTTTTTTTTACTGAAATGCAACATTTTTGTGTCCTGTTTATATCACTTAACTTACCCAACATCAAAAACAATTACAGCAATTACCAAAGACCTTGACTTTTTCCTTGGGGAAATGCTGTGCTAGAAAGCTCTGCTTGTGTCTTGGGGTTTGTTTCTGTCTCTCTTAAAGCTAATATTTAGCATTTATCCTAGAGGAACAAACTGACAAAAGTGATGGGTGTCTCCCCAAAGCCTGTATTTACTGTATCAGCTGAATTTAAATTTCATGATTTTGTTTTCCTGAAGTGTTTCTTAGGATCAGTCATTTAAAAAAAATCCCTGCTCCTGGTTTGTCACATCTGGAGCTGAGAGAAGAATGATGAAAAGGCAGAGAAGGAGGTCTCCCACAAGAAGCCAAAGAGGCATTCTCCTGTCAGAAAAGCCATTCTCTTGCAGGAAGGGCCAAAGTGTTTGTTCCTTGTTTGGACAAGAACCACAGGTGTCAGTCATGGATGTCAAAATTCTCCTTTCTGTGAAGGGCCCTGGTTCCTGTGGGCTGCCAGGGAGGGGAACCTCACCTGCAGCATGCAAATAATGAGATAATGAGACTCACTCCACTTCCCCTGAACTGGGGTTGCTGTGCGTGATTAGAGGGGAGTTTTCATTACCTTCCTGGGAATTCCTGAAGCTGCAGATTTGCATGTTAATAGCAACTTTTTCCTTTTTTTTTTAATGTGCCTTTTAAAGTGAGTTCCATGTTTAAAATGGTGAAACAGAAGCTACCATCTTTCAACATCTCAGTGACTCCAGAGAAAATCCAGTTCACAGTTACAAAGATGATTTTTTTTTCTCTAAAGTTAGCATCTCTCCAAAGGCTGTGTTGAGATCAGGAGAGTGAGCCAGAATCCTGCCAGCCAAACCTCTCCTGGGTTAGACTTCTGGATCTGCACCAAGAACTAAAAGTTGCATTGATTTCGCTTTACAATTTGATTTTTGCCTAACAACTCCGTTAGTGTGTTATCCAGACCAGAGCCTGCCTTTAACCCAGAGCTTTACTGCATCTCAGAGGGCAGCAGTGGGGAAGGGGCAGGGAATGGCCTGGGCAAATCTCAAGGAAAACATCCTTGTTTCACACAAGCAGCTGTGAACTGGAATGTTCAGAGGGAGGAGATGGAGAGGCAAAGATTTCTCATCCTGATGTTTAAACCTGAACAACTTATGAGCACTGAGAGTGCAAGAGATTGCAGAACTGATCTAACACCCTGAGCTGAATTTTGGGGCCTTCCAGGTCTTTGTCAGTGCTCTGGAGGGACTGTGCTGTGGAAAGAGAGCTGAGTATTGCAAATGCATGGAATTAGGCTTCATGTCCATAGGAAGTTAGGCTTACCTTGTAGGTGAAGTGATCTATCAGCTCTGCAATAATTTGTTTTTCTAATAATAACCCAGCATCTGAGGTGGGTACTTCTTTTATGAAGTTGAAATCCAAATAAATAAGATAACCTGTGCCATAAGTGTATAATTACAGAAGATTTGAGAGTTGATTAAAACCGCTCCAGTTACAGAAGCATCTCACAACATTAATGATTTCTGGCCAATATATTTTGTACAGAATTAATGAGTGTCTGGGGTTATGGGTTTCTTCATTTTGGTTTGGGTCATTAACATACTCATTAACGTTTAAGAAGCGGCTCTTAGCTGCCAGAATTTTTAATTTTTTTTTTTTTTTTTTACTTGGAAGGCTTCCTTTGCTGAGAGTCCCCCACACTGAATTTTTGGTGCTGCCTGGAGAGGTGTTGGGCAGTGCTGCCTCTGCCTGGGCACGGCCACAGGGATGCTCTGCCCTGAGAGCTGGAATGGACCTTGTGCTCCTCCAGCCCGGGAGCTGCCCTGGGCAGGCAGCCCATCCTCAGTGCCTCTGCCTGCTGGGATGTAAAATTGTACAGGGAAAAGGATTTCCAGGCAGCTGTAAAAGCAGAAAGAACAGAGAACTCAGAGCTAACTGCAGAGTCTGAAAGTAGAAAAAGTTACAGCAGTACAGCAGGCAAGGACATGGAACAAGAGCTTGAGCTTTAGGCTTGGCTAACACAGATCTTAACACTAAAGGAAATAGGCTGAGCAAGATAGTAGAAGGTTTTAAGCTGAATAATGAATTATTGTGTATTGTAATAGGAGGCATACAAGCAAGCACTGCGTGCAGCAGGTGTACCTGTGCTTTTAGTGATTGAATAGAATTATCTGTAACCTTTAGCAATGTGCTGTTGGCTAGAAGGTTTTTAAAATGCTCTGTACCAAAGGAATGTTTGGCTGCTGCTGGCTGTACATGAGCTTTGCCCTCTCTCTGTTGTCTCAGCCCTGTCATGAGGCTGATGCTGCAGTCAAAGCTCAAGGAATGAACCCCAGCAGTCCTGCCCCATGCCAGAACCCCCAGACACACTGTGACACACCCAGATCTTAACACTAAAGGAAATAGGCTGAGCAAGATAGTAGAAGGTTTTAAGCTGAATAATGAATTATTGTGTATTGTAATAGGAGGCATACAAGCAAGCACTGCGTGCAGCAGGTGTACCTGTGCTTTTAGTGATTGAATAGAATTATCTGTAACCTTTAGCAATGTGCTGTTGGCTAGAAGGTTTTTAAAATGCTCTGTACCAAAGGAATGTTTGGCTGCTGCTGGCTGTACATGAGCTTTGCCCTCTCTCTGTTGTCTCAGCCCTGTCATGAGGCTGATGCTGCAGTCAAAGCTCAAGGAATGAACCCCAGCAGTCCTGCCCCATGCCAGAACCCCCAGACACACTGTGACACACCCTGAGCCTTTGTCCTCTTCCATGGTCTCAGAGCCCTCGGTGGAGAAATGCAGATTTAAAAGGGTAGAATAAGGCCCTGTATGAAATATGAAGAACAAAGCCATTGTAAAATGCAAGTTTTAGTCATGGCAGTGTAATTGGTGTTCAACTTGTGTTACTTTACATTGAACCCCAGACAATACTCAGGCTGGAAAATGTGGTTTTTTGGGTTTTTTTGTTTTGTTTTGGTTTGGTTTTTTTTTCTCTCAGTGAGAGCCTATATTGTGTTTTCATGGTTTATGGTGAGATGAATATTTATGGCAGTTATACTTCCTATAGCTAGTGTACTGCTCTGAGAAGAGACTTGGATTTTCCAGATTAATAGAATTAGAGCCAGGCTTTGTTCTCCTGGTGAACCAAGGTCTGAGGGCAGCCTGGTCCCAGCTGGAATGAGCTGGGTGCTTTGCAGGGAGCAGTTCTGGATAGATCTGGGTGCTGCTGGCCTGGAAAATCCAGAATGTTCTCTTCAGATCAGAGTTAACCCTGTTTGATGGGAGACAGACCCTTGGAAATCCCCAGGGGAGAAACCCTCAGCACTGCCTGCACACAGAAGGGAGCCAGTCTGGCTCATTATTTTATGTATTTACAGCCCAGTATAGTTTTTCAGGCACCAAGGACAATTTTTTGGGTACCTTTATCAGCAAACTGTGCATCACTTTGTGGTTTGGAGTTGGAAACTATTTCAGTTATCATTCATATCCTTTTCTCCTTCCAAAAATAATCATAACACTGCAAAGTTTCCTATAGATTTTTTTTTTCCTCTGATATACTGTATGACTCACATTACAGCAAGCTTGAGTGATCACAGATTATTGATTTTTAGTTGTTGATAAAAAATTTCATAATAACATAAATATCTGAGATCTGCTTTTGGAGTGCATTGTCAAGGGAACAGTCTGCAGCAGCAGGTTCTGTGTGCTCTCCATGGAGCCCATGGAAAAGGACTCATTTCCTGGGATTAGCTGCTGTGATTTGTTTAAGCTTACTGACAGTGTCAACCTCTTTTAGACTAATTTATTTAATTTAGTTCTGGGCTGTTTTCTTTGCTAATTTTCCTGAGTGCTGCTTTGTTTGTTACTGAAGAAATAGAATTATTAACCACCCCCAGAAAACACAGCAAACTAACATTCTTTTCCACTCATCCCTGAAGCTTCTGTGCTGAGCAGAAAAAAATATGCTGCTAAAAATTTTGGGGCAGAACTGATTAATTAAACAGGATAGGGAAGTAAAATAAATGCAACCACATCTGTTTGTACCAGAAAAAAACCCAGATTATTTAAGAATTTCACCACACTCACAGAAGAAAAGGACAAAGAGGGCAGTCATGCTTAGAAAGTTGCCTGTTTCCATGATCTTGATTCACTGCCATATTCAAACAGGCATTTAATTCCCTATTTTCAGCTCCAGTCGGGTCATTCCTCGTGTTTTAGCTTGTTGAGTTTTTGGAAACAGCTTGTTAACCTCTGGGTATTGTTTCTCTAGGCCATGCAATGAGAGGCAATAGGTTAGGACAGCACATTGAGTCCCTAGCCTTTGTTTGATGGGTGTATCCTGTGAATTCCTGCTGGAAACCTCCTCCTGTAGCTGTGTCAGGCCAGGCAGTGTGACAGCACACGCAGCCAGAAAAGCTCTGCACAATTTGCATTTTCATCCCCACTGGGGCCATCCTAAAGCAGGTGCTCATCAATTGTTAGCGCTGCTGAAATGATGAAAACGCAAGAGAGTTTTCACCAATGAGTTTTTCTGTATTGGTTTGCTAAGTTTGTTTTATTAATACAGTGCTATATGTTTCACGTCCTTAAATTTCAATATACTACTTTATATATATAAATATACTTTAGAGTAGTATATTGAAATTTAAGAGTAGATATCAATTTTCTCTTTTTAGAAGCATTCTCTCCTTGAGGAGTTCTAGAAAGCTCTGCAAAGAGCATGCATGGACCAGAAGAAATGGTGTTCACAAGCAGAACAAAGTCATGCCTGAATTCATGTCATGTTGTCTTTTCTTGGGTGGTTGTCTTGGAACATAACCACCAGCGTTTTCAGTACAGTTCTACAGGTCTGAATTCTAGTTTTCCATATGGATTGGAATTGTAGCTAATCCAAACCAAACGCCTCTGGTGGTTGTTGGATTGTTGGTTGCTGGATTTCTCTGGTGCTTTGCTCCTCACCGTGACCCTGGCAGCTGCAGCAGTTCAGAATTCAGGAGGTGTTGGTGGTAGAATTCAACACCAGGAATGAAGAACCCACTGCTGTGCTGCACAAATGTAGAATTGTTTCCTGTGCAAGCAATGCCTTGTGTTGCTGTAATGCCTGAACTTCACAGGTTGTTACCAATTTCACTTCAACATTACCTGTCGTGTTCGCGGCTCCCAGGACGAGGGAAGAGATGAATCTGACTCCATATTTCTTAGAAGGCTGATTTATTATATTATGATATTATATTATATTAGATAGTGCTATACTAAAGCTATACTAAACTACAGAGAGAAAAGAATACATCAGAAGGCTAGGAAAGGAATGAATAATAAAAACTTGTGACTGCTCAGAGCCTTGACCACGGTTGGTCATCAAGTAAAAACAATTCACATGAGACCAGTCAAAGATTTACCTGTTGGCAAACCATCTGCAGACCACGTTCCACAGCCATCAGATATTATTGTTTACATTTATTTTCTGAGGCTTCTCAGGAGAAAATCCTAGCAAAAGGATTTTTCATAAAAATATCATTGTGACATTGCCAAAGGAAATTCCCAGGGGCTGAAGGCCTGGACTCACTGAGTGCCAGCCCTGTGGCTCAGGTGGCTGCAGTGCCACCTTGCTTTTCTGCATCTGCAAGGCTGTGGTCAGTTCTAAATGGTTCTTGCTGCAGCTGATTTATTGCCATGATTGCTGTGACATCTGTGTGCAGAATCTGTCAGTGGGAGAGTTGACCAGAATTGCCATGGCAGAGCATGTGGCTTCAGCCATCAATCAAAAAGTGGCTTCAGTCACCAAGCTGAGTCAAGTGCTGTGTTTTATTCCCAAAAACACTTGATGTTTGCACTGCAGTCACTTTTTTCTTTTTCTTTTTTTTTTTTGTTGCAAGAACTCTGTCAGTCCCTGAGAATGACATTTGATTTGTTGTGCTGGTTTGTAACCTCCTCTGGCAGTTGTGGTTTCTGTGAGCCCAGCACACGCAGAACAACATAAACATCACACAAAGAGCAATGCAAACTGCACATACAAAAGAGCAGGAAATGAATATACAGAACAACATAAACAGCACATATAGAACAATATAAACTGCATATACAAAAGAGTATAAAATGAATAGACAGAACAATATAAACTGCACATATAGAACAGCATAAACTGCATATACAGAACACTGTAAACTGACACAGAGAAAAATATAAACTGCACATATAGAACAATATAAACTGCACATATAGAACTGTATAAACTGCATATACAGAACAACATAACCAGCACATATAGAACAATATAAACTGCATATACAGAAGAGTATAAAATTAATAGAGAACAATATAAACTGCACATATAGAACAGTATAGACTGCATATACAGAAGAGTATAAAATGAATAGAACAATATAAACTGCACATATAGAACAATATAAACACATATAGAACAATATAAACTGCACATATAGAACAGTATAAACTGCATATACAGAACACTATAAACTGCACACAGAGAAAAATATAAACTGCACATATAGAACAATATAAACTGCACATATAGAACAATATAAACTGCACATATAGAACTGTATAAACTGCATATACAGAACAACATAACCAGCACATATAGAACAATATAAACTACATTTACAGAACAATAGAAAATGAATATACAGAACAATATGAGCTGCACACACAGAACAGCATAAACAGCACATATAGAACAACATAAATAGCCCATGTAGAATAATACAAACTGCACATACAGAACAATATAAACTGCTCACAGGCACACTGTGTGACCCTCCTGTGACATTGCTTTTAATTCTGTGATCCATGGTGGATGGATGGGAAAAGTTAGCATGTAGAAATGTGGCCTTGTGTGCCTCTTGTCGTGTCTTCTGCCAGAAATGTTAAATACCAAGTTTTTAGCAGTTCTGTGTAAATGGAGTAGAATCAGTTCAAGGTGGGAACAATGAACCACAAGTTGTAGGTTATGTGTTGGTTTTTTTTCTTTTTCCAAGTGACTTCAGGGAGATTCTCATACTTTGTAATTAATTGGCCAACAAGGGAAATCTGCCATAGGAATAAATGCAGTTCAAGTAGTCTTTCCTACTAGATAGCATTTGTTGGGAAACCTTTTTTCAGAGACTATTAAAACATGCATGAACAACTACCAATTACTTAGTCCAGAGAGAGCTTTGTACAAAAAATTTAAAAAAAAAAAGAAATTATCATACAATGGTAATAAAAACAGTGAATATGTCACCTAGGGCATGGAAGTGTGTGCTTCTAATAACTTCAGGCTGTAAGCTGTCTGCCTAATGAAATTCATCAATGTGCTTCAATATCAGTTTAAATAGTTGATTGCAAATTGTGAGAAACTAAACTTATTTGCATGGAATGCAGAGTTTCAAGTCTCAAAGTGACATTGGATCTTTATCCAGAATGTTATTTTCCATGCCTGTGAAGTCTCTCTCTGTGATTTATAAGAGAGAAATTCTGATACAGATAGAGAATCAGCTTCTCAGGAAGAAGATGTGCTGTTACCTTTTGCTGTAAAGGAGGGAGGGTCTGCTGGGTGACCACTGCATGCATCCCTAATTCCTGGCTGCTGGAGCTGCTTGTGCTCCAGCACAGAGCAGGAATGTCACCAGGGGTCTGTGACATTTCCTGGGGATTCTTGTCACTGCCATTTGTCACTGAGCAGGCTGCCAGGGCAAACAGTGGCTGCTGGGAGCCACCAAGAGGTGCTGGAATAAAGAACTTGCTGGTTTTACCTTGGGTGGGTGATGAAGTGAAGCTGCTCTCCCTTGCAGCCAGAAATGAAGGCTGAAACAAATGAGGGAAATAAGATGTGCATCTTAAGAGATGTAAGAGAATAAATATGCCTCTTGCTCTTTTTTTTCCCCTTTTCTTTCTCCCCCCTACCTACTGATGTGTAATTCTTTCTTCCTGGAAGTTGTCCTTGCACATCTGAAGTGGCAGTGGTTGGGCTGTACATCAGGCTGCAGCTCTCTGTGTGTTGGCTGGTGTTGATTGACTGTTCAGGGAAAAGGGACTTGCAGAGGAATGGAATGACAGTGCTGGGTGTCTAATGGTGTGGATTCTAGATCAAAGTGGGAAAGCACATTGGTGTTTCACAACAGAGGTGATAAAAGGAATATAAATTGTGGCTAAAGGATAAAATGTACGCCAGGCTTGTAATAAAAGATATATGCAGTGAACATCCTTCAAGCACTGCTCCCCCAGAGACACCTTTCCTTTACATTAATGTGTTCTGATGGCCCTAGATCCTCTTATCTTCCATCCTTACAGTGAAAAGTGCTGTGTATGTTTTGGGGCTTTGTCCCCCTCTGCCCCAAGCTGCTTTCTGAAGCTCCCCCAGCAGCCAGAGTGGCTGTGACAGAATTCATTCCCCTGCTTCTCCTGTTCTAGAAACATGCTGCCAAATTCTCCATAATCAGCAAAGGATGAGCAGTGCAGAGTTGCCTCCTTCCAGTTTTCTGCCATAACCTCTGTTTTCTTCAAATCAATTCTGGTTTTACGATCCCACACTACGCAGAGCATTTTACCCTGAAATAAACAGGAACAATTTGAGGATTTCTCTGTTGAGCTTGAAGGTGAGAGCCTGGGCTGAGGCACCATGAGCAAGGAGGAGTTGTTTGCTTCCAGCTGGGATCAGTTTTCAGTTTCTGTGCTCCTTCTGCTCCGCAGAACCCTGCCCAGGGATGGAGCCCTGCTGGGATCTGCATTTCTGGGACAGGCAAAGAGCACAAGGAGTCAGGAGCAGGGAATGTGAATGCGGCATCAGAGCTGGGATGGCTGCAAAGTGAACAAAAAACCAGGTGGGAATAGTTTGGGGTTTGTGGCAGCATGAGGGCAGGGTCACAAAATCCAGAGTGCTCTAGATGAAACTGTGAAGGTTTTAAAGCTGCTAGGTTTAGTAATTACTCCTGTGTAGTCTCCTCCAAATCTGTTTCTTCACATTTGTGGATGAATGGAAGCTCTTGTTCATCGCTTGGAAGTCTTAACGTTGCTTTTCAACAATATTGAGACAGAAGTTGTGCAAGAAATGTGGTTTTTCAATGCCATCATTATACAGTGTTTTCTGAGGAAAAACAAAACAAACACCAAACCACAGCTTGACCCAGAAATCTCTCAGACAACATAAAAATCTTACGGTTCTGTTAGGACATTTTATCACAAAGCATAAACACATGTTGGGTTCATTTGCAACCTTGTCTTGATCAGGAAACTCCAGGGAATATGAGCTTTGTTTCCAGAAAAACTTGAGCAACTTTTGCTTCTTTTTATTGAGGTAATGTCTAATTTGTGAGGCTGCATGGGTTAGGTGTGAAATCAGATGAACTTCAGTAGTTCCAGTTCCATTACACTGTGGCTAATGCCAAAGACACCCTGTGAAATGAAATTGCTGAATTTCACACAGCACATGTATGTAAGAAAAAAAGGGAAAAAACCCTTGACAGCCAGTGGAGAAAAATCTACATTTCCCTTGTTCTAGTGGCAATAGAATAAAGGATTTCTTTTCAAAGTAGTATTATGTGGATATTAAATAAACCCAACCATTTAATTCTATATTCTAAAGTAGCTTAGTCTCTTGACTGTAAGATTCTGCCAATAAATTCAAACTGGATCAGATACAGCTTGCAGAATCTTTCAACCACTTTGCTCTCATTACAAAGGCTGATGCAGTATTTCTGAGGCTCCATTTTTTGGCTTTAATTAATTTTTTTTTTCAATTGCAGCATGCTTAAGTTTATACTGAGTTTCAACCTGGATATAAACATATTTCTAAAAATAGGTTTCAGAGGAGAAGATTAATGTTTGCCATAGTGCACAGAGTTATTAGAAGTTAATGTTTAAAAATAAGGCTATGTCATGGTGGATATTTTGGGATTCTGTTCTCTTTTGCCAATCTGTTTTCCCTGAAGTTATGTAAGGCAGCTGGACTTGAAGCAAGAGGATTGAGGAGTCCCAGGAAATCCATGTTCTGTCTGTGAGTCTTCTCCCCTGGGTGGGCAGCACTGGTTCCATGTGGGTACAGACAAATGGGGCTTCAGGATGGGAATGGAGAGAGCAGGGTCAGTGCAGGAGGTCAGAGCTTTTGGAAGTGTAATTCATGATTCATGAGTGATTCACCTGGTTCATGTGTGGCCGTGATGTGTTCCTTGGACAGCCCTGGGGTGTTCACTGGCTCCAGCCCGTGGTTTCTGCATTCCCAGTTTGGTTTGGTCATTTCCCTGTGGTTTTTGTTCGTGAGTGTTCAGGCAGCATCAATCACATCCACGAGTGTGAGACCCTTGGGAGCCCCAGGTGAGGAATGTGTGGGCAGTGGGGATCCTGGTGCTGCTCATGGCACTGCTGGGATCTGCTCTAAATCACCACAGCCTCATTCTCTGGTGTAGAGAATATATCCTATATATATAGAGAGAAAAAAAAATATATATTTATTATATATATATATATATAAAATAAATATATATATATGTATTCTTTGGTATTCAGAGGCCATTTCAGCTGTGAAATGTTGAGTTTTCATTTAGATTTGCTGGAAATCCTTAAGGCTGCTCTGTCCTTTGGGATGCTTACCCATGGGCAGTGGTTACCTGGGCAGGTCACGTTTATAACCTGTGATTTTGTAAGTGATTTCCTGTTACAGCCAGGTTGGAGCTAAGCATGTAGAAGGTGGAGTTTGTGGTTATGTGTAATGTTTTCACTCCAGCTGTAGGTGAATTCTGCACCTTTATGTCAGAATTCCCGTATTCTGTTCCTTTTTGGCTCAGTGCAGTGTCACCTCTGTGCTGTAGATCCCTGAGTGTCACAGAACAGCCACAGCAGGTAAAGAATCACCTGGCTGCTGCTGGGAATAAAGCACAGCCCAGCTGAGAAACTCACGCTGCCTTTGCTGTGCTTTCCAGCAAGCCCTAAATCAAACTCCTGAAGGGAGTGGAAACACAAGCTGTGTCCCTTGTCAAGCATTCCTCTCCAGAAAGGATATCCAGTAACTGCACAAAAGCATGTGCAGAATTACTGCCAGCCTTCCGGGGCTGCTCCAGCAGAGCTGTTAGTGCTCAAGCACCTTGTTTTTCAGATTGTAAAGCTGCCCCTTTAACTCCCTTTTGAAGGACAAGGCTAAACACAGCAGCTGAAATATCTGCCAGGGTGCTGGTGTAGAGCAGTGTGAGCTCTGGGCTGGGTGAGAGGGCTGAGCCTGGGATTGTTTACTGCAGACAGCTATTTACCCTGCTGCTAATCCACCTGGGCTGAGCCTTTACAAGGCAGAGGCTACCTAGAGAAAACCAAGCCATCTTCTGCCCCCCCAAAGTAAATAAAAAAAATAAAAAAAAAAAAAAAAAAAAAAAAAAAAAAAAAAAAAAAAAAAAAAAAAAAACAAACAGAGACGAGAAGCTTATGAGTTAGAATATTTAAGATTAATTTGTTCATTCTGTGTAGGTGGAAGAGAGATTGGAATTTTCCTCTGTAAACTTTCAAGTTCAATGGGTTTGGTTTTTGTTTTTTTTAATTTAGATTTTTTTTAAAGGAGAGAAGAGGACATTCGGGCAGTTTCCCAACACTATCTATATTTAATTTAGGATTAGCAGTAAAAAAACATTAAGTTCACGCCTTTTCTCTCTCTCTTTGCTTTTCCTGTCACCTCCTTAAGAGCTGTACTGAAGTGCACCTTGAAACGTGTTTTATGGCATTGTGGTCTGTAGGAATTCAGGGATCCTGACATACCTCTGATTTAGATGATGATGATGAGAGATGTGTTTAACCGATGTGCAAAAGAAAAAAAAAAATAAAATGCCAGAACACAAAAAAACCCCACTGCTGGATGTGTTTGGATGTGTTAAGTGCCAGTGAAGGGAATCAAATGAGAGCAGGAACTAAACAGACTCCCTTTAGTTCTTCTTTTACTGAATTATTATAAATACACTCTGTCAGGTGTGAAATCAGCATTTTTGTTGGAGAAGTAAATAAGGTTGCAGAAAAACACTTATGTGTAAAAGCATCTATGTAGCCTAGGGCTGTTGGAAAAAATATGAGCCAACTCCACTTCATAAAGCCATTTAGTTACAAAGAGATTCAGAGAATTTAGGAGTGTTTTTCTTACTGTTTTCTGGAGTGGGTTTTGGTAGGTATTTCTTTGTTTGTTTGGGGTTTTTAAGTGCTTAACCATTTAATTTCTAGTGACTTTGAAATAACAAGTTGAAAACTCTCTGGAGATGACAAGTATTTTAAAGAGCTATTAAAATATGGGACTTGCCATTCCTGTGTAATTTGCCCATTTTCTGATGTTTCTCTGAACGGGAAGATAATTTTTTCTTTCTTTTAAATGGAGTTAAAGGAGAAAATAATATTTTCAGAGAGAGAATGCATAAGGAAACCTGACTTTAGCAGGGTGGATGTCTGAGATGTGTGAGGTGGATGTCTGTCCTAGTGGTTCTTTCACAAGAAAGGTGCTCTCATCCTGCTAGGGGGTGATGCTGGTGCCCTCACTGGGCATTCCCAGCTGGAGTTTGCTGCCAGCCCGGCTGAGCTGGGTGTGGAATGCTGTGCCTGGAGTGTCCATCTGGCCAGCTCAGGAGGCAGAGGGTGGTCTGATGGCCTAGTTGAGGTGTTAGAACATGGGTTGGACTCGATGATCTTAAAGGTCCCTTCCAACCTAGAAATTCTGTGGTTCTGTGATTTCCCATGTGATGGTTTTATGAGAGTGATTTGGGAAGGTTCTTCTCGTGCAGCTGGGATAAAACCTGAGCAGAGGGAGCTGCTGTGCACCCAGAGTTCAGGGCTGGTGAGCCCCTGCCCTGGCTGTTGCCTGCCCCTGGCCAGTGTGGGGTTGGTTATCTCATGAAAAGCCATCCTCTCCCTCCCAAAATCACTTTTACCCTCTGATCAGAGCACTGCTATGTCTTGGCCCACTTTCAGCACACGCCCACGAATCTGCTGTTGAACACTTGAGTCTCCTCCTGTCTCTTTAAACTCATCTTTTCAAAGTGCACCAAGGAGAACAGTTTTTAACATCAATAGTGAGGAGCAGCTATGCAGCAGAGAGAGCCACACAAGTATCTTGAATTGGTTATAAATAAAATTTTAATCATTAAGGCAAAAAGCACTTTTCATGTAAAAGATGCTTGAAGAGCTGTGCTATTTTTTAATTTCCTCAGTTTAACATCCTATTTATAAAACCTTTCATGCATCTGAAATGACCCTTGGTAAGAGAATCTCACAGTACACCAGTTCAAGCTTTGGTGAATTGTTCCCTGTGTAGGGGGTTTAGATCTTGGTGTCATCCTGATTCTGATTTTAATTGTTCAATAAGAACACATGATTAACATAAATGGTTTTTTCACTCTTTTGAAGTTCAGTGTTTATAACCCTTTTGGTAGCAAGGTTCTGTTGATAACTAATGGAATGAGGATGCTGGTTTTTATTTGTGATGTGTGTGCAGTTTGTAATAAGGGATGTTATGGGCTCGTGTTGCTGAAGCTGTATTTTTACATTTTATTCAAAATTATGTGCAATTGAGAATTGGAAGCAATAGACAAACAGGGAAACAGAGAACTCCATTTCAACCCTTGAGCTTCCATCCAGGTTTCAGTGCATCTTTTAATTCTGGACATTGGAAAAAGTTTTCTTCAGTTCCTCCTTCACATGTCTGTGTCTGAAATTGTGAGAAGTCCAGCAGGAATTCCTGTGTGCAGTGAATCACTGCTCTGGTACCTGGGAGTGGGGCAGTTGAAGTGATGCAAACATTACATGATCTAATATTCTGGTTGTCCAGGGAGGGAATTACACATTTCTTTTAAATGAAATTTCAATGTTTTTCCTGTGAACTCAAAACCTCCCAGCATTTCCTGCTCAAAATGTTCAGCTGCACAAGTTGCTAGCACTGATTAATGATATGTAACCTGTTAGTGGGGCTTCCCCTCAGTCTTGGTTTTCACTCATTTTCGCTGCAAGTTTGTGGAAATCAAGGAGGTGACTTTCTTCACCGCTGCAAAGAACTTGTGCAGGGAACGAAATTCATTATTTTTACTGTTGGGGCAGCTGTGTGATAGATGTCTAAAGCCACAGATGGGAAATGCAGAAAGGGTGGCAAGCCCTGGCTGCTCCTTGATGTGTCTGAGGCAGTGAGAAGTGTCTCCCTCTGAGCTGCGTGCCTGCATCCCAAACCACAGCAGGGCTAAAGCCACAAGCCCCTGGGTGTGAGGAGGATTTTCACCCTGCTGAGGTGAGGCTGTGAAGGAGCCCTGCAGTGAAATGGCTGCAGTGAGCCCCTCTCAGCACAGCAGAGCTGAGGGCAGCGCGAGCTCGAGCGGCAGAGGAGATCCACTCGTGGCAAACCCCTCTGGGCTGGGCTGGGGGCACTGTGAGAGCCAGCTGCACTCAGGGACAAAAAGGAGATGATGTTTGGAAAAGCAGGTCTGCAGAGAAGAGCTGCTGGGAATGTGAGGCTTGAACGGAAAGCATCGCGGAATTTTCAAAGCTGTAGCAAGTTGTGAAATGAGGAATGTGGATGCTCTTTGTGAACTGGTGTCTCTTACTTCTAGGGTACTGTAAATAATGTTAATGTGAATAATGTAGGTAATATTTTACTGGTTGCTAAGGGAACCAGGCTCACTGGATTTCTTTTTTGTAGTTAGGGTGAAAATTGGTGTGGATTTCAGGATGGTCTGGACAACTGAGCACGCAGCTTTTGCATGCCTTTTCCTCTGCAGATCATCCAGGGGGCTTGTTAGAAAAATACTTTATTGTTTGGGTCTCTAGATACAGTCACTGGAAAATCTTGAACTTTTGGGTCTTTATTAAATTCCTTCACCCCCAAAACGCCACAATAATAACTTTATATAATTTTGAAAGAGGTAAATAATAGATTTTGCTTGGATTTTTGTGGCAGTTATGAAATACTTGATGAAGAGATCTGACTTATCAATTGTGTGTCAATATTCCTGGAGCAATTCATTAATGCTTGCTCCTTCTAGAAGGTGTGTAAGTGGCCACTGTGCTGGGAATTTTGGCAGGATACCCACAGGAATCACAGTCCTTGTCACTGCACGTGGCATTGTTTGGTGCAGACTGGCTTTTCTTGTGGAAAACTTGCCATGTGTCATCCATCCCAGCATTTTTCATGGCTTCTGTGTGCTTCTAGGAAGGAACAGTATGCTGGCAAATAATTATTTCTCTCAGACAAATTTCCACGAAGGCAACTGCTCTGAGCATCTGTGTTGCTTTGACTGGAGAGGAGCTGTGTATTAGTGAGGAGCCAGAAGCCTCTCCCATCAAACTGGCTTTTGATGGCACTTCTCTTTCAGTCTCCCGCTTGAAGTTGGTTTCTTTTTAGTGCTGGGAGTTGGTCTTCTGTTGATGCAAAAAAAAAAAAAAAAAGAAAATCTCTCTCCAGCAGGAAAGAGATTTCCTTCCGGCTGGTGCTGTGCCATGCAGAGGGCTCTGTGAACAGACTGTTCCCTGGTGCTGCAACTTGGCCCAGTTTCCTGCAAGAGAGAGAAAATTGTCTGTGGCTTGATGTGGTGAATCTTGAAATGTGAGACAGAGCACAGAAATTCCTGTAGCTGCCATGTCCAGAGCAGGAAACTCAGTGCTCATCACGCAGGAGTCCCGGATCTCTTGGTGCCTGGAAAGCTCCTGCTCTTCAGCTCCTGCGTGCACAGCAGCAGCACTGCTGTTCCACCTCCTTCTGGCCCAGAAGGAATCACCTGCATGGGAATTACTGACAGAGAGATGAGCACTTAAAATGAAAACAACCAGGACTATCGCCAAAAAAAAAAAAAAAAAAAAAAAACCACAAAAATCCAAAAAATATACAAACAAAAAAAAACCAAACCAGCACTATCACAAAAAAAAAAAACCAAAAAAACCCACAAAAATCCAAAAAACATACAAACAAAAAAACCCAAACCAGCACTATCACAAAAAAAAACCAAAAAAAAAACCCAAAAAAAAACCACAAAAAAAAACCCCAAAAAAACCAACAAAAACCAGCACTATCACCAGAGGCAGGGATTTTCTGAGGGTCTGGGCTGTGCAGCTGCTGCCTTTGACTGTGCAGCGTGGTTGGTTCAGCTCCATGATATATTCTGGATCATTTCATTACACTGCAAGTACAGCTCCAATACACAATCCACCTTGGGAAGGAGCTTTTTATTAAAGGATTCAGAGGTTGGCATTGCCAAGCACTACAATTTTATTATTTGGATTCTGAGAGGTCTGGGGTTGTTTACCAGCCAGATCATGGATTCCAACCCGACATTTGTCTGCACAGAGATTTCTTCTGGTGTTCTCAGTGAAATGCATAGTAGGATTTGGCCTGTCAGTTCAGTTGTGAAGCACAGATGCCCAAATTACAGAAGCCAGCAATATTCTTAATATCAATTGGATGTCTTGTTAGTGCTCATGGCTGCTGGGTATGGAGCATCACCCTGTGGAGACTGTGCTTCATTTGGAGCTAATCATCATTCATTTTCAGAGAGAAAAAATGTTCTTCTGCCTAAAATACATCACGTGAGTTTTAGGTCCTCTCACTCTAGATCTTGATTTGTGTTTCTTTGGGTAAATTTTTGGTTTTGGACTCTAAGAAACGAGAGCTGCTTGCTGAAACCTGCCATTCTCAGGTTTCTTTGGAATTGGAGCCAGGCTGAGGCTGGAGGCACCTCTGCTTTCTCCTGGGCTCTCCCTTGCAGCTGCAGACCAGGACATGGGGATGGGAAGGGTACCATGGGTCAGCTCTTTTGCCAGAGGAGTTTTCAGGGTAGAACAAACTCTCTTAAACAAATCCACCTGCAACGCACACCACTCCAAGCTTGCCCGAATCAGAAGGACAACAAGGTCGCTCTGTTGTGGGGTCACCTTGCAGGTAACATCCAAACCTTTCATGTAACCTGAGCAGAGCCAAGGCACAGCCAGCCAGAGGAGGCCTGCAGGTGCTCAAACAATGCTCACAGTCACACACACAAACCCTCACGGAGGCTTCCACCTCAGTGGAGAAATGTGACCCTGCTGCCTGGCAGCAGAAATCTCGTCACAGTGACTTTAGAAAGGAGTATTTGCATTTCTGGACTTACGTCCTTGGGTATTTGGGGTACATCCACCAGTGTGAACAGGTTTGTTCTCTTCTCTTCGTGATTCAAGGAATGTATGGCACGATTTCTTACAATGGAAGAAGCAGTAGGTAGAAGCAAGAATGTGGCTTTTTTGATCATCAGTAAACTTGGGGAGGAAATCCATGGTGTTTAGACAGGTTAATGGAGGGAAAATAATCTTCTACAAAGCTGCTTTTCCTCTTCCCTTTCTTGTTCCAGTGTTTTCTCCTTAAAACTCTTCTTGCCTTTCCCCTCTTTTTGCGTGTGTAAGTGCAGGGAAATGAAATAGCCTTAATGATATGTATTTAGAAATCTACTTTATAAATCCATTTGTTCACGTTCCTCTTCCATTCACATAACTCCCAGCCTCAGGATGTCAGTGGGCTGTTCTGTAGTTTAGCCACATCTTTGTACTCTCTTTACTCGTTCTTTTTTTCCCCAATCCCTCATTTTATTTCATTCTGTATGCTCTCTGAACACAACTTTGGGAGCTAATGAATTAATATTTGAGCTGTTTAGCAGTCTGTTCTACTGCAGCCCTTCTATCTCCGTCCCTACAATATCCTGGAACACTTTGTGTGGAATAAACAGCCTTTGCAGTCCATGACTTCAAAGCCTGAGTGCTCTGCTACTTCACTGAAAGCAGTAAATTTTAAGATAGATTGTAATCCTGTTGGCTTTTAGAATGCCTAACAACTTTTAGAAACTACAAATCATTACATAAATGGAATAGAACAGCAGTGTACTGAACGTGGAGACATTTTATTGTGCAACCATTTCATTGTGCAAGGAATTTATATGTCTGTGTAATTCTGCTATAAATACACATCTGCCAAATATTCTTTAGCTTAATGTGGTACACAGAACTTTACCTTATTAATTCCTTTCACCCTTATAACAATCATGTTTTAATGTGAGCTGATTGAAGTCGCAGAGACTGCAGCAAGAGATTCATTGGATTCTCTAAAAGCCTCTCATAGCAGCCTAGACCAAACCATACATTAAAAGTAAAGAAAGCTTTTTGTAGGAATAAATCTAGAATGCCAATAAGAGCCCGAGAGGCAGCAATAAGATTGCATCTTACTTCAGAGGCTTGCTTGGTGCTGATGGAAATTGGTAAATGTGCCACACAGGGGAGAGAATCCAGCGTGCTCCTGATCAGGTGAAGGCTCTGTAACCCAGATAAAACCTGGGTTTCAGCTGGGCTTGGCCAAGGTGCAGCATGTGCAGGTGTGCTTACCTGCCTGCAGCAGACTGGAGTCCTCCTTGGGTCTGTGGGTGCTGTGGAAGTTGAGAAATTGCAGAGCTGGAGTCACTGCTCCCGTGGGGCTGCTCTGGCTGAAGGCTCCACAGAGGAAAGGTGGATCACAGCCTGAGTCATTATTGCAGTCACACTTCTGTGTCCTTGGGATAGCCCACGAGCGAATAAACCCACCTGGGATGCCAGGGGAGCTCTCTGAGCTGGGACTCAGCACCACCCTGCTGTGTTCAGTTCTCTGGCTGAGGTCACAGAGCGTCTGGAACCTGATATTTGTGTTTCAGTGTGGGAAATTCTCACCTGTGATGAAGTTAAGAGGCTGAAAAGCAAAACTGTGCTTTCTGAGGGAGTGTGTGTGTGTGTGGTTTCTGAGTGGTGCCGCGTTTCAGAGCACTGGACCAGTCCTTTGTGTACAGCCAGCTATGAACTGAAATAGTTGCAAATATCACTTGTGTAATTGTGTTTATTCGATGCATGCATTTCTGTCCAGTGCCAAATGTCATTTCAAGACACAAAGCTTGTTTCCAGGACAGCCAGAAAAGAAATTAGTATAATATTCCCAAGAAAAGTGGAAAAGGGCATCGTAGGTGAGCAGCTCCTATTTTACCTTTTTCTTCTGTGAATAAAATACACAAATCCTGAACATTTGTGGCCACTAACACATGCCTCTTCTGTTGATTTGAAGACATTACTGTGGATATTTTTTAATGTGTGTGTCTGGGAACAGTTTCAATAGGGTTTTTTCAGCATTATCAGCAGTTGTAGTCTCTGCAGTGTGACAAGGTGCATGGCAGCTCCTGTCAGATTCTTCCTGAACACAAAATGTCACTCTTTATCAACCCCTAATAATCCAAATTGGCTCTCCATCTTGGCAGCCTAGCAGGCTCTTCACACAATGCTCAGCTCTGGGAAACATTCACAAACTTTTGCAAACCTTTGTTGCAGCCTTCACTCCCTGAAGTTCATTTAAATTAAACACTGATTTTAGTCACTTAGGCTGATCTTGCAATCACAGTTATGTATTTTTGTCACGGTTATGTATTTTTATTTTATGTATTTGAGCATAAGCATGTTGAACTGTCTCTCTCTTGTGAGCAGAAAAAAATGTGTATTTGTTTTCAAGTTCAGGTTCTTTGTTGCTGCTGCTGCAATAACAGGTTGGGTCACATTGTGAATTCCACCTCTGGGGATTGCTGAAGTGTTCCTGGGAGGTCACAGTTCAAGTCCTTCCTGCAGTACTCACACACAGGCATTTCTGTCCATCCTGGCCAGGAATTTAATGAGCCTGGAACTTTCCTGCACATTTTTCTGCTCTGCTTTACAGATGGTCTCTGGGTTATGCTGAAGGACAGAGGAGCAGCAGAATGGGGACCTGAAATTGCTCTGCTTCTGCTGATCAGTGGAGAATTTCAGTTTTCACTCTTTCTCATGCCTTCCATGGCTTCTTAAGGAAAAAAGTGCCTCTTCTATTCCCCATCCATCACACAATTATTCAAACTGTTGGAGCAGGTAGTTCTGCTGCTCCTATTTGTACTGCTGATTTAGCTTGTTACCCAGCTCCTCCATGCCTGACAGCTCTCCCCTGGAAAATGTGTATTTTAAGACTGCTTACATGAATAAACTGCCTTTAAAATTCAGGGTTGGGTGATAGTACTATGAAAAGCCAACTGGGTACAAACACTGCATAAAAAATCTCCAGGAGGAAGTAGCAGATTATTTGGATGAGATTATGCAAGTGCCAATTATGTGCCTTGCAAAATGCGAGTAAAAAAGTCATCCCTAAATTCTCCTGCAGATTTGGGATGAAACTTAGACCTCCAGAGTGCATTTCAGAAGAGTGAGAAGCATATGTTAGTGAAGAATATTAAATTCTTGGAAGAACTGAGTGCAGCTTGGGATGGGAGCGGTGTTTTGGGTTTCAGTGAATTCCAGTCTGGAATGACATAGGAGAGGAAAAAAAAAAAAAAAAAAGGCATTTTCTGGTGTCCGAATGAAGTGCCATGAGTCTTAATTTGCACTTCTTATCTTTCATTCCTTCAGTCAAAGAGACCATGAGTTAACAGAGTTGTAGGAACCAGTTGTAGGAACCAGGGTATGTCTCTGTCAGGATTTTATTCAGAGCTTTTAGGGAAAAAGTTCTTATTTTAAGAACAGGAGATCAAAAATTCAGGGTAGAAATCTCCTTCTAATTCTTTCTTGTTGCAAGACTGTGTTTTGTGGGTTTACGCCTAATTTCTCTATATTTAATAGGAGAATAATGAACTTTTTCCTTATTCTGTGAGCATCATCTGTCTATTCGTAGGAGAAAGGTCCTAAACCACTAAAAACGTCAGGTTTTTTTGTGAAACACTAACTGATGCCTTTGGGCACATTTCCCGCTTTCAGACAATGCACAAATGGATGCTTAAAATACACATTTCAAACAGCCACCGATTCGCTGTGTTTTTCTGAAAATGTTGTTTCCTTAGCAGATTAATTGACTTGACAGGATCCATCTCCCGAAGCAGCAGTCCTCAGTGCTTCCAGCAAATATCTCTAGCCCTCCTTTTTAGCGGGAGCTATTTTGTGTCGGGAAGATTTTGTATAAATGAGGTGATAACGAGTCGCTGCAGATGAGATCTTGTGCTTTTGTGCTTCTGCTTTGTGCAGGACCTTCAGCTTTCCTAAACTTGGAGGGGCCTGGGTTTGTCTCCCAAACTTGGGGTGTTCTTGGGCCACACTTTGAAGTGCTGAAAATTTTTCCAGTGTGTTCATTAACCTAGAAGAGCTTTATTTCCTTCTCTTTGGAGCAGCAGAGGATGTTAAGAGTGTGAGTGTCATCTGAATGAGGTCTGTATGACTGTGTAAACGTTAACTGCATTAAATGTGCTGCCGGGATATAAACGCCTCACTTAAATCGATAAGTTGTAATTATAGAGGTCAGCAGGTCTCAGTTCTTCTTTTGACCCTAAGAAAGCCCCCACACATCCTCCTTTCCTACCAGTACAAAAGAAAAATCAGCTGAGCAAATTCAAAATTGCAGTATGTTCCTTTTTGCCTGCTCAACAGTGTATAAAAACGAAAACATAAATGTATTTCTTACGTTCTTTATCGAGATTTAAAGGGTATATTTCACTTTAAATGATGTCTGGCTCATCTAGTCTATCACATATGAGTAATTTTTTTCTACTTTGTAGAGCATATGTTTCTTCTGTCTGCAAAAAGTTCTGTGGATTTTTATTCCTTCCCGTGTTCCCAGCTTTAAGCTGCCCCCAGTCATAAGAAAGCAGAGGTCACACAAAGTGACTTTTTAGAGTTTGTCTGCTGCGGTAGCTCTGAGGCTCACACTTTCCCTGCCTTCTTCTCAGCTTTCACAGTTTACCTGTGAGATTCAGGATCTCTCAGACACGGAAATGTCAGTGACAGTTTGGCTCAGTGTCAGCCTTGTGGATCCTAGACTGGAGCTGTCAAACAAACTGCGCTGCAAAAGGAAATGGAATTATTATTCCTCCACTTAAGATGGCAGATCATAGATATTTGCCTGTGTCTGGAGCTCTTTGTGTCAAAATATGTGCCTCATCCACGTATAAATACTTCACACACCAGTGCTTGAACGCTCCTGTGGAGCTGCACCTGACCTGAATTCCTGGGGAGAACTTGTCCCCAGAGCTCCTGGTGCCCAGCTCAGCCCAGGGTGGAGGTGACACCCCTGCAGGGACTGTCCCTGCTGCAGTGCCACTGCCACTGGGCAATATCAGGGGATTTTCAGCCCAGGAGGGAGGTGACACCCCTGCAGGGAGCATCCCTGCTGCAGTGCCAGTGCCACTGGGCAATATCGGGATTTTCAGCTCAGGATGGAGGTGACACAGGTGACACCCCTGCAGGGACTGTCCCTGCTGCAGTGCCAGTGCCACTGGGGAATATCAGGGGATTTTCAGCTCAGGGTGGAGGTGACACAGGTGACACCCCTGCAGGAGTGTCCCTGCTGCAGTGCCACTGCCACCTGGGCAATCAGGGGATTTTCAGCCCAGGATGGAGGGAGGCTCTGAAGGAGCTCCCACACAGGGATTCAGGAGAACAGAGCAGAGCCCCAGGCACGGGGTGGGAGGTCAATCCTCACTTTTCCATTTCCTGGGTTTGGGGTTTTTTTGGTGGAAAGCAGCACTGGGTGAGCTGTTTTGTTTCCTTCATGAGCTGGAGCAGCTGCTGGGAGCTGAGGGCAAGCACAGGGCACCCCTGACCTGCCTGGCCACTGGTCCTTCTCCCAGCATGGCCAGGGGCTGTCCCACCTTCCTCACCTGATCATCCAGCATCATTAGCACACCAGGGCTCTCCTGGGGCTGCACCTCTCACTGACCCTTCCAGATCTCAGCACCACGCTGTGCTCCCACAGGGCTGTGAAGGACATCCCCAATGGGCCCGGGCACATTCCAGTTCTTCTGGAAGGAGACTCTGAAATAACTCAGCCACTTGATCAACAAGATGTTAATCCACTTAGCATAAGTGTTCCTGCTGTGTCTCCCCAAATACATTTTCACTGTCATTGTCATTTCCCTCCTCGGTGGAATACAAACTGATTGGCAAGAAACAAGGGCTGGGGGAAGAAGGGATGCTCAGGAATTCAGTCCTGTGCATGGGTTGGCTTTTCAGCCTCTGAAACACCAGGGACTGCTGAGCCTGCTGCCCTGCCCCATTCCTGTGCACACTCTCCCTCTTTGTACAGCTCTGTGTGTCTCAAAAAGCCCTGCACATTTTCTCTCTTTATTGCAGTAATTCCTGAGGGCAGGGATGGTTCTGGTGCCCCTTGGGCCCGGTCACTCTCAATGCTGGTGACTGTCAGAGCAGGGTGATGGGTTCTGAGCCAGAGGCATGGCACAGGGAACCACGGCACCTTTTCTCAGCACATTTCCATCCCACGCCTGACTTTTCAAAGTACTGTTTTTAGCATGGCTTCTTCTGTGAGGAGAAACCGGCTCTCAAACATCTTGGAGTGCTGATGATTACAAAATTGATTTGTGCCTAATGGCCTTGGGCTTCCTGCAGGTTTTCTGCTAGTCTCCACCACTTCAGCACCACATTCCGTATTTTCAGAGCTCTCCTGAAGTGTTAACGAGCTCATCCATTTCCTCCCACCTCCAATTGCCCCTTCTTCCACAGTCCTTTCAAAGCCATGTTCTAGCTGAAAAATAGATAGCAAGCACCATAATTAATCCTGGTTAATGATTTGTCCAGGAGAGAACTATGGAGCTGACCCAGAAGCCTTTGCTGTGGGAAGATGCACTAATTTTGATATTTTATCTCTATTTCTGCCAATTCTCTGTCCCCTGCAGCCACCCAGCCCCCTGCTCCCAGTCAGGAATTCAGCGTTCTGTGGAGCTGCTGTGGTTTTGTCACGGTGGGTCAGTGGGATCCAGAGCCACCAGGTGTGATGGCATCCAGCACAGTGCTGGGTGCTCACACTGCCACTCTGCCCCTCATTGTGTCACCTGTCTTTCCTGAGAAAAGGAGGCAAAAAAATATTTAAAACGCCCTTCTAACAGCAGCTCCTGGTGGATAGCTGGAGGCGTTTCTGTCCTGTGTCTGTAAATCTTTGCTCTGTTAGGCTGCAGGTCTGCCAGGACAGCAGGGCACGGGGAGGGGGTCACTGGTGGTGTTCATGTCTCGTTAACAGTTCACCCCATGGTCATGCTCTGAGCACAGTTATTCTGTGAACGGAGCTGCAGGACGGAGGGAGCAGCTGGAATTATCACCCTCCTGAAATGTGACAGGTGCAGAAGTGGAAACAGGCTTCAGCCGGGCTGGAAACTTCGTGCTGAGGAACAAAAGCTGATGAGCTGCTATTATTTAATTGCTTGTGTTTCTGCAGCCTCAGTCCTTGTAGGTAGTGCTGGCTCACACATCTCATCTTTCTGAACTGTGGGTTGGCTGCTGAAGGAGTCAGAACCACTGAGCCTGCAGTGCCACAAAACCCAGTCTGGATCTGAAAGCTGAATTATGGATTTGTCTGGGTAGATACTCAGAGTGCTTGCTGTGTCCACTGCCTTAGCAAAGCAATTCCTGGTAATTTCTGTCGGCTTTTAATGCATGAAGCCACACGTTTTGCACAATTAATGACTGAGTAATTATCGGGTAATAACAACATAAAAGAATTCACATTTTCCAGCTCTGGCAGTCTGTGTTAGAGGATTTCTTGCTGGAGCTGAAGGTGAAGTCCAGCTGTTGATATTCCATGTATTAGTGTTTCCCTTTGCCTGTCTTACTCTTGTGCTGGCAGACTGGCACATTCCTGCCACATTCCATATTCAGCTCCCAGGTATCTCCTTCCAAATTCAGTGGCAGGGCTGCTTCAGCTGTCTGTGGAGTTCTCCACCTGCTTTGTGACTCTCCTTTCCAGAAAAGAAACGGCAGAGATAAGTGGGTGTGGGTGAGTGTCAAAAACCCAAAAAAAACCTCATGAGATTTTAATTGGCGTGTCCAATCTTTGCACATATTTAGATTGTATCACTGTGGGTTGTTACACAAGTTCTGCTGTCTTTAACTCCTTTAGAGAAATTCACTTTCTTAGCTTCTGGAGAAATGTGTTGAGGAAACAGGACTTTTGCTTTTTTAACAATTTCTTGTTGACTGCCCTTTTTTCCTTCTTCTCTTCCCTGTTTATCCTTTTCCATACAGTGCAGGAAAAGCACTCTAAATGAATTGATAATTCCAGCTAATCTGAAACAAAGTATTTGGAAGATAGAAATGGCGAGACTGAGAAAACTACTCAAAATTGTATCTTGTAAATATTTTAAAGTGATCTTATGCAAAATTCATCCAGAACGTGATTATTCTTCTTCTTTTCCATATTATTTTATATCTTCCTAAATCACTACCTCTCCTTCCCTTCCCTTGCCAAAAAAAAAAGTAAATTAAGTGCAGTATTTATGCAGTTACAATTCTGAAAATACAGGGTAGTATTTCCAGCCTTAGAGCCGTGTCAGTTTTCAGTCACAGTCTCATACTCCGACATTCCTTTTCATGTCGAAATAATCACAGCAATAAATGGTCTCATTTAGATGTCTCTGGCTGGATCTGCATATGAAATGGGTTTTAAATGACAGGAAGCTCTGCTCTAATGGAGGGGTAGGATTGCAGAGTGCCACTCGTGGAGCAGCTCCCCCTGGCACTGCCTTGGTTTGCTGGGGGATGCTGCTGACCCCATCCCTGGGGGCCATTCCACCCTGGACTGAGGGGAGCCATGAAACAGCTCTGCTTTCCTGCTTACACCTCTTACCTGCTTGTCTTCAGGTGATACAAGATGCCCAAAATGACAGGAAACTCCTTTTCACCAGCCAGGTGAAATTTCAACAAAATAATTGGAATTTTAAAACTCCCAATGCCAATTGGGGGAGTTTAAAATAATTGAAATAAGAATTGAACAAATTATTTCAACAAAATAATTGAAATTTTAAAACCCCCAATTGTTGTCATTTGAGGTCCTAGAGGTGCCTGATTCCTCCCTTGTGGATATGATCATGATTCCCTTTGAGAAGTGATGAGTCTGCTAAAATAGCTGTAAGTTGAGGAACATGAAGTACTTGCTCAGTACATAATCTGAGCCTATTTCCATTAAAATGAGTTCAGTAAATTCTTTTCTTATTCTATTGTTTGCACAGCATTGCAACATGATCCAAATTTAATATTCTTTGTTGTCACAAAGCGTGAAGCTGTTTCTCACATGAAGTCTATCCATGGTCAGCACTGTCCCCATCTGCAGGGAGAGGAGGCATTTCACATTAATGCTGGGGTCACACCTTGCTGTCCATATCAGGAATGGATTGGTTTCCAAGGTAACCAATTGTTTAACCAAGAGAGGGGGGGAGGAGGTGCAGCAGATTTTGGTAAAAAATTGAAAATAAGAACTGTGACTTTATTGGAACCTGTCGAACTTCATTGTGTTCTTTTAAGACATACAAATAAGTATGATATACAGAATTTTCTCTAAGTGCATGTGCTTAATAACCCATTAACAGCTCTGCGTTGCTCTTTTCCCCGCTCTGTTACCAACTCCCCCCTTCCAAAGCCTGTGTTCTCCCAGTGGATCCACGCTCCTGCTCTGCTGGGAGGCTGGCAGTGCCCCTTCCTCCCCTGCTGTCCTGCTGTGCTCCAGGGAGGGGACACCACTCCTGGCGTGTCCAGCTTTGTGTGGGATGTGTTTGTGCTGGCTCCTTCTCTCTTGGAGCCTTCCTGTCCTCCTGCTGCTCTGACACTCACACCCCACTTCCCCAGCAGTGTCCTGGGTGTTTCCACTGCCGCTTGTTGGCAATTCCTCCAAGCCCAGCCCAGAGCAGGAGTTGTTTTGTTTCTGAGCTGGTTGCAGCTGCCCAGGGTCCATTCCCTGGTGACCCCACTGTCACCCTGATATTTTCTGGAAAAATTCCCTTGCCCAGGATTTTCTCCCGGGAAGCTTCAGCTTCTCCCTGTTTTGCTGCTTTGGAGAATTGTTTATCCCAGCATGTGAATTGTTTTTACTTAATGACCAATCCCAGCCCAGCTGTGTCAGACTCTCTGGTCAGTCATGGGTTTTTATTATTCATTCTTTTCTAGCTTTCTGTCTGCATCCTTTCTCTATAGTTTAGTATAGTTTTAGTATATCATTTCTTATAATATAATATAATAGTGGTAGGTGATTATTTCTTTGGTTTCATGTGAATTGTTTTTACTTAATGACCAATCACCATCCAGCCGTGTCAGGACTCTGGAGAGTCACGAGCTTTCATTATCATTCTTGTTGAGCCTTCTGTCAATCCTTTCTCTAGCTTTCGTATAGTTTTAGTATAGCATCATATCATATAATATCATATCATCATATAATATCATATCATAATATAATATATCAGCCTTCTAAGAAATATGGAGTCAGATTCATCTCTTCCCTCATCCTGGGACCCTCAAACACCACCAGCACCACCGAGCAGTCCCTGGCAGAGTGTTTTTCCATCACCTCTGCCAGCACAAAGCTTTGCAGCAGCTGTTTCCTTTGAGACAGGCAGCTCAGCTGGGAGCTGATGGTGTAGGGCTGTGGTCTGGGCAGGAGCGGTCAGCTTTGAAGTGCTGCTGGGCTCTGGGCAGGATTTACCTGCTGTGTGTGCCCTGTGTGTGTCACAGCCAGAGCACAGGCACCCACCCTGCCTGGACAAAGCTTCTCTGTCACTCCTGTGCTCTGAGCTCTCCGGGGTTTTCTCTCTTGGGGAGGAGAAATGGAAGCACCACTGGACAAACAGAGAGGGAGCAAACCTGTGTTGTGTCTTCCTTGCATGCAAAACCTTGAAGTCCTGTGGGTTCAGACTGCCAGAGGGCAGGGCTGGGTGGGATGTTGGGAATGAGGAATTGTTCCAAGGCAGGGTGGGCAGGGGCTGGGATGGAATTCCCAGAGCAGCTGGGGCTGTCCCTGGATCCCTGGCAGTGCCCAGGGCCAGGCTGGGCAGGGCTGGGAGCACCTGGGACAGGGGAAGGTGTCCCTGCCATGGCAGGGTGGCACTGACTGGGATTTGGGATCCTTTCCAAGCCAACCATCGGGATGTGGGTGCCATGGGATGATCCCCAGCTGAGGATTTACCCACAGCCTGCACCTGCTGGGGCAGAGCCCAGGTTCTGCTCTGAGCTCTGCTGGGTTTAGGTGCGTGCAGCTGTTTTCAGTCAGAATTCTGTTCTCTATTATTCATGAAAAACTGACTGAATTTACTTGTGATCTGCTGCATGCAGTGTATAAATATTCTCTATATGGTTTTTTTACCCATTTTTTTAAAAAAAAATATGATGTGTAACAAAAATTATATGAAGACTTCAGTACATCAAAAGATGTCAATATATGAACCTGGTGTATTCTATAGTACAATAAAAATAGGTAAAATTCAGTGTAGATCAAAGAAATGTCATAAGCCATTGCTACATTTCAGAAGTAAACATTACTTAAAAATTTATTAAAATACATCAAAATTATTTCAAGGCATAATTTGGAAGAGAACTTGATATAATTTGCATTTGATTTTTATGGAATTTTAAGAATAAAGGCAATTTTTCTTGAGTCCATTATTTCTAGAAACATGGCCTCTGTATGACAGAAAAATCTACTGCAACCATAAAGGAAAGAAAAAATGCAGGAAACCAAATTTGCTTTAATGACCTCTGCTTGGTTGCCTTGCCTTTTTTCCCCTTTCTTCTCCATGTTCTTTTTCCTTTTTGTGGAAAATTGCCTGAAATTTAGATATTAGATTTATTAATCAGGTTGTGGAAAACAGGAGGAGAGACTGAAATTTGTGGGTGATTTAAAAGCCCTTTTTCTCCCATTATTTTTATTTATATGCACGTACACATATTCCAAACTTTTTAATTGCTGAAGTGTTGCTAAGTAAGCAAATCGTGGTTGATTCAGTGGTCCCCATATGATATTTTCCATCTCCTGCTTCGTGGGGTCATTAAGTGGGGAAAGGATTTGGTGGCAGCCTCGTGTGTGACACAGGAGCAGGGTGTCCCATGGACATGGTGAGCCCTGGCCTGGTGACACATCCCACACAAACAGACCTGAATGTTCTTGGTGTAACAAGAAACAGGGCTTTCCTATCCAATTTTAAAATATCTCTAGCAAGACATCCAGTTTTACTTTACATCATTTGGCGTGTTCTCCGTTTCTCTTTGGAGCAGTACAGCAGGGCAAAATGGTTTATTTTAAGTGTTTAAAAAAAAAAATAGCTTGGTATCAATTTTTGGTATTTATTTTGATGCTTACAGTATTTTGGTTTTGTCTTGACTCTTCTCTGGTTTTCAGTACAGCATCTGGCCTTGCTTCTGAATGTCCAAATGGGCCAGCAGAGCCCTGCAGAGAAGGGTTCAGCTTTGGTTGAGGTTTGGCCATGAGAATTTTGTGTTTTTAGAGGCCTGGGGTTTTATCAGCTCCTTTACTCCCATCAGAGTAATCCCAGGAGATTCATGGTGCCATTGTGTGTTCTGTCCCTGGAGCACCTCGGACCCAACCCCAAACTTTTGGTCAGTTCCTGGTTTTTTTTATTTCTGGCCATTAAATTGTGCTTCCAAGTCCCTTCCTCGCCACTGATGAGAAGTGGAAGAGTGTTCCTTCACACTTGCATAACCTTTGTCATCAAAGCACTTGACTGGCTTTTATTCCATCACTTTATCCAGCTCTGATGTTTGCCTTCTCCCTTTCTCTGCAGTGAAAGCAGAGCTCGTAGCTAATGTCCCTTAAACCCCAGTGGAGCACAATGACTGAGGATAAAAAATAAAAAAAAAAAAAAAAGATAAATTCTTATATTTTTTAACTTCCTGACCCAACATTTCTCTGAGAACAGAGAGGCAAAGGAAGATATCAGGGCTGGCAGACTTGTGATCACCAGTGGTTAGAGGGTGAGGAGGCAGAAAAGCTATTTTTGTGGTGGAGGCTGCTGACCATGGCTTTAGTAGCTGGAGGAATCATAGCTAGAGGTTTAAATAAGCCTTTGGTTTTTTTAAAAAAAGTCAATGGCTGTTAAGGGCGTTGAAATTGAAAATTGACTAAGCCATTGACTTCTGGAGAAGAAAGGCATCATGAAAAGCAGGAAGATACCAGTTTTAGAGCCATGAGAAAATAATTGCCAAATGAAACTGCCTGTTCCCTCCTTTTGGGGATTTGAAAGTCTTCCTGGAGGGTCTCCTCCTGTCAAATCTGCAGCTCCTTTTGGCAGCCTGCTCAGTGCTTTGGAGGAGCCCTCGCAGAAATATATTGGCAGTGAAATAGCTGAAACTTCTGGAAACAATTGAATCTTTCAGTATTGCACTGTTATTTTGTGGGATTAACTGTTTATGCCAAACCAGCATGCAGAAGAAAAACCACACCTTTCCTAAGGTGCAATCCTACAGGAGGCTCAACCTCAGTAATCCTTCTGGACAATCATCCAACTTCATCACTGCATTGGGATTAAAACTGGTACAGGGAAAAATGATGGGACGGCTCAGGAGTGTTGAGGATGATCTTGCACTCCAGCAATCCTCAGAGGAGCAGAACTCAAGGTCTGCATCCCCTGGAGAGGGACAGTGAGTGAGGCTGGGGTTCTTTGGCTTCCCAGTGAGTTTGTGGGAGAGCAGCCCTCCCCCAGCGCCAGGCATCTGCCGTGTGGGATTCTTATTCTCCCAATTTAAAGGGCAGCAGCAAAGCAATCTGTTGTTTGTATAGAAGAGAGTGATGGTAAAGAGAGAAAATGCACTCAGGGGAATATCTCCTCCGCTCTAAGATGCCACTTGAAAAGCCAGCACGGGGAAATGTTTGCACAGAGGCAGGGGAGGGCAGGGGGTCCCCAGTGCAGAGCCTGCCCGTGGAGCATCTCCTCCCAGAGAGCAGCTCCTTCTGGGAAACTCCTGAATTCCTGAAGGATGGGAGCTGACAGGAGGGCTTGCCAGTGTTCCGAGCTCCGGTGTGGATTTGAGGTGACGTGAGGAGCTTTCCTCTGTCACCCGAGCTCAGGGGCCAGGCCAGGTCTCCATCAGCAGATGTTGTTCCATGGAATAATGCAGTTTTTCAGAGTGAGGAGGGGACATCTGTGGAGGTCATTTGACTTGAGACCAGTTCTGTTCACAGTAGTTGAGATGATAACATTCTCTGGCTGGAGATTTTTGTCTTCCTGGTAGCCTGCCAATGAAGTCTAATATTATCTGCCCCTCTTTTAATAGCTTCCACTAGATATTTCTGGAAAATATGCTCACAGATTTCAATTTTATTGAAGCTGGGATGGATGGAATAAGAATTTAGATTAAGAAATCTTAGCTAATCGTTGGATGAAAACAAAATAAGCTAAATCATCTGAATGCTGAGGAAAAAAATTTACTGTTTGAAAAAATGTTTGATTTTTCCCATGGAAAGCATGGTGATTGATTCTAAGTGAGTTTCTGTCTGTGTTAAATGCTTTGTGGCACCTACAAGTGCAGATAGACTACTTGCTAGTTCTGCTGTGAGTAAATAGAGCAAAAGAAGGCAATTTGGGGTGAACCCAAAAGTCCTGCTCTGGTTACAGAGGTGCTTTAAGGAGGAAGCCCCTCGTGTCACCCAGCTTGGTGACAGTCTCCAGTCTCTGCTCCATTGGCTGTCTCATCATCTCAGCCCATTGATCATAAAACACGCATTATTTACATCGTTATGGATACTTACATAGCAGAACTTTTAATCCTTTTATTTTTTTTTGAAGTTCTGCCTTTTGGCACCCAGTCTCTGGCCTTCTGTTCCACTGATCTGAGATCTTCTCCTGACTGGTGCACCAGTTTCTAGAACAGTTACTTTCAGAACCAAATCCTGTAATCCTGTGATCTTACTTTGCTGTAGAAACTTGCCAGCAGAATTACTGCTGGGAGAGATGGATGGTGCAGTTGTCACAGCCAGAGCCTGTTTTTGGCTGGGCAGAGAGAATCCCCTGTTTGCCCTGTCCTGGTGTAGGCTGAGATGAAGCCACGGGGCACAAGGTTGCTCCTCCTCATGGACAGAGTCAAGAGGAAATAAACTCCTGTTGTGCAGTCTGAGGAATAAAATAGTGCAGGAAGCCTCCAGTGCAGGGCTGAGAGTGCTGAGGGAGCAGATGAAACATTTCTCCTGGAGATTCACCAGAGCATGTGATAATTCTGCAACTCTGGAAGCTCTGAAGAGCAGCATGACTGAAAGCAAGCCTGGGAATAAGGGAAAACCCTGCAAGGATGCAGTAGGAACGTGGTTGTTTACAAATCCCCTTTATTTCTGATCTCTCTCCGTTATTTTTAATTCTCCCCATACCAAAAATTATTTGTTCTGTTGCGCATTTTCAAAAAAACGTGGCATTTGAGCTTAAAAGCTGTTCTGATCTTTTTAGATGTGCTTGTTTTTAAGAAAAGGTCTAGATGGATTTTTGTCAAAGCTCCAACCACTTTGAGCTCCTGTCTGTGTAATAGGTGCTGACTTGTTTGTGTGTACTCTCAGTGAGTATTGCTATTTAAAATGCCATTTTTGCTTACTGGTATTTTTTCTGGAATTATGGGACTAAAGAAATTAGATTTACAAAAACTGTGGATTTTGGCCTATAACGTCATCGTTCCGAACTTAAATTTTCCTGTTCATCACTGTTAAATGAATGATGGGTAGGCACTGAACTCTCCTGTATTTGGAGTAAACAGGAAAATGGAGCCAAAGAGGTTCTGTGACAGTATTGTGAGTGCCTTTCTCATCTGTTCTGTACCAAGTGACCCTAAAGGCTGCAGGTCTCCCTTTATCAATTGGTGGTGCCACCCTGAAAGCTGCAGCCTGCACAGGACTTTGATGTCCCTGTTTTGATTGTGACCCTAAGCAGTAAACTCTGAATTGTATTAGATTACTCTTTTCTCAAAGAGGGGTCAGCTGCTGAGCAGACAGCTCAGGCATTGTGTGAGCAGCCTGGCCACGGCTCAAAGGAGCCAAACAACCCAGGAGTTTGTGGTGCTTTTTCATTCTTTGGTGCATCTATTGCTGATCCCATAAAGGTTGTCAGATATGTTCCTTTCTTGTAGACAATATCCAGGGGTGTGTTGGTTCAGTGATTAGTCAGGGTGCTTTGAGGATTAAAGAAATGACTGTCCAGGAATATTCTGCTCTCCGTGGTGTGTCTCTGCATTCCCAGCACTGGGGACACCTTGCAGCTTCTGAAGGAGGTGGACTTTAAAGGTGGAATTTCCTTCAAGATGAGGACAAGGTCATTGCTCTGTCCCAGCAGCACCTCGATGTGAATTATTCAGCAAAATATTTTTTTCTGTTGGAAAAATTCCAATTATTAGGTTCTTCTAGGTCTTGTTAAATGCTTTAATCACTGGACCAAATCTCGTGCTGGGCCCTAGGGAAAGTGTCAGTAATTACAAGAAGTGGGATGCCTCCTAAAGAGAATGAGAGCTCTTTAGCTTCAGTCTTCAGGCACACCAAGGATACCTGGGCAGGTATTTAGCCTTCCACTGGAAATAATGAGCTGGAGAAGGGGCTCAGTAGAGTCTTTTTAGTAAAAGCTTTGGGACCCCTTGCCACAGGAGGCTCTGAATATGAAGAGTTTTCACAGATTCAGAGAGAACTGTACTAATTCTTGGAAGAAAAACAAACCATTGCAGCCTTACAGTCTGCTGGATACAGAAGGATTTAGGGAGGTCCTGAGCTGCAGCTTGTTGTCTTGCAGGTGAAGACATCAAAAATGTGACTTGGTCAGTGAGCTACAGAGGGCAGTGGGGCTGTTCTTCCATTTCCATTCCTGGGGTGTTTGTTAGGGAGAGCAGTGGTACCCAATGAGTCTGCCATAACACAGGTGAGAGCCTTCTCTGCAAGATTTACAGTCTGCCTGTGTGGGCTGCAAGATGTTTTTGCAAAACATTTCTAAGCTATCCAGCTCTTTGTTTCTCATCACATTGAATTCTTGTTTTCTAGTCAACCTTTTCTGTTAAGCAAAAAAAAGAAAAGGTGGGGAAGAAAACTCGTGGATGGTAAATAATGGTGAGGCTGAGTGAATGTGCAGAAGAGCAACTTTGTAAGTCAGGAAATAAATGCAATTTTATTATATTTTTGATGTGGGAGGGGCAGAGAAAATATAAGAGCAAGGACAAAGAGAAGCAGGTGATTATTTCTCAGAATGAGGCATAATAGGCAACGCTGTAATGGGTGCTGAGAATTTCTTTCCCTGCTGAAGTGGCGCACTCACCTTTTCCCACGTGAGGAGCCCTTGCTGTGACAGCAGAAACCTGAGCATTTCCCACGTGAGGAGCCCTCGCTGGGTTTTGTTTGGCAGCCCTTTGGTGAGTGGGGGCCAGGCACTCCCAGCTGCAATCACAATTACAATTTTCACAATTATTACCTCCCATCCCCTGGGGGCTCAGCTCTGTAAAATCAAATCGCAGCCTCTTCATCACGTGGCGCTGCTCCCTCTGACGGGGCTGTGGGCACTCCAAAATCACCTTCTTGGATGGGTGGTCCCAACCCCTCTGCATCCTTTGGAGGCATTTCTGCTAATTTGAGGTGTTCCCACGTGCTGCAGTGGGAGAGAACTGCTGGAGGTGTTTAACCCCTTGATCTGCCATCCCTTCCCCTGCATTGCTTCTCTCCCCCCATTCCTTGCTTTGCTTCCCCATTTTCCACAGCTCCCATGGTAATGTTGGAGATTAAAGCACAGCAAAAGAACTCTCTTCTCATCCAGAAGAGTGTTTTTTTGTGTGGTTTGGTGGTTTGTTGCAGTAACATTGTCGTTTGTTGGTAAAGAATAGAATGATTGTGTTGTTTCTCTTGGTTTAAACTGTGCATTTATGAACATTAGTCATGAGCACAGACCAATTTATCTTATGAAAAAAGGGAAATAAAATCTTGATAAAACCTTCCAGCTTTCAAAACTCCTTCTGTTCATTGTTTATGTATAGTTCTGCAGCCCTGGATATTTTTAGATTGGTACTCCCAATGAAACCACAAGTTTTGAAAGTTTAAATAATGCATTAATACATCTTTATTGAGATCATCTTTGCTCCTACATTGTTCCAGTTTTTTTTTCATTTACTCATTCAGCAAACTTAAAACTTTGTTTCTTTTGCTCAGCTTAGCATACTTTTTTTTTTTTCTCCTGTCTTCAGAGATATAAATTTTGTAATGTAAAGCATTTGCAAAAAAACCCAAAACACCCAAACAATAGTTTATTGACTTGGAATGACTGGGAATGTGTCCCTTGCTGTTTGCTTGGTTAACCACATCACAAGAAAGTCATATTCTTTACTTCCACTGGCCACTTCAGTGTGCTATTTGCTCAGAATGCTCTTCTCAAGCTTGGGCAGGAGTTTTTCGTTTTTATCACCTCCTCTTGGTTTTCCCAGGGGCATTGTTAGCCTAGCAAGCCATGATGATTTTCATGAAATGCCGTGATCAGTGAAAAATTACCCTGGCCAAGTCTCAAGGTGATACCCGGAATGTTGTGTGCATTTCCTGTGATATCAGGGACGTTGTGTGCATCTCCTGTGATATCAGAAACCTGTGCATTTCGTGTGATATCAGAAACATTGTGTCCATTTCCTGTGCTATCAGAAACCTGTGCATTTCCTGTGATATCAGAGATATTGTGTCCATTTCCTGTGACATCAGAAACCTGTGCATTTCCTGTGACATCAGAAACCTGTGCGTTTCCTGTGATGTCAGAGACATTGTGTGTGCTTCCTGTGAAATCAGGAACGTTGTGTCCATTTCCTGTGACATCAGAAACCTGTGCTTTTCCTGTGACATCAGTAACGTTGTGTCCATTTCCTGTGATATCAGAAACCTGTGCATTTCGTGTGATATCAGAAACATTGTGTCCATTTCCTGTGCTATCAGAAACCTGTGCCTTTCCTGTGATGTCAAAGACATTGTGTGTGTTTCATGTGAAATCAGGAACGTTGTGTCCATTTCCTGTGACATCAGAAACCTGTGCATTTCTTGTGATATCAGAAACATTGTGTCCATTTCCCGTGCTATGAGAAACCTGTGCATTTCCTGTGATATCAGAGATATTGTGTGCATTTCGTGTGATATCAGAAACATTGTGTCCATTTCCCGTGCTATCAGAAACCTGTGCATTTCCCGATGGAGCCTTGGTACAAGACGTGCCATGTGCACGTGAAACCCACCCCGGTGGGTGTTTATTTGGCTTTCCTGGCCGCTGAGGGCCGAGAGCAGTCACACTGAGCAGCGTGAGGAGGCTCCACACAGACACATCTGTCCGAGGCTTTTTCCGCGTGCCGAAGCCTTGGCGACCTCGCGAGTGTTTGCCCTGCAAACGCCACGGGCTTTTCTAGGTCACTGAGCGTTGCAGGAGAAATCCCCGCTCTGACCCCATATGGTGAAGCGTCAGAAGCTAAACAGATTGGCAGGGCAGGGTCAGAATGCACTCTAATCCTTGAGGACATCAGATGCTGTTTAGCCAATTCAAAGCAGCTTGACATTCCTTTCACCAGTGACACTTTATTTCTCTGTAATGGCTCTGTCACAAAAACTAACTGCAGCAGACAGATTTGATAGGAATTTCCTGGAGTCGTTTCTGAAGAGGTGGACAGGGTTTAATTCTAATATATATTGTGTTTTGGCTGGTTTGTACAACAAACTACATGGCCTGGGAGTGGAATAAATCTCTGGCTCTTGCAGTTTTTCCTGAACGCATTACTGGGTCATGAGGGAAGAGATTATGCGCTTTGAAGTATTGTGGTTTGGTAGTCAAATCACAGAGGTGATAGATAGGCCTCCTGCATTCTATTTTCATAAGTATTATTTGCTGTGAATAAAAATCCCATTGCACTTCCCTTGACTTCTCTCCTGCATTCCACGGCACGAAGTGAAAAAGTGGAGCTGCAGAGAGGGAGGGACCTCAGGAGGCTCCTGGGCCCTCTCCTTATGCAAGATGGAATCAAAGCACAAATAGATGCTGGCAAAACTCATACTAAAAGATCTCTAATGATAGTAACTTCACACCTTCCCTAAGCAATCTGTTCCAGGGCTGCAATAATGTAATATTTTTAGGCTGGCTTTTTAGCTCTTCTAACCATGAAAACAATGTGGTGGAGTGCAGGAAGGAAATGGGGGGATTTTGTATGGAGAAGCATTGAAGTTATTTTTTCCTAGACAGCACAAATGTTGCTTCTCTTCCCATTTATTGTTATGGTAAAACATCCAACTTGCCAGTAGAGTGTGTGTGAATGTGTGTGAATTCATATATATATATGTATATATATATACATTGAAAACTGTAACACCATCAAAATTATTTAGAAAGAAACCCTGTTAAAATTGTGAGAGATTTATATCCCTGAAGCTGAAGGACTAGGGAGAGAGAGATACTATTCCCAGCAGTTCTCTTTGCCAAAATTTGAGCTCGTTAGTTTGTACATCTCTTGTCCTCACCTTTAGAGGTGATCCAACACTTTGTGCTGTCGTAGAACATGAAGAATCTGGCATTTGTGGAGTGTTTTGTTCTTCTACTTCTCCTTTCATATCAGCTTCTCGATGCTTTTGCTTTACTTTCATCTGGTTGGTTTTATCAGGCCAAATTTTTCTCTAAATAGAAGAGAATTGTATTTCCTGTTAAATAGCTGCGTTAAACTGCATATAAAGTCATTCCATGTAGAACACACATATTTGAAGGTGTGTGTTAATGTTTTGGGGTTTTTTCTCCTGTGTATTTAGAGTCTTCTTTATGAACTCATCAGGGTCAATTCTGGCTTGTAAATCCTAGGCAGAATTTCCTTAGATACTGATCAGGCTGGAATTACAGCTTGAGGTGTATTTGCTATGAGAGCACCATGAATAAATCTGTGTATGAGCTCATGGTAAAATTACCCATATAATTTATTTATAAATTGACCTCTGGAAGTATTGTATATTTTTGGAGTGCACTTGCAGCTGGAGAAGTATCTCAGCTTTTCATGCTGTTCAGCTTGAAATACAGGGTTATTTAGCTCAGGCACTCCAGAGTTTCCTTTAATCTCCACAAACTACTGTTCTTCCAAAAGCATCATTGATCATCCATCTCCAAAATTGTTCCTCCTGTTAATGGCTGCTGCTCTTTTTCCCCTCCCACTTTTTCTCTAATGTACATTCATTTAGACATACTAATTCTATGACTGTTTTGTCTTGTCTCCCTTTAGAAACAGAGGGGTTTTTTTACTTTTCAGTTTTACTATAAAGATTGAGTGCAACCAGAAATCCTAGGGTTTCAGAGATTAGATTTCCTAGTTTTTAAAAAAATTATTATTATTTTAAAATTTACTTTATGTTTTTTAATTTTTAAAAATTATTTTTAATTTTGTAAAATTATTTTAAATTTTTATTTCTATTACTATTTTTATTTATTATTTGTAATATTTTATTAATGCAAAAATTATCATTATTTTATTAATTTTTATTATTTTAAATTATTACTTTTAATTATTTTTTTAAGGATTAAAAAGAATAGCAGCAATTTTGACTAAGGCTCAAATATCAAACTCTATCCTCTCCCCTATTTTGGGCATTTTTAAATCCATAAACAACTTGTTCAATAGCATCACTCTAAAGAGTCTGGCATGGCACAGGGAATGTTTGATCTTTCCCTGTGAGTGCTCTGAGGGCTCTCTGCAGCAGGGAGCACACACAGTGCTGCTGCACAAAACTGCCCCAGGAGCTGCTCAAACTCAGCCCCAGCAGAAGAGTGGAAAACATCCTTGCAGTGTTCCTGCTCTCATTATGGAAAATAAGTTTTGTTTTTGAGTTTTTTTTTTTTTTTTTTTTCCTGGAGTCATTAGTAGACCTGATTCCTCAAACAGACATTTCCCATCTCAGGTTATCTTATTTTATAATTCCGTGCTAGGAAAATTGGTTTAAATCCTTGGCTTGCTCAGACGATGTTTAAATTTTAATCTGCAGTGAATAACAAGTGTGGAACTCTTTGTTATCTGTCAGCATTTTAGACTATCCAGTGGGAATCTTGTGCAACTTCACAGGAGACCCATCTGTTTTACTCTTCTTATTATGCCAATCAAAAAGTCACTTCTAATAGTAAGAAGAGCCACACATTTTTGGTGGGTTCACAGAAGAAAACGAGCCTCCCCCCATCCCATGAAGAGTTGTTTTAGTTCTAAGAACTTAAATTTCTGAACAGAACCCTCAGTGAGTTACCTTTTGAGTCAGATTTTAATTAGTTGATGTAATAACTATTGACTTTTCTTTAGGGATATGCCAGTATTATTGATATGACAATTAAAAGCAGAAGGATTAGTCTATTAAAGAAGTACTAATTGACTTTGGTCTTTACCAGGCTAAACGATTAAGAGCTGATTGGTCAAAATAAAGTGAGCTGTGTCTGTAATTATTGAACTCGGGATTTCACTTCTTCTCCTCCTCTTTTTTTTAAAATGTTTTTGCTTGACTGATCTGCTGAATTGATAGATGTTTTCAAATGGATTTTAATTGAGCAGCATGAATAGAAATTGCAGAAGGAGCTTGTGTTTATTGTTGGTGCAGCAGTGGAATGTTTGTAGACAAAGGAGGAAGCTTTCCAGAGATCTGGAAATTGTGACATTTTGATGGTGCTGATTGGCTTAGCCACGTTTTCTACTGAGATAATTATTCATTGTGCTTAACTTTGTATCTTAATACATTGACTCTGTGACGTAGTGTGGGATCTTCAGTTTGCAAAGTGGATGCAAACTGTGCCTAATAATGGTATTTTTTTGGAAGTTGGTTCCTCTTGTCATGGTAGGAACTGAGTTCCTTTTGCCTGGACACAAATGAGTGCACAAGACACAAAGTACTTTGTTGGGTGGCTTTGTCTTGATGTTTTCTGCTTTGTCCTAACAAACACCATTTTCTGATTTGAAGTAAAATCTTAAATACTTTGTTGCCAAAAGGCACAGGAGTCATCCCTTTCTGTTTGCGGAAAAAAAAACAACTTGGAAGTCTTGAAAATATACAAAATCCATCCTAACAAACACCATTTTCTGATTTGAAGTAAAATCTTAAATACTTTGTTGCCAAAAGGCACAGGAGTCATCCCTTTCTGTTTGGGGAAAAAACAACTTGGAAATCTTGAAAATATACGAAATCCTAGATTGTTATAACAGCAGAAGTTTTATGACACCAGAATGAGTTAACACATTTTTCTTCTATGCCATAAAGTTAGAAAAATAATTTTCCCATCAGAGTTAAATTTTAGTTGTGTTGCTGATAGAGAATTGAAACGTTTAACTGCTAAATTGAAATTAAACTCCTGCTGACAGCTCTTATTTGTCACTTGCAATAGTTTTTGTGTGCCAAGCATTGCTCTCCCTTCTCTTCCCATGCAGGTATAAAGGGCACTGATGAGCTGCACAATCAAGATCTAGCAAGACAAGGTAGGACTTGAAGGATATAAATTGATCTTAATGATCTGATTCTGCTGATTTGGATTCAAATTTTGCTGGTTGCTCCACTGCTTGGAAGCCTCTGGATTCTTCTTGTGAAACTGCAATGTGATTTTATTCTCTTGAGAAAAGAGTGTTTTAAATTCTCTGCAGATTTTTTTCTCTTCTGACAGTGTGGTACTTGCACTTTGCACATTCTTCTGTTTGTCCTGTGTGCTGTAGGACAGGGGATGACTCTGGCTTGCTGATGTTTGTCACACCACTCTTAGAGCTTAAGCAGAAATTTATTTTAAAAACCCAAAAACCTTTGCATTTTTCCAAAGTTTCCTTTTGGGTAATTTGTGATGCTCACATGTACTCACTGCTGCCTGTATTTTGTGTCCAGTGACACGGCTCAGAGTCCAGAAAGGAAAGTGCCAGGAAGGAAACACAGTGACCCAGGGCAGTGTGAGAGTTGCAGAGTGCCAGCAGTGCTCAGCTGTGCTGCTGGTGGCTGCTCTGAGCCCCAGGCTTTTGCTTTGGGCTTTTGTTGCTTTTTTTTTACATTCTGTGCTGGTTTTTTGTGCTGCACTGTTGCTTGGGGGTTTTTTAGTGCCTATATTGTGCATTTCAGGAGTGCCTGAGGTGCTCCAGGGTTGGCTGGGAGCAAACCCAGGGTGAGGGAGGATGGATGCTGATGTTGGGGTGAGGAGATGGGCAAAGGCAGTGGCACAGGGCGGCCAAAAGTGCCTCCAGCTGTGGCTCTGGGAGCTCTCTGTGTCCTGGGTGATAGCACAGCACAGGAACAAGGAGAGCAGCTGCTCTGAACTGCCTCAGCTGCTCCCCAGCAGCCCAGCTCCACCCCGGGATGGGGACAGGCAGCAGGGACAGCATCTGCCCCAAACCTGCTGCTCACCCACGGATGGGGACACGCAGCAGGGACAGCATCTGCCCCAAACCTGCCATCCATCCAGGGATGGGGACAGGCAGCAGGGACAGCATCTGCCCCAAACCTGCTGCTCACCCAGGGATGGGGACAGGCAGCAGGGACAGCATCTGCCCCAAACCTGCTGCTCCATCCATCCAGGGATGGGGACAGGCAGCAGGGACAGCATCTGCCCAAACCTGCTGCTCACCCTGGGGTGCTGTTGTATTTGCAGAGGCCCCTAAGGCAGGGAGGAATGATGAATTTGACTCTTTTTTCTTAGAAGGCTAATTTGTTACTTTATAATTCTATATGATGTTAAAGAATACTATATTATACTATACTGAAGAATACAGAAAGGATACTTACTGAATGCTAAGAAGATAATAATGAGAACTCCTGACTCTTTGTAGAGTCTTTACACAGTTTGGGACTGATTGGCCAATAAGTCCAAACAGCTCACACTAGAATCTAATGAAACAATCACCTGTGGGTAAACAATCTCCAAACGCATTCCACACATGAGCACAACACAAGAGAAGCAAATGAAATAAGAATTGTTTTCTTTTTCTCTGAGGCTTCTCAGCTTCCCAAGAGAAAAATCCTGAGCAAAGGGATTTTTCCAAAGAATGTGAATACACAGGATGGTGACAGGCACAACATCTGCCCCAAACCTGCTGCTCCCTCCTCCCAGCCCAGCTCAGTTCTCCCTGGGCTGAACTCCCACTGTGACCACTCACAGCGCTTCTGGTGCAGCCCAAATTTGCTTTGTGTTTCTGTGGAAAGGACAAAATTATCATCTCCTAAAGAGAGAGATGGCTTAATTTGCACTGGAGGAACTTGCCCTAAGTGACTAGACTGAGTTTAAAGTACATTTCATGCAGGGGGTTTAGGAGGAAGAACAGCTTTCCTAGGGGAGTTCAGGAAGGACTGTGAAGGTGCTAGTACTGCAGAATACAAATACATCTGGGCAGAAACTGAGGTAGAGACAAAAAGATGTGAAATCCTGTAGTTCTGACCCAAACTTCATCCAGGAAGTAACTTTGTCAAACATTTAGGAAATAAAATACCATGGTGTGAAAAGTAGATGTGAAGAGTGGCGAGATCTTGGTGAACTGGATTAAAAATTTAAACCCAAGGATATGTGGCACTTCCAAGCACTGAGGCATCTGAGAAGCTCCACTCAGTTTAAAAGTTATTTTATTCTTTACTCTGTTTAAAAGTTATTTTATTCTTTCTCTGCATCACACTGTAGATGAAGTTGGGGTTCTTGCATGTTGTGGAGTGGGAATGTCAGTCTGGAAGGTGAAGGAAAGACCTGGTCAAAGCCCAGGACTCTAACCCTGGCAGTCACACAATTAAGGGATGTTGTAAGAGGTTCCTGATGCAGCATTGTCTGAGCAGAAAGAAATATGGCACTACCTTGTTTTTTCAGCCACCAATAAAGAAATCACTGGTTTCTAACCATAACAATATTCATTTCTTGAAAAATGGAAATAGCACGTTAGGTTTTCTATTATCCTTTTAGCTGAGCATTTTGTTTTGCTGCAAGCAAATCACCTGAAAAATTACCTGCTGAAATATAATTTATTTCATTACATGCACTCACAAGAGACTACTTTAAAACACACTTGATTTGACAGTCTAAAAACAAAAATTCAAATAATTATCACAAATGCTGTGTTCCTTGGATTGTGCACTCCATTTTATATTTTTCAGTGCAGACCAATGTTCTCCAACTAACCATTTCAAAAATCTTTAAAAGTATTTTAAAAAGAAAAAAAAAAAAGCCCAAAAGAAGTCTGAGAATCTTTTCAAAATTCATTGAAGTAGCTCTCTAATTATGTATTCAAGCTGAATTATCTTCTCTTTTTCCCTTCATTACATTCACAGTGAGAAACAACACGTTTCATTTAAATAAAAATCTCCGTGTGGTAAATCAGACTGTATATTTATATAGGAATATCAAAGAAATCTGGGCATTGACTATTCCAGCTGGAGGTCAATTATATGTCTTAAAACAGAATACATGAGATAAACAGTGATTTAAATGGACAGTGTCAATCCATCTCTGAAAAAATGGAATAACGTGGTATGTGGGGGGGAAATTATCTACAAATAACAATTGAGAATGGCACCTAGAGCAGATCAACAAAGTGCAGGCAGAACCACAAAAAAACCTGGGTTTGGAAAGTTTGAAAACTCATAATGTTTGGAATGTTTTTAATTAAAATTTGGAGGCAGCTGTTCAGCTATGAGGTGTTGCACAATCCCATGTTCATTTATCTAAGTGGAAATGAATGAGAAAATTGATATGAGGAGAACCCTTGAAGTGTGAAATTCCCAGAGTTATCTATAAAAAGTTACAGTTCTATCTTTCTGTCTCTCTAATAGCAGCAGAAATCCAGGCAATAATAGCAGATTTGGGTGGCCCTTCAGTCCAGCATGCCAGAGTCTCAAAAGCTTCTTTGCATCGTTCCAGCAGGTGTTGAATGCAGAACTCCTTTGAAAAAGCTGTTGAAAGGTTGTGGGTTTGGGAGGTTTGTGTGATTTGGGAGGACTAGCATGGAATTTGGAAGGAAAAAGAGAAGAAATTTGGCTGCTGATTGCTGTGTGGCGAAAGTAAGGTCAGAGTGATGTGCTTGTTTCAGTTTTCATACGGGTCACTAAATATCTCAGCTTTGTCCTCAGAGCTGCTGAGCAGGTGCAGGTTTGTAAAAATCAGGACACTTGTGGTCATCACCAGGTTCTAAATGCAATGTTTGTTGCCTGTCATTTGATACCGTTTTTTATTCAGTGAGGAAGAGCCAAACCTGGAGCTGACTGGGAAGTTTTTAGTCAATGAGGTTTGTTTTTTTTTTTCTAAAAGAGTTTTAAAACTCAGTGACGAAGTCTCATGAATACCATGACTTTGCTGGGAACTTTTCAGAGCTGTGGAGCTCTGGGTGTCTTTGGAAGCCCAGGAGATGCTGAGGCAGGTGTGCATTTTCTGCCACAGGAGAGCATCTCCTGCACTCTTGTCTGGCAAACAGGTGGGAAACCTTATTTTCTGTGAGACACGAGTGGAAATGCCCCTCACTTTTCTTTTTTGGAAGGGCTGGTTTGCATCTTTGCTGTTGTGAGATAGAAAGAACGAGAAATAAAGGGAAATAAAAGGAAATGTGAAGTGTATCAGATAAGGTAACCGTCCTTCTGGGCTGCCTTGAGGAGGATCCTTCCCTCGTATCTCTGATCTGAGAGGCCAAGCATCCTCCTGCCTCCTGCTCAGGATTTCTTTCTTTTTCTCTTTTTCCCCCCCTTCTTTTATCATTTTAAAGGTTTTTGTCTGCCTTTTCAACGCAAAGTGGGTCATCTTCAACCGCAAGCTGTTAAGCTTTTGCAATCCAATTTTCAAGAAAATTAACCAGCTCTTTCTTACCCAGATCATATGGGAGCCCATGTAGCCTGAGGATTTCATCTTGGATCTAGTTCTCAAATATTTCTACTCTGGTCTGTAAGATTTTATCTCCTTTGATTAGACTTGGCTATTCAGGCTTTTCCCCAGCTTTCAGAAAGTTCCATTTTTTTGTCTTTCCATCTTATATTCCACTTATTTGACTCTTCTCAAGCTCTAGAGAAGACCAAGCTCTCTTTGACAACATTGTTTTCCTTAAAATCTACAGGAAAAAAACTTTCTTAGGACCACTTCTAATCAAGCTCTTTTTTGCTAATTAGCTGGTTCTCAGAAGATGGTCCTTGTCTCTGCCAATATTGTGATGCTATAAAGTCTCAAAACGCTCATCTGTGTAATCTTAATGTTTTAATATTAAAAGTCATATTTACTTAGCTCTGTATTTTGACAGATTTCTGTAAATTTCGTTACCATGCAACAGGAAAAAGCAAATTAACAAATGTGGTGCTCTCTGGCCTGATGTCAGGAGCCTCCCAGTGTTTCTGGAGAAATATCTTCCAAATTACCTCATCTGTGAAAAGGCAGGAAAGGAAGCTGCCTGAGCAGGGAAAAGGAAGTTGTGGTGTTCTCCTGAGGGCCTCAGGCTGGTCCCAGTCCCCCCCACAGGACATTTGTGCCTTGCCACACTCCCTGGAGTGTCAGAGGGGAAAAGCCAAGGCAAGCCCTGGCTGTGCTGGTGTTGAGTGCTCCAGGCACATTTGCTCATCCCAGGGCAGTTCCTGAGGTCACAGGGCAGCACCAAAAGCCCAGGGGCACCAAAAAACCACTTTTATTGCATTCAGGCAGCCAAGGAATGGCTTTGTGAGGGATGGACACTGAGCTTCTGGAGCAGGCACTCCTCTCTGTGTCTCAGAGCTGGGGCAGTGGCCCTGCTGATCACCCCGAGCTGGGCACTGCTCCAGCCCTCCTCGTCTCACTCTGCAGCAGGATTTGCACTCAAAATCTTAATTGAGCCCTGCAGGAATTAATTACATTTTCATTGGAAAGGAAGGAAATGGTAAGATCCAAACCACGTTTGACAAACAGATGATATGCTGAAGAACTAGGAGGGGGGGGGAAGTACCAGAAAAGGGGAAATAAGCTTCAATTTAGAAACAGTTTCACATAGATTGAAAGTGCATGGAAGCAGTCATCAGTGCCTTCAATTGCTCTCAAATAGTTAATTTAATACAGGACATTGCCAATTTTCTCTAAAGAAGGCAGGTATTACATTTACTATGGGTAGAAAGAAGTATATCAAGTAAAAAGGAGGATCCTTTGCACAATTCTTATTATTTATTTCCTTCTCTCCAGAATTAATTCGTGTAGCAGGTATGCATCTCAACACTGGGTGAAATTCTCTCTTTTTTATCAGTTGGATGAGATACTGCCTGGATAATGACTCTGATTGGATCTTTGTAAACTTTTAACCACAACATTTAGACATTGCCCACTGCTGGACAATGAATATCCAGAGTTTTGCTCTCTGGGGAGTTTTGCTGCTCATTAGTTGGAGTTAGTTTAACTTCTTCCTCAGCAGTCTGCTGTGTCAGATGATGATCAATAGTAAAACTACTCCAAAACTACTGCCTGGTGAAATAAAAGTATCCAGAATGAGCATCAATGAACTTCAAACAGAACTAACTTTCTACAAAATCCTCTTTAGTTACTTTTCTCCATGCAGTTCCAAAATTTTGAAGAATGTAGTTATTGCATCAAGATCTCAGGTATTTCTGTGTTTACCCTCCTTATATACCTGAATATTTTTGGGAAAAGATTTTGACAGCAGAATTCGGAGGGTGTGATTAAATATTATTGCAGTGCTTCTCCTGTGGATTCATCTATTTTGATTTATTTGTGGGTTGTGCACGCTGGGAAGGTGCTAGAAATCCCCCTCTTTTTGTTTGGTATGAAATTGTAGTGAATAGCTGAGGGGTCAGGAGGGAAGTGAAGCACTTCAAGGACAAGTTTAAGGCACATCTTGATTTGTGTGGTGTCAGCTTCACAATGTGGAAAGCTACAGCTGGGGGCTGTCTGCTCTGGAGAGAAAATGTACTCACACTGTCAAAGCCTATGAACAAAACAGGAATGACACTGGGCAGCACAGAAGGTGCCAGACAAAAGAGAATCCAGTGAGCTCAGGAAATTACACAGGTGGTAGCTCTTTGTACTACCATAATGTGAAAATCTGATTAATTTCACAGCAGATAAGGTGAAAAAGTTGATTCTTCATACTGGGAGTCAATAGAAAATTCTCTCATCTGTCCTTGCTTGGCTTCTTCCACTGTCACACAGTTTTGTGCTCTCTGGATATTCATCTTCAAGATTTTGGTCTTGGATTTTGCAGCACAGCTGCTTTTCAAAAATAAACCAAGCCCAAATCCTGCCATCCCTCAGACATCCCTTTAAAAATTAATGTACTTGGGCGCACAAGTTCTCGTCTCCCTACAGCTGCAGCATACTGCAGGAGCAAACCAAAGCACATGGGATGATATTTCAGTGGGATTTGGCTCTGCAGGGCGTGTTGATGTTGGTGGTGGAAATTAATCACAAGCAGCATTTAGTGGGGACATGAATGGCTGGTACCTTTGTATATCCCATGTTCTAGCAGTTCCATTTGCTGGCAAAGAGGGATGAGCTCTCAGTCACCCAGGGATTTTCCTCACCCCACGGAAGGCACCTTGAATGGGCACATTTTGTGATAAACACCAGCAGCATTAACACCTGGAGCTGTGGCACAGTCCCTGTGCTGGGATCATGTGGAACAGCTGGGGTTGTCCCCGTGTGTGCTGTGCTTCCATCGGGCTCCAGCCCAGGAGTTCTGTGCTCACCATGCTGCTGTCCTGGTGTGCAGCTTGGAGCAGCTGTGCCCTTCCAGTCCCTGGCAGGGCCTTCATCCTCATCCTCATCCCAGACTCTGCCTGGACTCCTTCCCTGGGGAGGATGGAGGATGGAGATGACGCTTCAGGCTCAGGGTTTGAGGGATTTGGCATTCCTGTGGGGAGGGACACAGGAATGCCAAATCTCTGCTGGTCAGAGCCACCCAGGGGGGCTGGGGGGACACAGCTGGCAGATGTGAGTTGTGGAGCACACAGTTCTAGGCTAGATGTGAAGGGAAGATGAAGATACAGCCCAACCTTAAAGCTTAACCTGTTAGAATTAATGAAAAAGTGAAGGGAAAAATCACCTCGTTTTGTCTAGAGGGCCATGCCAAACGCAGTCTGCTGAACAGAAATCAGAGCTTCTCCAGGAAGAAAAATCACTAAAAATTTAACGTGGAAAACCATCCAGTTTGTTGTGGGAGGAACAAGGAGAAGCAGAGGAATGTTTTGATGCTGGTGTGAGGTGGTGTGGGGCAGCTGCAGTGAAATCAGTCTCTGTTTTGGCTGATGCATCAGGCAGCTTTCATAGATAAGAACAATAAAGCAATCCAGTTATTAAAATCCTGGAGGGCAGTTAGGAAAAGCAGATAGCAAAATGCATTGCTGATTTAGAAGAAAAAAGACTGCAAGAGAGCCAGAACTTTGATCGTGGGGGAATTTTATTCTGGAGATTTTGATTGTGATAACTGTATTATTTCAGATATATTTTTGGATGACAATACTGCATTCCTTAGTGAGAGAATTTGTGGAACAATCCATGGCTATTTGAGAGCTAATCCTGTAAAAAAGACAAGTCTCATAAATAAAGGAGCATGTAGGAACTAGTGATAACACTGTTATCTGAACAGACACGTTAAGAATAAAGAAAGAAACAAAAGTTTGATTGTTAAGCAGCTGATATTGAGGGAATATTAAAATGCACTAAGATTTTAAGTATCCATGTAATATATAGGGAATCATTTAACAGAGAAATTTGAAATGTTTCAGAAATTGTTAGTATTAATGGCATTGTAACTTAATTTAATTAAATTGAATTAATAAAGTAAAAGAAATTTATTAGTGGGTGAGCATAAAGAACAGTGCAAACAATAGATTATTTCTTCAGGATGTCTGCAAGAATAAGCATGGTAAAATATTTAAATTTAAGGAGAAATACATGAAACCTAAGGTCATGAGAGAAGTGCAAAACTTGGGTCTCAAAATACCAAAAAAAAAAAAAAGCATTCAACTTTTTCAATATTTTGTAAAGAACAGTGCAAACAATAGATTATTTCTTCAGGATGTCTGCAAGAATAAGCCTGGTAAAATATTTAAATTTAAGGAGAAATACATGAAACCTAAGGTCATGAGAGAAGTGCAAAACTTGGGTCTCAAAATACAAAAGAAAAGAGGTATTCAACTTTTATTCAGTATTTTACTAGATTTCATTCAATAGTGAGTACTAAAAGTGAGTGATCCAGTGGAGAAAATCTGCTGAATGTTGAGAGCAGTTGGCTGAGGTCAGTGGTGCTGTGTCTTCTCCTGGTCTGAAATAATGGAGTGAAAGGGGGATGCAGTGGAATGAAGGGGGGAGGATTTCAGCCTGCCCCACAGCAATAAAACCCTCCAACCACAGCTCTGCCCTTGCTGGCCTGGCCCAATTCTGGGGGAAATGGGGTTTCCAGCCAGGCTTGCTCTGGAGCTCTTCATGAACGAGGCCATTGGATTCATGGAAAGATTTCTCCTTGCTGTTCACAGCTCAGTTTAGCACCCACCCACTATTTTATTGGAGTTCCAGGCATTCCACCACTACACACCTACTGGGATAGAAAGTGGAGCAAAAGCAATTTAAGTCAGTTTAGTTCACACCTTTTATACAAATAAATGGCACTTTTAATAAACTCTGTAAAATACTGACAATGTATTTTTAGAACGATGTATTTTAGTTTTTTTTTTTTTTTTTAATCAAGGGCCATGCAAACGTCTTCCCACAGCTATTTTTCTACCTGTAAAAAAGGGGAAAAGGGTGCCAGCATTGCAATGGGAAGAGTTGAGGTTCCTCAGCCAGGGGTGCAGGGGTTTGGGTGCTCTCCCTGCCCCTGGATCTGCTCTTTCCCATCTGCCACGAGGAGCACAAGCCTTGCTTTGTCCCTGAGGCACAGCCTGTCCCAGGCACTGTGGGGCACCTGGGAAAGTGGCCACGTTCCTCAGGAAAGGCTGAGACACCTTCAGACCAGCTGGGAGTCTGATGCACCCAGGGGAGGCGTAGAAAACTCAGAATCATGGAGCTGGCCTGAAGTGAAGGGACACAAAATCTGAAATTCAGTCTGATACACTCAGGGGAGACGTAGAAAACTCAGAATCATGGAGCTGGCCTGAAGTAAAGGGACACAAAATCTGAAATTCAGTGTTTCAGGCTCATCTGTAGTGAGTGAAAATGTGCGTACACCTTTCTGCCCCCGACTAGAAATTCTATTATGAAGTTGATAAAAACCATTTTCAGACTGGCTTCATCAAATTGACACTTGGAGGTAAAACCTGGCTAGATCTAGCAAAAATGACTACTTACAGACAAGGAAATTGGCTGAGTTTTGCTTAGAGAAAGCTGCATAAATCCTCTTCACACCCCACAGTTTTTCTCATCCCTCTTCATCATTTTAGCAGCAAATACCAAAAGTAGCCACTTTTTAGAGGTGTGACTACTTAGGGCTTTAGAAATCTTATCACTGGCCATCGTGGAGATTGTGCCTGCTGGAGCTGGAAACCCTTCAGGTTTGTAAAACACTTCAGCATCAGAGCTGTGATTCTCTCCAAGCACAAATTCCGCTGCTCTTGAGAAGGGAGTGCTCATTCCTTGCTGGTCCGTCCCTTTCATTAACCTAAAATTGCATTATTTGGGCTGGAAATGATTTGTTTTTAGTAACAGGGAGTTCCAGTGTTCAATATTGCTGTTTTCAAGGTATCTTGGAGGGATTTTGCAATCCTGCTTCAGTTTCTGTAGTTGAAAATGCCAGCTGTTAAATATGAGAGAAAATCACGCTTCAGGGTTCTGAGAGATTAATTGGGAAATGTGTCCTCTGTATATCCTAAATTATCAACTGACATAAGGCAAATAATTAGCAACAAAATGTGTTACTCAGAGAAGTACACATTTGTGTTCTGTCTGTCTGAGGAACATTTCAATCACTGAGCTGACTGTGGCAGCAATCAGGAATCAGAAGCAAAATCAAGATCCAATTGTATTCCTTGCAGCATATGGGCCAATTATGTAATTATTCTTTAAAAAGTATATCATGGGAGCACTTTGCAAAGGGAGGAACGCAGGTTGCCTTTCATGTGGCATTTTCTGCTTTCTTAATTGCCACTTTTTAACGAGAGAGCTGATTCTGCATGACCCCAGTTAATGATTTACATCAGTTTGCTCTCCTTTTAACTGGTTCTTCAGAGAAGGGGTTTTGTTTTAATAGTTCTTTTTTTAATAGTTCTTTTTTTTTTGTGCTTTTGCTGCAGACTTGCTTTGCTTTGTTTTCTTGAATTGGGTCTTAGTGAGGTTAAGAGCAGTGCTGAGCCAATTCCACAGTAGGAAAAAGCCTTCCCAGGAACACAGGTGTAGGAGAATATTCAAGTGCTGAACTTTACAACCTTATCAGTCATGTTTTCACTTTAGCACAAACACCATTATAGCTGTTCTTAGCTATTGATTTGACCTTTGTTGTTTTTGGGGATAGGTCTTCTTTTTCCCTGCCAAATATCAATAAATCAGCCCTTGAAATGCAATGAAAATTCAAAACTTGGGTTTGTCTTATAACTTAGCAAGGCAGTCTGAGAAGCAGATGGTTGTAACCTTTATATATCTTGATTACAAGAAATTGTGATACATATGTCTGAGTTTAGAAATGGAATACAAATTCATCTGATGTCACTGTATGCAGAACTGGGGAACTGAAACTGAGTGTGTTTCTTACTGTATATGTAATGCTCTTTGCAAATTTTTGTGTGCATCAGCTTTGTTATAATTAAATTCCCATATGTTCATTAAAGAAACAAACAAATTTTGTTTTATAAATGGGACTTAGCAGCATTAGCAGCAGTGATAGCACAGTGAGTGTTCCAAGGCTGGAAACAGGAGTTCTGCCTTTTCCAGTTGTAAATCTGATTCAATTCAGACATTTTATTAATCATGACAATGTGTTGGTGGCATTTCAGCAGAGTTCAGTTCCTGTGATGCAGCAGCAAATCTCACAGAGCCAACCCCAGCCAGCCTGTGGGGTTCTCACTTCTCCTTTAAACCTGTAACCCAAAAGAAATAACAAATATATCATGAAAACAAGTAAAATACTCAAATCACAGAAGGGCCTTCCTGTCTGTGTTCTGTGATTTTCTTTGTCTACCCTTCAGCTGGACTGATCAAATTGTGTTGGTGCCATCCCAGTTGTACAATTACAGCTGCACAAAAAGAGCTGCTGTGGTCACAAACAGAAATTAGATGTATTTGAGGAGCAAGAGGCACCAAGGTATTTTAAATTTTATCTTAAAGGGTTTCTACTAAAATATGGCAACAGAAAGCAGAAATAACTTCAGAGCCACGTTACCTGTAATAATTAAGCATCTTCACTCATTAAGTTAAAGGTGAATGAACCCTTAGCTCCTTTCAACCCTTGCCCTGAATTTGGCTTGCTTTTGTACTAAACAGAAATGATGGAAGAGAGAAGAAAGGATATATTTTTTATTTTATCAAGGAAACAGAGTAAAGAAAGGAAAGATAGCTTTGAAATATCTCCTGCACCACAAGCAGGATGAATTGTTTTCCTTTCCTCCTGTCCTCTGCCCCAGCCACTCTCCAAGCTGGGCATGGTCTCAGCCCACACTGGAATAATGTCCAGGGACTTATTCACTGATATTATTTCACTGTTTGTCAAACAGTTCTGAATTGTGAGTCTTTGGGAGTTGGTTTCAAAACAAATCATAAAACTTGCCACAAATTATTCATAATAAATATTTTTCCAGCTTTCACTGCATCTGTGGCTCGCGTTGCAAAAGCACCTAGAGGCCTGAGCTGACATTAAGACAATCAGTATGCTAAAAGCTGTGTGTACAGACAGCAAAATGAAATATTTATGTGAAGAATGTCTCTACAAATAATACTTAGGGCCAAAAAGCATCAGCACATTTGGAGATTTGCTGTTGCATTCGCATTCTGTAGGATTTGGTGTGTTGTGGCTTGGGACTGTCCAGGCAGGAGAGCTCCACAGATTTATCCCATAAAGAAGGATTTTTTCAGGTGTTGTCATTAAAGCAAAGCTTTTGTCAGCCTTTTTTTTAAAACTTTGAATACTTTAAAATGAAGTGAAATGCTCTTCACAATCCCATGGTGCTCGAGCAGCCCCTGTGACCACAGAAATGGGCTGGTGAGGTCAAAGAGTTTGCATTTCTTCACAAATAATGCCACTGACTGTGAGAAGCCTGTGTGGTCAGAAAATGTCTTGGTCTTTGTGCAGCAGTTCTGGCACATACTCCTGTGCTGCAGGGCTTTGACAGTTTTCCAGATGCATATTTTAAATAATAAGAATTTTGGAGGGGACTTCCAGGTAGCTTTTTTTCAGACCAACTTCTTTGGGAATAGTATGGGGGTTAAAAAAAAAAATCAGAGCAGCAAACCAGCTATTATAACTGCATCTAGCAGTTCCTTTTCAGAATGTGTTCTTTTGCAATGCCTCTTACTCCCTGCTCAGATTAATGCAGTGCAGCTGTCACGTGAGCTGGTTCATAATAATTTTGGTAGGAATCTGTAGGGACCCAGTTAAGGTGCCATTATGACAGGAGATTAGAATGGGGAAAACACAGAGGGGCCCAAGTCCATGGAGAATTCATTAGGATGTTAATTTGATTCCTCTGTGATTATTGCAGTGAGATTTCAGTGTGAGCCTTTAGAGAACTTCTGATGATGTGGAAATGAAAAGGTGTCAGTGTGCATTACGCCGTCATTAGAAAAGAAATCAAACACCAAGAAAAAATCATGACAAGAAAACGGTGCTGAGTTTTGATGCGAACCGGAGAGCTCCTTGGTGTTCCTTCCATGCCATCTGCTCACTTATTGCGTTCTGTTCGTGCAGGATTGCTGGCTGGGCTCCCCCTGCCCAAACTGGAGCTACCCCAGGAGCCAGGCTGGGTTCCAGAGCTGGCTTCCCCTGCTCCTGGCGTTCCCCAGCTGGGAATTCTCCTGACTTGGCTGACCGGTGGGAAAGGTCGCAGCTCCAGGAGCGCTGCAGGTTGGATTTGCTGCCCAAAACCCGATTGTAGAGCCTTTCATGCCAAAGAAAAGCGTGTCTGCTTTCCCCAAATCAGGGATTTCAGGGTGTTTAAGTGGCCAGAGTCAGTTTGCAAACACCCTCAGTCAGGAGGAGCTGCTGGCAATTCAGCCTGAGGACTTTTGGGAAGGAATCAAACACAAACTGGTGGGCACTTCTGTATGTGCTCTGCCCAAGATCTTTTGTGGAACTATTTGATAAAATAGAGGTGTGGAGTTAAAGAGTTTTGGCTATTTTTTTTTTTTAGGTATATGATTTTTAAGCTCCTGTTTGGTTTTGATGATCTGGAGTTGTGTGAGAAGCTTGAAAAATAGAGTTTGAGTTGAAGTAGAAAAAGGTTTTCTGAGGTTTTTTCTGTACTCATGTTCTATAAATTATGACTGTAGGTGGACACATCTTCAGGGACTTATTTGCATGAATGTTTTTGTGTCACAGGAGCTGTGTTTTGTGTAGTAGGATTTCCACTTCTCCAAAGTGTTTTGTGCCACTAATTCCCCTCTGCAGTGTCATGTTCCATGAAAATGAGCAAACAACCTTCATTTCTTGTAGGTAGGAAATCTGTATTTTTTCCATGTCGTGACTGCTGTTGCTGATAAATGGAATAGGATTATGGCAAAATGTTCTGTGAACTGGAATTATGTCCTGTGACAGGAGCCTGGCTGTAGCTGCTCTGTTAACTCTGCTTTTGCTATTCATCACCTGCTCTTGTTGTTCATTTATCTGTTCTTTGCAATAACAATTTGCTGGTTGGCCAAGGTGAAGCAAAACCTTCCTGGATTCAACACTTCCAGGATCTCTGAGTAATTTGCATTTATGAGTCGAGGTGTTTGAGTTTGATGAGGCTCTGATGGTTCCCCAGGAGATCTCCCACTGCAGCATTCCCCAGGTGTCTCCTTCAGCAGCTCTGGAATGCTGGGGGCTCTGTGCAGGGCAGGGTTTGTGTGTGTGCCATGGCACACAGGACCTTTTCTAATCCCTGATAAACCAGATTGATGCAGGAAGGAAATGGCAAGTCACAGACAGATTTGTTTCCTAAGTGTAACAACTACTGTGACTGTGCACGAGTGCTCCTTGGGGAAAGGCACATTTCCTCTGCAAGATAACTTCTGTTAGATAAATTCACTGACTGATATATAACAGATGTATTTATATCTCATAAATCAAAGTTATATTAATAATATCTCTAATAGATTAATCAGAGACTGAATTCACTGTAACAGAATTAAAGCAAAGTTATTTTTAGAAGTGAGGTTGACCAGAAATGGTGCATGTTTGCAAGTAGAAAATAGATTAGGCCATGTTAAACTGTAAAATAAACAACTGGCTTTTTTGTGTCTTGGCTTGATCCAAAATATGTTCTGCCAAAATACAGAGAGAGATGCTCTGAAGGAAAGCAGTGTCTGTCTTGATGTAAAACCTTCCTTGCAAGAGTCTGTCAGCTGAGACGAGGAGAAATACAGCCCAGTTAATTCCTAGGAGTGCCTCTGCTGGCCTGAGATTTGATTCTGGAAGCTCAGAGCCCTTAATGCATCTCCAGAGCCCCTGGAGTTCCTGGTTACAGAAGTGACAGCACATTCAGGAGACCTGAGTTTGAAATGGGTTGCAGGGACTGAGATCAGTTTCAGCTGGGCACAGATGTGCTTCCCACGGCCCAGATGTGTGTGCTCACCTCCAGCAAACAATCCTCTCTGCCAGGACTGAAATGGGGCTTAGGGCTGGGATTTATGGGCACTGAAATGTGTGCATGGAGCTACAAAAATGGGATTCCAGGCTCTAACACATTTCTCCCCAGCTCCAGCAATTCTTGCCTAAGAACGTGTGTTGAGTTTAAACCTTGGGGAAAAAAATGAGCTTGTAATTTGTGTTGTAGAGAAAGTTTAGATCAATCACTTTTTACACTATTTCACAGTTCTTCGTTTCACACACTTGTGTAGCTACTTAATAAAAATACATCATGCATGACTTTGTGCTATAAACTGTTAATTTGTAATAATTTTATGTCATCTACTGTAATTATGGCACTGTGCAATCTGTACTGGTTGACAATATTTTGGCAGAAGCATCTACTGTAATATTTACAAGGCATTTCTGGCACAGTTTAGTTTTCATTGTGCTCCCAGTTATTCTCCTGAGTTATTTGGATACCAGTTTATAAAAATGTCTGTTGTTTGCTTTGCTTCTTGACTAGTTAATCAAAAACATTTTAATATTATGGAGCTTTTCAAGAGAGAAATTATACTCCAAAAAATCCATTATGCACAAACAGAGAAAGTAATGAAGTTCTGCTGGTCCTGAAGTAATTTCACACCATTTAAAGCTAAGCTCCATTGTTTAATCATTTCTAATCATTTGCTTATAAATTCCAGTCTGACTCAACCTAACTCTGTGGAAATTTTTTTTGCTTAATTTTAATTCTCATTGTGCACTGAATAACTGGGGTAATTCCCAGACCTCTGCAGAAGTCACAGTGAGTTTGGGTGGCTGGGCTGAACAAGCCTAAGGAACATGAACTGCAGCCCCAGCTTTCTAGAAGAGCTCTGTGCATTTGGAGCTCTGTGGAAATCGTGCACTTATTTATTTGTAGTAGGTGCTTTGTTATCCAAATGGAAGCTGCAGCTGCTGAACACATCTTGAAGCAGATCTCTTATTTTTGTACTTGATGGGAGCTTCAGCTTCTCCCAGATCCAGATGACATTAGTGAGGAGGAGATTATCATTTAATTTATATAACTTTAAATTTCACATTTGCATTTTGTCCATGTGTCACTAAACATACCATGATGGAGCGTTTAGATCTTGGTGTGAGATGAAGGGGAGGCTGTGTGGCAGTGAAACCCGTGCATAAATACCTGGGAGAAAACGATTCTGCTCTCATTTGTTAATTGCAGATCGCTGCTGCTGCAGACAGGGAGTTGTGTGGATGTTTATGGCTGCAGTTGCAGATGAGCGAGTTTACATTTGCGTTTTGATTTGGATCAGGAGTGTGGGTGTGATCAGGAGGGCTGTGCCTGGCTGCCTGCAGGTTCACGAGCACCAGGAGCAATCCTGGAGCTGCCCGTGGTTTTTGGGGGTGAGGAGAACCTGCACCTTCCCCCTTGGCTGTCACTGGTACCATGAGCCACCTAGAAACCACTGACGCCTTCAGCTGGCCGTCCCTTGGGCCAGAAAGGACGTGAAATACGTGGTGACACAGCTGGAATTTCCAGCTGTGCCTTGGTTTGTGGATGGTGCAGGTGGGCAGGGCAGACCTTTCCTCACTGCACTCTGGCTTTGGGGCATTCCCTGCACAGGCTGTGGCATTTTGGGAACCCTGCCAGGCACTGGGGGAGGCTGAAAAGTCAATTCCTGCTGCTGCCCGTGGCCATGAAGGTCCGGCTGGGCCAGCCTGTCTCAGCCTCACTCTGTGGAAATTATTTTGCCTAATTTTAACTTTAATTATCTGCCGGGTAAGAGGTGTAACTCCCAGGGCTCTGCAGAAGTCACAGTTAGTTTGGCAGCAGGAGGCAGAGCTGTGCAGCAGGGCATGGGCTCTGTGTGTGCCCAGCAGGGACCCTGGAGAGCAATCATTGCAATTCAGGCACCTTGACCAGGCAAAGCTCAGGCTGGTTGGGGCTGCAGGTTTTTACACTGGAGATGTTTCCTTAAGGGATTTTTCTCCTGACATTTCTGATTTCTATTTTAAAGCATAATAAATATTCAGTTATCATTTAAATTATTTTTGTTTATGAGTTTTATTTGCTCTTCCAATCATTATATAAATATTTTTATGCCCTGGAGAGCTCTCTTTAGCAAATCAACAAACTTGTGATCTATACTAATTGAATTATGAATCGTTGCAAAACCAGCACCAACAAAGGAATGCGGTGCTGTTGTCCTTTTATTTTTTATTTTTCTGTGTACTGTTTTAATTTCAATCCCTTTAATTTATAAGTTTCCATTATCCAGAGACAGGGCTGGATCCAACACTAATGGATTATTTTCTCTGCCAGTTCAAAGTGTTGTACGTGAGAGACACTGAGAAATCTGACACAATGCTAAATTCAAGAATGAACAAAAAAGTTTGCTCCTGCATCAACAATGAAGATGAAAATATTAGATAACTTATTCTGTGCACAAAAAAAAAGATTTATCTCTATGTAGGAAGACTTCAGCAGTTATTGATTCTGAGGATGGTTCCATTCATTTATTCCCTCCCAAATGTTTTATTTGTGATCACAAGAGTCATCTAGTGCAATTAGTGATTATGAAAACTGCCAGCATGCAATTACTCAGAATAATATAAATATTCAGAACAAGAGCCAGAAGAATATGCAGCAAGAACAAGAAATTTGAGGTCAAAACGAAAAAGGTTTTTTATCCTGTTAACAAAAAACCCAGAGAAACTATGAATAACTGTGTCATTTGCCCTGAGACAATAATGCCCTGTGTTTGGAGGTCCCACATCTGGGCTTTTGTTGTGCTGAAGGGAAGTATCCTCCAAAGGTACAGACTTTTCCCCAGGAAGATCCTGTTGCCATTTCTGATTTTATTCCAGCTATTATTGCAATGCAAAACCGCTTCCTCCTAAACAATTGAATATTCCATTGGAATCTGGAAAAAGCATTTGGAAGCTTTTAATTTCCTTTGATGGGGTCCACAATAGGAAGAGTAAAAACCTGTGTTATTGTCAGCTGGGTTTTGTTTATGGTTTCAGGCATTTTAGGTCATTTTGGGCCAGACTTTGGTTCTCTGCATTTGGAGTCTGATTTTAGCCCCTGATGCTGCTGCAAGGCTCCATAGCTTGTGTTGCAGGGTCCTTTGGAGGTGTTTTATTTTCACAGCTGACCGGTGGTTATTTCACAGCCACATCTCCTTTTGCACCTGTGTGGGACACTCCCCATGCTATTGATGTGCTTTTGTTCTGGGGGCACAAGCAAAGAAGGGGAAACCCAGCAGCAGAGTGGCTCCAGGCTCAGTGTGAGGTGTTCCTCAGGAAATGGCTGAGGTGCTGGTTTGCTTTTAAGATGTTCCAGACCTCTCTGGAGGAAGTGACTTTACAATTCCTCTCAGCATGCCTGGACACAGAGAATCCTCCCCCAGCACAAAGAGCCCCTTTCAGTGGCTCTGTGCTTGGTGTCAGAAACTGGTTTTTCATGGGGAGTGGGATTCCTGCTCAGTGTTTCATAGCCCCTAAGTGTTCCAGTCTCCAAGCCCAGCAGAGCAGCAGTTCACTGCAGAATTGATCCGTGCTGGGCTGTCATTCTGTCCTCACACAAAGACAATTCTCCACTGTGTGTGATGATGTCACACACAATTAGCAGCATCAGCTGACCCCATTCTGCTCATCTCCTTGAAATATTAAGCCAATTTCAGGATCAAGCCCTAATAACTGAGGTTTCAAGCTTGCTGTTACAGTATCCTCTTTGCCCAGACAATAATTGCACTCAAGGTCAAAGCACAGAGTTCACACACCTCTGCCCTAGAAGGGCCCAAATTTGCTGCTGGGTTAATTATAGCTGAGAAGAATTCAGAAAAGACCAAAAATTGGTGAGCTTGGATGCTTATCTCAGCACATCATATTTATTACAAAGTATTAATGAGTCTTGTACCCAATGAGAGCTGTATTTTTGAATGTGTTCTCTGCCTGAGATTAATGTTGATGCAAGTCTCCTGACACTATTAAGGTGTTTAAAATAATACATTTCTTTCATGTAAAACAGCTTCATTGATTTCAGAGGTTTATACTCAATACAAAACCACTTATGCTGTCGTTTGCTAATTAATAATTTAAAAAACGGGGATTTTGTTGAGTTTGGATTTGCATGGTTGACAACGAACTTAACACCATAATCGAAGGGTGTTCTATTTGTGTCGTGGCTGGGGGCAGAGCCCCAGACAAAGTCTGTGAAAGGCTCCAGCTGAGTGAAAAGCCCCCTCTGGTTTTCTGAAATCCTCGGGGGGAGCCTGGACGTGGCTGGGTCCAACCTTGGGGCACTGTGATATTGGGGTGAGGGTGAAAGAACCCAAAGCTTTTGGGGTCCCAGAGGAGCTCGAGAGAGCAGAGCAGATCCTGTGGGGAGAGGGGAAAGGCCAGGACTGGCCTGGGTCCCTTGGGTGTGTGCCTGAGATTCCTCTGGAAGGGGAATGCACAGCTCAGCACTCCCTGTGCATCACTGCTCTGTCTCAGCAGCTGTTCCGTGGTGTTTGTGGCATTAAAACAGCAGGGAGAGGCTCAGGGAAAATTAAATTCTGCTAAACCAGAAGCCTGAGCCTTGGCAAGACATTCCCTGGTCACTGGGAATCTCCAGAGAGGTAACTTAGGGTGGTGGTGATGAGCAAGGACGGCTGCCTGGTGAACTCTGAAATTGCAGTAGAGCAGAACCCTTATTCTGGATGCATTTTAGCAGTGCTGTCCAAAGGAATTCTTTTGACCACAGCCTAACACAGCACCTGTGCCTCCAGTTAGGACTGAAAATTCTCCCTCTTCCTTGTAAGAACCAGCATACTTTAATTATTGTTTCAGTCAGCATATGCAAAAATGATGCATTAGAAAAGAAACTTGAAAGCATAATAGTAGAAATACAGATCTGGCCCAGAAAATCCAAATTAAACATTGCAGTACATCTTGAGGTAGGAAAATACTGAATATGAGAGGAAGGATGGAAGGTGAGGCCAACTAATACAAATGTAAATCCAGTGAAATGTGGAGTTTCCAACTGTAAATAATAATAAGATCAATGTGCTAACTTTTGTACAGAAATGTGTTTCTGATCTTTAAGCCTGTTAATTATAGAGTTAAAACTTTCCTAACTTTGTTTTCCATCTGTAAAAGAAGTGATTACTTAACAAAAAATCCTAAAACAACTCCAGAAGCTGAGGCTTTCAAAGTGCTGCTGCTGTTTCCTGGGCAATAACAGAAGATTTTGCAGGGAGTCAGTAGGGCAGGGTGTCCTGTAACAGATTTTTATTCTTGTCCAGGTGTAGTTTTTATAGAGTTCTTTACAATCAAAATTCAAATGCAATTTCGAGCAGGTGAGTTGTAGTTTCCTGTTCAAACCCTGCTCCCAGCAATGTTCCCTGCTCCTGTATCCTCCTTCAGAGGCACAGGGGTGACGTTCAGGTGATAAACCCCCAGCCACGCTGGCTTTTCAGGGGTGGGAGCAGATGCAGCCTGAGAATCCTTCTCCCTGGAATTCGAGTGCCAGGGGAGCTTTGGGAGGCTCAGCCACTGCAGGTGAAGGTGGCAGGACAGGGAGGTGGAAGGAGGAACCTGTGAGGATTTCACCTTTCTCACCTGAGCAGACAGATCCACATCTGCCACCCCATTCTCCAGAGCTGCTCTGTTTTCCTCCCTCCCCGTGCCACTGTGCCAACAAGACGAGCATTTTAAATGCTGTACTTTTTAATTACTAATGAATTAGTCTCATTTGTCAGATGTCTGAAAATGTGAGCACAGTTTTTTACTTTCAAAGCCCCATTGCTTGTGTGAATAAATAGCTAAGTGGTCTTTACCTCCCAAGGGAACTGCAGTCAGGAAAAGGTGGAATTAGGCAATTAACAAAAGAAGTGAAAGCAGTAAAATAAGAAAAGAGGCTTCTGAAAAAGTTGGTGTTATTCTGAACTCCCCACAGCCATTCTGTGGGGTTCCACTTAATTGAGATGAATAACACGGTTCCATGAAGAGACCAGTGCAAGGTGCCTATTTAAACTTTGTAACTAATTAATAGTTTCTCAAGGATGCTCAGCAGTGAAGTGGGAGTGCTGCTCACGCTGTTGCTGCCACGTCTGTGGCTGGGGCTGCTTTGGCTTTGCACAGGAAGAACAAAACATCTCTGCTAGCACAGATTTGTCCATCTGTCACTGGGGGAGGGGGTCAGTTGCTGTTATCAGCATGTACTTTCCATTTCCTAAGTGCTGTCACAGCTTCACAAAAGTTGTCCCCTTTCGGACCCTTAGAACAAGAGAAGAACAAACGTGTAGGTTTAATAGTTGTCATTTTTGGCTTAGCATCAAAGAGGAATAACAAGATAATGTTCCTCAGTATTTAAATATTTGTTCCTCCTGTGATTCACTGCAGTGGACTTGTTGCTAGGAATTTTCAGGCTTTTTGTGCACATGAACTGCCCTCCTCGACCATGTGGCACATCTGTGACCATTCCATCCCACGTGGGTCTCAGAGACCTCTCTGCCTACCTGTGCCTTGCTGGAACATTCTCATAAAATAGCAGGTTTCTTGTTGAGCTGGGCTTTTGGATTTGTGTCTCACAGCGAGCAGCTTGGTGAATATTTGCAGCTTGGTGAATATTTGCAGCTTGCCTTCAGCAGCAGGCGGTCCGAGCACGCGGGACACGAGCGGAACCCACGAGCAGTGGGTTGTGACTGTCCCCCAGTCCTGGTGTCACCTGCAGAGCCCTGGGTCCCTCCCTGTTCCCGGCACCTCCCAGCATCCCTGCAGGGCTGGATTTCTCCTTCCACGCCATGGTGCCCGTGGCTTTGCACGAGCAAAGCCTGTTCTGCTTGTTGCTGGGGCTGCTTGTTGGGGACAGCGGGAAGGTTTGCTCGCTCTCTGTGAGGTCACCCCCAGGTCACAGCACAGCCATGGCTTTGTCCCTGCCTCACATCTGGGCTAAAATCCCTCTGCTCGCAGCGAGTGTCAAACATTCCAAACTACAAGAGAACATCCTTGGGTGGGCCTGAGGATTGCAGTGGGATGGATGGTCTGAATTAGAGCAACAAATCAGGTGGATTTCGCTTCGCTGGAAATCTCTTTTGTTACCAAATGAGGTGCTAAGTTTCCAGGAAACAATTGTTACTATCTTGCTAAGTGTTTATAGCTCTTTTTTATTATATATGCTTCCTTCAGGATCTCTTATTGTTCTGCTGGATGTTGTTTTCCCTTCTCCCCAGCTATGGGCCCCTGGTGTATTTTTCCAGAGGAAGTCAGACAGATATATACCAATAAGGATTTGCCATAGAGCTATTCAGTACATTATTTTTCTTGATGGCATGTTTGCTTCCCAAGCTTTTTTCTTTACTACCACTTTTCTCTGCTTCCCCAATTCAAGTAGACTTTCTGGATGTCACAGTTACTTCAAAAATATTTGGCAAACAAGTTATTTCTCACTAGGAGAAGCAACAAACTTAATCCAGGTTATCCCCTGTGCTCCTTGAGAATAGATGCCTGCTTAATCCTGTAGAGAAGTAAATACTGTCTGGAACAAAACATCTCTATGCTGTAATATTGCTTGATTTTTATTTATTTTATTTTTTTGTCCAGAGAGGGAGAAAGATTTTTGCTTTAACAGTTGTGTGAAGAGTTGAATCAATACAAGATAAGACCTCAGAGGCGTTTTCCTCCTGTTGAACTATCAGATAAGCCTGTATCACTTTATACCTTGGTGTGCAAGCCGCCTTCCTGCCCTGCTTCCCGTGGCAGCCTGTGGCTGTACCAGGCTCTAAAGTCACCCCAGGAGCTCTGCCACGGGGCAGGGTGCACAGAGCACAGCAGGCAGCTCAGGAAATGCTCATTTTCTGTGACATTTGGTGTTGGCTCGTGGCTGTGCTCACTGTACCTCTGAAACGTCACTGCTCAGAGATGGATGATGTTAAAGTAAATTGGGAATGTGCTGAGCTGTGCTCCCTCACAGGTGTCCCTTTGCTCAGTTTCACACCGAAGCTCCCTGCCAGGAGCAGCCTCCCTATGGCAGGGCACTGGAGGGTGAGGGGAGCCAGCAGAAAAGGGGAATGCTGGAGAGTGCAGAGCAGCCAGGCGGGGACTCCGTGAGCTGGGGTGTGGCACTGGCACGGTGGCATCACAAACGTGGCACTGGAATGGTGACATCAAAAAATGGCACTGGAATAATGGCATTAGAAAAATGGCACTGGCGCAGTGAGATCACAAACATGGCCCTGGAATAATGGCATTAGAAAAATGGCACTGGAATGGTGGCATCACAAACATGGCACTGGAATGGTGACATCACAAAAGTGGCACTGGCACAGTGACATTACAAACATGGCACTGGAATGGTGACATCACAGAAATGGCACTGGAATGGTGACATCACAAAATGGCACTGGAATGGTGACATCACAAATATGGCACTGGAATAGTGACATCACAAAAATGGCACTGGAATGGTGACATCACAGAACTGGCACTGGAATGGTGACATCACAGAACTGGCACTGGCAAAAATGGCACTGGCACAGTGACATCACAGAAATGGCACTGGAATGGTGACATCACAAAATGGCACTGGAATAGTAACATCACAAAAATGGCACTGGAATGGTGACATTACAAAATGGCACTGGAATAGTGACATCACAAATATGGCACTGGAATAGTGACATTACAAAAATGGCACTGGCACAGTGACAGCACAAATATGGCACTGGAATAGTGACATTACAAAAATGGCACTGGCACAGTGACATCACAGAAATGGCACTGGAATGGTGACATCACAAAAATGGCACTGGCACAGTGACATCACAGAAATGGCACTGGCATGGTGACATCACAAAGCCCCTGAAAGGCAGGCCCAGATTCTCTCAAAGCAGTGCTGTTCTGTTTGCTCCATGGGATGGAAGGCTGCCTGGCTCAGCTTTTGTGTCGATGTGGAGGCTCTGCTTTCACAAACCCACACAAACACACCATGTTTTAATGTCACTTTTTAGAACCAGCTTGATGCAAAGGTGTTTGACTCTTTTGTTACTACCATTTTATATGTTGATGTAAAATCATAGAGATGAGTTGATTTTCTGGAAGATGCTAGACATATCTTTTGTTTTTTCTTGGCATTTCTGATCTTCTTCGATTTTGAGCTCTTGTAATGAGCTCAAACACTGTAACTCAAATTCCCTTGAAGTGTTTGTAAAACCTGCAGAGCTCAATCTCTTTGAAATATGACACGAAAATTCACTTTTCTAGTTCTTACTCTTACTCCTGCCTTTACTTTAGATAACGAACCTTGGCAATTGTGAAGAGTAAGGATGAGTCAGCTGGGTGAAACTTTTTATTTGGCAAAGCCACAGCCAAAAGCTTGATAGGCATTGCAAAGTGATTAGCAAGCCACGTTACTATTTTCTACCTTTTGGAAGTTTATAGAGTTCTTGTTATTTGTTTTCTTGTATTTTATCTCCTAAGGAGAGGAAGTTTCTGCCATCTGGAGAACACCCCTGCCTGGTGTCTCACAAGTACAAATTCAATTTTCTCACCAAACAGAGCTGTAAAATGGTGCATGTTGGAAGGCCAATAGGCATTGCTGCCACATCCAGAAACTGCCTCAGACAAACTTTTTGTTCTTCATTCCTGGATTTGGAAACAAGAATAAAAAGAAAGGAGAAAGCTACAAAGAAAAACTATGGGAGTGGGTATGGAATCATAGTTTATTTTTACAGAATTTTTTCTTGTTTTCCTAGCTGTGAGCAGTTTGAGAGCTTTACTGGTTGATGTGGAAAGAATGCTACACAAACACCTCTCGCTTGCAAAGTTGTTTCCTGCCTTTTGAATTTGCTGTGCACATGCAGACCTAACTGACCAAATCACTTTTCCATGGGACAGACACTCCCGAGGCCATCAGGACTCAAGTGTGTTTATGTCCTTGCACCTTTTGGACTCAATTTTAGTGTGCTGCCACATCCAGAAACTGCCTCAGACAAACTTTTTGTTCTTCATTCCTGGATTTGGAAACAAGAATAAAAAGAAAGGAGAAAGCTACAAAGAAAAACTATGGGAGTGGGTATGGAATCATAGTTTATTTTTACAGAATTTTTTCTTGTTTTCCTAGCTGTGAGCAGTTTGAGAGCTTTACTGGTTGATGTGGAAAGAATGCTACACAAACACCTCTCGCTTGCAAAGTTGTTTCCTGCCTTTTGAATTTGCTGTGCACGTGCAGAACATGGACCTAACTGTCCAAATCACTTTTCCATGGGACAGACACTCCCGAGGCCATCAGGACTCAAGTGTGTTTATGTCCTTGCACCTTTTGGACTCAATTTTAGTGATAGAGTCTCAATTTTATATAAATTCCTTCACATGTATATAAAATCTTCTCAGTTTTAACATTTTACTTTTTACTCTGAGCTCTTTAGAATGTTTCCTCCCATCATGCAAGAAGCATTCACTACCTTCCTGTAATTTCTCTGCGTGTCATTCAAAAAGTCTTATTTCATGGAAAGATTTTTCTGTGGTAGGAAATCAGCTTTTTGATTATTTGACAGATCCCCGAGTCTGGTATCTCGCAAAGATCACATTTCTCAGGAAAACGCTGCATCTTGTGAAGGAAAGATTAAATGCTAATTTAATGGCAGTGTAATGCCTGTAGCCTTGTGCCTGCTTTGCCAAATCCCCTCTGTGTCTCTCCGCAGCGTCGTTTCAGTTTTTGTGCACGAATCCGGGGCAGATATGTCCCTGTGGGTGCTGGTGCAGCTCTGGGTGCCTGGTGCAGCGAGGTGCAGGCGCTCTCTGGGGCTCTGCCACGCTCAGCACAGGGAGTGAGGCTCTGAGAACAGGATTGTGTTGGCGTTCTGCTCTCTTGAGAACATTTTCTGGTAGAAAGAAATAGGAATATTTAAAGCGCGCATAGGAGCCTCTTCAAAATTCTCTGCAGCTGTAGTTTGACAATATTACACAGACTGAAATGTTTGCTTATCAGAAAAGCTGAAATGTTTAAAGAACATTGATCTGCATTTCTTGTCAGTTTACTGTCTCCATTGGCACAACATTTGGAGGGATTCTGATGTTATGAAATGGAGAGTGCCTCAGACTTGCATCTGCAGTGAATGCTCCCTTACCTCTTCCTGAGCCTTGGAACAATAACTCCTTCCACCTAAACACTCACAGAATGTGAAACATATGAGAGATCTGTGCAAGTTGTTCCTATTTTCCACCTTATGTTATAATGGCAACTGCTGCCAATCAGCAAAACAAGGAAGTAGGGAAATGGGAATTTTCTCTGAATGCCACTGGCTTCCTTAATTTCCTTGAAATTAGGTACAGGCACTGTTCAGCTGCTGGCATTTCTCGCAGCTGAGGCAGTGTCACTGTTACTGACACAACATGTTTAGGTGCTTATATCAACTTTTGTGTGTGCCCCGAATGAGCTCTGCCAGATCACATGATTCTTTTTCTGGTACTTCTCCAACCCTGGCCAGAAGTTGTGATAAAGGAGTCAGATGGAAAATTTCTATTAGAATGATTTTTTAAGATGCCTTTTTTTTTTTTTTTTAAGTAAAAGAAGCACTTTTATGACAGCTTGCAGCTTTTGCTGAGCAAAGCTGTGATTAGAAGGTTGTTACGTAGGACTTTGACAGCTGACTTGCAATGAGAATTAAGAGCACAGAGCTGAATGCAGACACAGAAATTGTTAGTCCTTGCCCATGGTTTCTATTGTGTAACCCCGTGTTTCTCTTTAATAGCATTGCTCCTGGGCTCTGCAGCTCTGCTCTGATTTGATCTCATTTGAAGGTGCCTTGTTGCTGTAGAACCACGGTGGTTTTACAGTAGTAAATGCTTAAGAACCTGATGGGGAAGCAATAATGGAAGTGTTCCTAATTTCACTACAATAACTCTCCATAATCTGCACAAAACACTGGCTGCTTCCTCCTGCTTCTCAGCAAAGATTTAAAAGCTGAGTGAGTTGCCATGTTACTTAAGACTTCATTATTTTTTGCAAAGTATACTCCAGAGCATTTGCTAGAACATTATGAAGTATTATCATAAATGATTAAGCTGAACTATAATTGTCAAAATATGTGAAAAAAGCACATCTGGCAAGGCTGGTTTTTCACTCCCTAATTCACATGAGTCAGTAATTCACCGTGGATCCTCCTGGCAGTGTGGATAAGTCAGACTCTGGCAGGGCAGGCGTGTGGCTCCTCAGCTCCCCCGAGCACAGCAGGCACCTCTAGGCTGGTCTAACCCCTGGCAGCCTGGACCTGAACTGGGAAAAGCCTGACTGATGGGCTGGGGGAAACAGGAAAACCATCAAATCCAGGCTCGTGCAGCCAGCTCTGTGTAACTGACATTTTATATTCAATAGCCTAAATAGTTGTGTTCTCTTGCATCTGTTGTTCCTATCCCCTTTTTTCTCCTTGCTTATATGATAGTTATACTGTCATTTCTAATCTATTCATGGCCAGTTTATAACATTTGTTCTTGTGCCAGCATCAGCCTTTAGTTAAAGTGCTCTTTTTCCTTGTGGCAGGTTAGTTCTGTGGTGAGGAAGAGTGAAAAATAGATAACATCCTTCTCAACTTTCATTTTTGTGAGGTTCTACAAACCAAAAGCCTCCTCTTTAAAAGAAGTTTTAATTCCCTCAGTCATACTCCTACTGGTGCAGATTGAATTTATGTTCCTTGGGTGGGACATTTCCAGTATTGCAGATGAAGCCTCCTGGTGCTGCCCAAATCCTCTCCTGCTGGAAGCTCTCACATCTGTGTTAAATTACAGGCTCAGGATCCTTTGCTGCTTGGACAGTAGAGCCAAATATTTTTTCTTCCAGATAATGAATGTTGCTGTAAGTCTCTTACAGCATTATATCAGTATTATGGGTGTCAAAGAGAGATCTCCTAAAGCTGTTTGTGATGAGATGGCACAGGGAGGAGGGCTGAAGTGGGGATTGCCAGTTCTTCCATGTGCCACTGAGACACAGCAATCACCTCCAGCAGATATTTGCCTCCTGCTTTCCTTCTTGTTAAGTTTAGGGAAGGTTTTTTGACAGAATTTATCTTTATGATAACATTCAGATTTCAGCTGTATTTGAGTTTGATTGTGGAGGTCTTTGTGGACCTTGCTGCTCCTTGCTGAGTGTCTCTGCAGGGATTTTGATTGCAAAAGGTGATCTTGCTGCTCTTTTCCCACTCCTTCACAGGATTGTTGCACAGGGTGCCTCTCCACCCTGCTGTATCTCCAATACTTGCAGTACACCTTGAAATTGCTCTTCTGTGATTGTCTGAGATTCACATTCCTTCTGAAGGTGTCCTCCTGTGGCTGCCCACCTTCCTTGCTTTCTTTCCTTTTCTGGTGATGACCTCTTGGGTCCTTCACTACCCTGGACCAGACCACCTTCATTACCTGAATTTCTCCTTGCCTGTTCCTTTCCCAGCCCTTCCACACTCCTCACTTGGAAAGAGCAGGCTCACAGCAGGACCCCTTTCCCCCGTTCCTAATTTTGGGATCCTGCACAATTTGCCTTCAGCGTGGCACTGGGTTAATGTTTGTAAAGCCCTTTACAAACGAGGCAGTGTAAATGCTGCTGGTTTCATCTTGCATGACTTCTGCTAGATGGAAGCAGGAGCTGAGTGGCTTACAATTACTTAACCCCTCGGTGGCCAGAACACAGTGAGGAGCTGTCTGTGCCAAGGGCCAGCCCTTCTGCGTGCCTCACCCCCCAGAGGTGTGCCAGGGGCACTGGGGCTGTGCCTGGCACATCCCTGGGGCTGCCTTGTGCCATCTGCATCCTCTGCAGTGCCCAGCTGAGGGGCAGTGCCCTGCTGAGCCTGCTGCAGCCTCCCTGCTGCAGCTCTGGGGTGCAGGAAGAGCATCCTGAGCTGTCCCAGGCAGTGTGGCCAGAGGAGCCCCAGCTCTCTGGGGATCTCAGCACGAAGCTCTCCTCACCGTGTGCCTGGAGAGGCTGAGCTGGAGCTGCCAGAGCTGTGCCAGAGCTGCTGAGCAGCACAGTTAGGCAGGCTGTGTACAGAGGGGGGCAGTGAGGATTCAGCAGCAGGCTTCAATTGTCATTTCTGAGCAATTGAATAATAAATTGGCCTGGAAAGCCTTGAATATTTTAAGGCTTGAAATAACAACCGGGTTCTGCCTGTTGTGTGCCGTGTTTGCTGTGCTGGAGCTGTCCAGGTGCTGGTCAGGGCAGGAATGCCCAGAACGATTAAAAACTCGAGGCTGGCATGGGGGATCCCGAGCCATGTGTGCTGTGATGAACTCTGTGTGTGCAGACACGAGGCTTGACTCCATGTTTCTCAGAAGGCTGATTTATTATGTTATATATTATATTAAAATGCTACATAAAAACTATACTAAAAGAACAGAGAGATCAGAAGGCTACAAAGAACAAGAATAGAATAGAATGCATAACAAAATCCTGTGACTGCTCACAGCCTTGGCACAGGAGGCTGTGATGGTCATAAATTGAAAACAATCCACATGGACCAATGGAAGATGCACCTGTAGCATTCCACAGCAGCAGAAAGTTATTGTTTACATTTCTTTCCTGGGGCTCCCAGCTCCTCAGGAGGGGAAAAATCCTAGGAAAGGATTTTTAATAAAAAATCGTAGCTATACATGTGCTCCCCAGGGTGAGCTCAGCGAGTGCACAGGGACATTTCCTGGCTGTGGGACAGGGGAGGGGACAGGGCAAAGGGGATGGAGTGACAGAGCTGGGCAGGAGCAGCCCTGCAGGACAGAGCTTGGCATTGCTCAGCATCCAGCTGCTGTCAAGCACCAGGTACCTGCAGAGGAATTTGGTGTGCAGATAATTTGCATTTTATGTATCTGTGGGTTTTTTTAATTATTTTTCTTTTTTAGTGTTTCTGTTGGCAGGTAGTATGTTTTTATTTAATAAATCTTGATGGATTTTATTCCTACATAAATTTCTGTCACTTTTAAGCCTTGTAGGTTGTTTTATGTTAGTAAATAACCTTATTTTTGTATAAATACCGCCGCTTGTAAATTCCAGTTTTGCAAAATCTTGGCAAATTTTTGTCATCTTTTTAGCTTCTTTTTTTCTGCTGGGGAAAAAAAAAACTCTAGAAAATTTTTTATCATAATCTTCTATTTTTGAATGAAAAAGCAAGTAAGGGGAAGCATATATCTGTGAGTGGCATCCTGCAGAGGAATTAATTCTGTCCCTTTGCTCATGTGAAGTGCTCAGGTTCCCTGTCCTTGGTCCTGCAAGCACGAGGACAACAAGCTGACAAGGACAAGGATGAGAAGTTGTCAGTGGTCAGGAGGAAAGCACAGCAGGGGCTGGAGGTGGGGCAGTGGCCACAGAGCCAGGGAGCACCAGGGGTGGTGGAAAGGGTCAGGAGATGATGGAAAAGGATCAGGAGCACCAGGGGCTGGTGGAAAGGATCAGGGGCTTGTGGAAAAGGAGCAGGAGCACCAGGGTGTGATGGAAAAGGATCAGGAGCACCAGGATCTGGTGGAAAAGGATCAGGAGGACCAGGGTGTGATGGAAAAGGATCAGGAGCACCAGGGGCTGATGGAAAAGGAGCAGAAGCTGATGGAAAAGGATCAGGAGGACCAGGAGCTGATGGAAAAGGATCAGGAGCACCAGGAGCTGGTGGAAAAGGAGCCTGGCAATGAAGAGAAAGAGGAGTGGATGCAGGTGCAGGTTGGAGGAGAGGCAAAGAAGGTTCAGAGTAAGAGGGGAGGAGCTGGAGAAAAGCTCAAAGGCTTCTGAGGGCTGGGATCAGCTGGAGGAAAGGAAAAGAGCCCCATTAGCAAAAACTGCCAACAAAGGGAGGAGAGGGAGCACAGGAGGCAGCAAGGAGGGAACGCACAGCAGGGCAGGGGCTGAGTGGGGAAGGTGAACAATGGGCAGGTGCAGAGCAGAGGAGGCAGTCCTGGGGAAGCTGACCTGTTGAGAGGGTCTCTGGAATGTGATCCCTGTCGTTGCTGGAGGTGCCCAGGTGTGAGTGGCCCTGTGGTGCTGATTTTCCCACACTGGCCATGTGGAGGGCAGCTCTGTGGGACAGCACAGCACAGCCTCCCTGCAAGCTGTGGGGACCCCTGCTTCATAAAGACCTCTCAATCTATTCATGAGCCTCCTACAGACCAAGCACAGCAATGTATGAAGACCTCAGAAATTATTTATGATGCATTTACAGCATAAATAGCTAAGCTGTCAACTGTGATTGTAAAGTTCTTCCTCTACTCCTGCACTGTGCTTTTCATTTAATATGGCTTTGTTCAGCTTAGAAACAAACCAATCCTGTGATGGCTTTTAATAGCTGTAATAAAATATTGAGGATATAATGTCTGCCAGTGTGGTGCAGACACACGGACTGTCTGTGACTGTGATGTTAGAGAGAGTTAAAAGGGGATGGAGATGGAGGGGAGACTTCTGGAAATGGAGGGAGGAAAGCTTTGGAAGTTTTTGGAAGGCTTGAGTCTGAAGAGGATCTTTTTCCCCCAGCAGTTCTGGATTTCCAGCCTGAGGAGGAATTCACCAGATACTGTTCCCTTTGATACTAAACCTGTGTGCCCCCGTAGCACCTTAACTTGGTTAAACAGGATAGTACAGGCTCTGTAAACAAAAATCATTGTGAAACTAAGAACATGGAACGGCTGCTCTGGCATCAGGGTAGAGCTGCACAAACATTTGTCTCATCCCAGACAGAAGGTGCCATCCCAAAGCCACGTCACCATTAAAATTACAAAATGCAGACTTCTGGACTGTGCAAGTCATGATGTAAATTGACTGAGTTCCTTCCTCAAACAAGTCAAGCATTTTGTCCAGTTGTTAATGGGAAGAGAGAGTTTTGGAGTCCCATTACCCCACAGCAATTCTTCATGGGACTTCCCAGCTGCAGCTAAATCACGACCACTTGCTGTACCCCAGCTCCTCTGTCAATGCTGTTTTTCAGCTCGAATATGTGTTCTCTGGCTGTGTTTATGGATGGCACTCTGAGCAGTGTGCAGCTCTCATTTTGGAAAGCTGAACAAATCAGGCTCCGAGACGCTGCCCGTGGCTCCCACCAGAATTCCCACTGCAGAGCCCCCAGCTGCACTCCCTGCACCACTGGCTGCATTGGTGCTTGCTGTTTGTCCCCACCCTGGCCGATGTCACCAGACCTCTGTGACCCTGCACTCCTGGGCCTCACCCCTGCCAGCAGTGCCAGCTGCTCAGTGGGGGCACAGATCTTGGGGCAATACTAATAATGAGGAATTTCTTCTGACAGGAGAGGGCTGAAAGTGTTTGTGTGTGGCTCAAGCTAGAGGAGCCTTTAAGTGATGCTTAAAGAAAAAATAACTGCATTTCATGTATTGCTGTAGGAGATAAAGAGGTTTTTTTGGGATTTTTTGGATCAGGTAAAGGAGTTGAGTAATTTTTTGGTGTTTCTGGGTCCGTAGAGAATGCAGAAATTGAGGAAGGAAGAGACAGAGCAAGGAAGACAGAAGGCAGTGCCCTGTTTCCTGCAGAGCCCGTGCCAAGGAGAGATTTCACACATTACAGACTGCATTAGAATTAAGACAGGAGGAACTCTTTTATTTACTGGCTTCTGCATGAGATGTTTTACTGGCAGTATTAACTGCTCTGTTACAGACACAGTCTGAAACTTGCTCGACACTTGGGAGAATGGCATGAGGAATCCAGTAACTAAATTTTCACTGATTTTATGGAGACTGTCAGTGGGAATGTGAAACTGGGATTAAATCAAATTGCTGTGTGTTAACAGTAATTGTTGATATATAGCATAACAAAAATTGTGGTATTTTGCTTTGACTTACCCTTCTAAACCAGCCTGAACCTTCTTAGTACTCAGAAGTTTGTTGAAAGTCTACTAATTCTGACCTCCTGAAAACCCTATTATTAACATTTCTGAATTCTGAATTCTTCTGAAATGCTGACTTTCCCTGTTACATTCATTTCCTCTATTCACTTTCCAGGCAGATTTTGGCAATGCAGATTTGTGTGAAAAAACAAAATCGGGGAAAGAGAAAACACCATCCTACTTAACACCTCCAGGAGGCCTGGTAGGGACCTGAAATGAGAACTGAAATGTAAATATTTAGTCCTGGAGTTGTGGCCTAGATGTCAAAGGACTTGTGTTGGATTGTGAGTTTCTTGGACCTTGTGTTTGTTGGACTCTGCACGAGCTCCTTGGGCACACACTCAATGACTAATTGAGTTGCCTGAGCCTCAGGCTGTTCTTTCAGAAGTGATATATTTAATAGCATAAAATCCACTTTGGCACTCCTGAATAATGATGAAATATCTGTATTTGGTTTTGGTCATCATAATCACCATTTCACTTAATCCTTGATTCTGCTGGGAAGGGCACAGTGGAGGAGCCTTACTAGACTAAACATCTTTATTTTTTTTTCCTGTAGCTGTGACAAGAGCACTTGACTCTGTGCCTCTCTCTTAAGAAATTGTCTTGGTGGCACTAAGCTTGACATGTACACAACTTGTACATTTGCTTCATGCTAAGCTCAGAGCATAAATGAGATTTTAATGGTGCCTGGAAAAGTCAGTCAAGGTTTGAAATATAGAATTATGTGGATAGCTCAGTACTCTCATATAGATCTCCAAACCGGTGCAAACCCAGTGCCTTCAGAACTACAAAAGCCTGAAATAACACGGTTTTCTCACCTGCCTCACGGAGGTGTTTGCAAGTGAAAGGCACAATCAGCAGTGCCTTTAGCAGCTTTGAGCAGTCAGTAGCTGATGTTTGCCTCCTCTTTCCCTCTCACCATTTGTTCGGTGCGAAATGCAAATCGTGCCCACTTCCCCGAGTTCCACCCTGGGGCACGAATCCTCCACCAGTGAAGAGATCGGGAGGGTGGAGGGAGCAGGAGCTGTCCCTGTCCCCAGGAGCTGTCCCTGTCCCCTGTCCCCAGGAGCTGTCCCTGTTCCCAGGAGCTGTCCTGATCCCCAGGAGCTGTCCCTGTCCTCTCCCTGTCCCCCAGGAGCTGTCCCTGTCCCCAGGAGCTGTCCCTCTCCCCCAGGAGCTGTCCCTGTCCCCTGTCCCTGTCCCTGTCCCGCAGCATCTGCATGGGACCACCATGAAGAACTGGCCCATGCAACTGAGCTGAGCATCCCAGGAGGCGGCTCAGAGTGCTGGGGATGCAGCTCAGTTCCTTCTGTTCCAGAGCAGGGATGCAGCTCAGTTCCTGTGTTCCACCCCGGCACACAGTTCAGTTCAGTTCCCTGGGATGCAGTTCCCTCTGTGCCAGCCCTGGGCTGCAGTGCATTCTCCCCTCTGTTCCAGCCCTGGGCAGCAGCTCATTTCCCTGTTTCCCAGCCCTGGGCAGCAGCTCAGCTCAGCTCCCTGGGCTGCAGAGCATTCTCCCCAGCTCCCACACGTGTCTGCAGCAGGGACCGTGTGTGCCACGCCAGCGCATCTGAGGCTGATCAAAATTCCTTCTGCTGCAGGGAAAATTTCGCTCGCTAGTGAAGGCCAAAGAAGTTTTCTATATCAGTTCAACAGCTGGTCTTGTTTTATTGATATTGAAATATTACCCTAGTTTCCAAAAATTCCTGAGGCTGGAGAGAGCTGAAGTAGGCACAATTTGAATCGCGCCTGGCACAATGGGAACCGCTCGCGCGGGGAAGTTTGGTAACAAATTCTGGTCGTTTATAACACCTAATGAATGTTGTCTCTGCTCACTCCCATTCCTGTGCACCGTGCAGTGGGTGCTGGGGCACGTGCTGCCCTGTCCTGCCTGCAGCCGGGGTGGGAGGAGGGAAATTGCCCTGGCAGCAGCCCTGGGTGCCCGAGCCAGCCGTGCTGCTCCGGGCTCTGTCAGAGCAGCCTCTGCACAGACTGATGCTCAAACATCACCTCTTATGGACTGCAATGCTGTGGCCTTTTGTAAAGGAAAGGGAATTCTGTCAATTACAGTTTGGGGATGCAGTGAGATGAAAAATCAAGGGGCTCTTCTTCCTGATGTGCTTCTGTAAAATCCAGCAGGCCGCGTTTTCTCCTGCTCCATTCCCTGTACACAGCAGAGATTGAAAGGAATTGACGTGGCAGGAGACCATGCTGCTTTTATCAGATTCATTCCAGGATAGCTTCTTATGCAAGAGGAATTCTCCAGTGGCCATTATCAGTCAAATAATAATTTCTTTGAGTCACCTGAGCACTTGTGGCTGGTGCTGTAGCAGAAGTGAGGGGGTTATTTCACAGAAATGGATGGAGTTGACTAGAAAAAAATCCCTCACCGTGGCCATTTCAGTATCCTGAGCAGAAAAACAGAACACTCTTTGTCTCCATGAGTCTTAACCTAGATTTAGCATGCTGCAGAGATATTTCTCTGACATGTTCAATGATAGCAGAAAAATATGTGGTGGTGCATTAAAAGCTATACAGCAAAGGAAGTTTGGGGAACTTAATCAGAGCCTTAGGCAAGAAAAGGATGTGTAACACTGATATGTACATTTTGCTTTTGCTGTAGTTAATGAAAAATGTTATGCCAACACTGGTTTTTGTCCCTTATGGTTTAGCAATGCAGAACCAATCCCTTTTATTCTTTGTGTTTTGTGTTTTTCTTCTCATAATGTTACTTAATCTGGAAATAAAAATGTTTGATTTCTGTCATTCCCCTTGGCTACTTCGCTTAAAATGGTGCTTAATTGTTTTCGCTTTAAAGGAACGGTGCCAGGTTTAAAGGTTGATTATATTTTCATGGGTTTTGTTTTAAGATGGCAGGGCTTTTTATATACTTCTCCTTGACACCTGTCATAACATGAGACTTTTCAAACTTGGCCACCGCCAGTCTGGGAGGAAATGCCGGTGAATTGTCAGGCTGGCACCAAGGTTTCCTTGCATTCTCTCCCAGCAATCCAGACAATTCTTTCCCTCAGCACTGCAGCAAACCCTGCTCAGGGAGCCCTCGGGGAGTCCTGCATGGCTCTTGTTGGAATGTTCACGTTCCCAGTTCCTGGAACTGCCAAATTCCTCGCTGGTTTTGGGATGGAGCCTTTGGAGAACCGGTTCTTGCTCAGCTCCTCCCTCACTCCACAGGGTGGTTTGTTTTTCTTCCTTTTCTTTTCTTTGAGTACAGATGCTGCTGCTTGTACTTTAGGTACTGGTACATTATTGATCAAAGCACAGAGAATGCACAAATAACACTTGAACTGAGGTTCTATGGAGGAGAGGAATTAACTGCTGTCAGAAGCTGACTGGTTTCTATTTTAATTTCAAGACATTTAGGATGCTTCCACTGGCACCATCTTAAAATGCTGCCAGTCCCCATCTATCTAAGGAATGATTTATGCTTGAAATTAATTATCTCTCAGCTTTTCATTTTTTTTTTCTTTAATGTTTCTCTTGGAGGCTGTTTTTTTACACTCAGGCTAATTTCTGATTACCAGATTTCACTTCTCTTAAACATGTTGAACAATTCTATTTCCCTACCCTGTTGTCTGCTTCTGTAGGTTGCCATCAAATTTAGTTCTAGCTAATTAGGGAAAACCAGTTCCATCACTTTGAAGATTGTCCTCTCCTTCATAACATAAACAGCTTTAATTTGAAGGCCACGTTCACCTCTTTAGTCTAGAGCACTAAAACCAATGAATTCCCTGCTCTGGAGGTTATGGTTCCTGACCTGAATAAAAGAGCAATAAATCAAAGTATGCTCACTGGCATTGAAGCAGGCTCCAACTGTGTGGAATCAACATGCCAGTTCCAAATTGTAATTTCACTAAAAATAGCGCAGTTTAACAATTTTGACAGTTGTAAACTTGAAGGATCTAGGCACACTGTCTATCTTGCTGTGTCTCGTATGTTCTGTCAACCCTGCAGCTTTTTTGAAAGTAAAACCAGAAAAAAAAGCTGAACATTCTTCACTTTTTTGCTAGATGTGCCCAGCCTGGCCCTCTGCACAGGGGAGCACAGAGTGAACAGTGATTTCTCAAAGGTGAAACAGAACAAGTGGCTCAAGAGTGGGAGGAAGGGTGAACTTTTGTGTCTGTATCTCCCCTTTATCACTTCCCATTTTTGGGTCTGTGTTTTCAGGAAACAAAAACAAGCAGCCATGGTGTCGTGGATCATTTCAATTTTTCATTGCTCCTCTCTCTTCTGGAGTCTGGAGAGCCACAGATGCAAACTTGACTTTATTTTCTCCTCCCAAGGCTTATCACCCAATCCTTAACTCATCCAGGCTCTATTCAGCAGACTTTTAAGCACATCTTGAATAGGAGGCACTTGATTTGGACTGTATGGGCAGGTTGGAATTAAAATTGTTCTTAAATGCTTGGATGAAACGAGCAGCACTTACTTAGCATTGGGGATAGATAAATAAAGCAAGCATTTAAACTTGTGGTTAAAGTTTGCTGGTACTGCCAAAGTTAACTCTTTAGCTGGCATTCCCCTGACAGCAAAGTCAGTGCTGCTGTGTACTGCTTTAATGCCAATTAATTGCTCTCTGCCTCAAAAAATGCCTGAGGTTGAACCACACTTTGCTTCATCAGAATTCAACACCGCTATTGGTCTGTGGGGAGGAAAAGCAGGAATTAGAAGAGACAAGAGCACTGTGGAGCAGTAATCTTTTATTTATGCGGAATGCTGTACATTTCCTGACTGTGCTGTGGCTTTTCCTTCTGCCTCTCAGTAATTATGGTGACTGGCATGTGCTGGAGCCCCGGGAGGAGTGGGACACAGGCAGAGCTGGCACCTCGCACCCCGTCTGTGCTCCCTGGCAGGCCAAGCTCTCCTTGCTCCAAGGAGAGGAGCAGGAACCTTGCAGTTTGCTTCCAGTCCTGTTTGTGGCACAAAGGACTTTGTTAGAGGGAGCTGAGTTGCTTTCTGGTTTCTCCAGAAGGGTTGCACGCACAGAAATGGAAACCTGGGTGGTGTAAACTGGTTCCAGTGAAATTCAGAGGTTGTTGTTTGTGTCTGTCTGTTCCAGCCCTAAATAATCTACATGTTGTCTGTCCTGTGTCACACCCAGTTAAAAAATACAGGTGTTTGGCTAAAATGATGGTGGCTGAATGAAAAATTAACCACTGAAAAATGTATAAATTCACTTAGAGCCTTGAAAGTTTGTGGGTTTTGTCTTTGCTCAGAGGAAGGCAAGGAGGAAGATTATTTTCATATCTCCATTACTTTTTCAAGGTGCTAAAATACCTAACTCATTTTGTAAAATGTGCATTTGCCAACAGTCATATTTGCTTCATCATTATCAGTTTTGTGAACTCAGGCAGAAGCTCCTTAACTTTGTAAATGTGTACCTGCAGAAAGTGGTAATGATGTACCAGACTGGCTGCTCTTGAGGCTGCATTCGTACCTTCCTTGCACAAATTGAAAGCAAGCCAAATAAATTCTCTCCCACTCTTGGGAAATATGTGTTATCCTAAGTGCAAGACTAGGAGAAATGTGTTAATTGTTTGACACTTCATCACTTACAGTGCTCATTAAAGGAGATAATGGTGATGCTACAGATAGTGACCTGGCAAAATCCTGCAGATCTCCAAGGTGGCCACTGCATTCTGAATATCAGACAAGGCTTTGGAGAAGAACCTCTGTGGGTATCACAGCCCCAGAAACCCTTCTTTGCTTCCAGCTCCTTGCCTTACACATGATGTTAATGTTCCCATTCCCAAGCACTGATTCCCAGCTCAGGGATCACAGCTGGTGCATGCTGTGGTGGCTGCCACTGCTTGGCAGTTGGGGTTGTTTTGCTATTACAAAAGGCATTTTAAGTACAGTAAAATACATATATTCTTTCTGTTTTCTTTTCCCTAGGCATAAAAAAAAAAAACCCAAAAAAAAAAAAACCAAACCCCACCCAGAACCAAAAACAAAACCCAAGAAAAAAAAAAAAAAAACCAACAAAAAACAAACAAACAAAAAAACCCCCAAAAACAAAACCCAAAAAACAAAGTGTGATTTTGTTAAATTCTCTTTTGCTGTGCAGCCTTTCTTTAACAGTCTTTCAAATGGAGCCCAGGGATATCCTTCATCATTTCCTCTATTGGTTTCTTCTCACTGTAAACTTAATGGAAGCACTCAGGCTTGTAGTGAAGAGGAAACCCACAGGCAAGTGACAGAAGCATCATAAGCTTCAGGGAGCTAGTTTAACATGGTTAATTAAAGGGGTGATCAGTTCAGGGCAGCAGCAAGTGTGAAGGATTGATAGACAAATCCCTCCAGTCAGGCTCCAGATGAAGGCTCTAAATATGAGAAAAGACCTCAACTTGTTGGAGCCTGTTCTTGTCCTTGGGGGGAGAAACCCCCCCAGCAGCTGCAAAGGGAGCAAACCCATCTATTTGCCTTTTTCTGCCTTAAATCTTGGTGCCCCAGGTGGAAGTGCATTGCTCAGGTTGTTTAAGTGAATTACCTCTGGGTTAGTACATCAGCTTTGCTTTAGTCTCAGCTCTCACATTCACAACAATGGGGCACGTTGCATCTGAAATTCAACTTACACAGATTTAGGCCTGATCAAGTTTAATGTTTTCTCTGGGGAACTCCATGAAAAATCAAGAGTGTGCTAATGAAATTTGCCATTTACAGAAGGTTAGGTGGCATAGTCAATAAAGAGAAAGATTAGAGTGTTATATGAAAAGAAATTTTATGACTTTGAGATGTAGGGCAATAAAGTTAGGTAAAACTTGTATAAAAATACTAACTCATATGCTTAAGAGAAATAAAGGAATTCTGCAGTTTTGTTTTTCTTTAGAGTCTAGGCTCTTTCTGGTACAGCTCAAATGGAGAAGTTTTCCATTCCAGGGCTATACAGAGCTTGTGTACATTCCCCAACCAAAATGTTAAGGCTCTAATAAGCAGTGGTGAAGCTCAAATGCACATTTGTTATCACTGGAGATAAGTACACTTCTGCAATAATTTGAGAATTATTTCATTGTGATGTTTGACCTGAAGGAGTTGTGTGTCTGAAAGGTTGTCTGCTTCTCCTGGCTGCTTTATTTGGTTTAATGAGGTACATTACCTCTCCTCCAAAATGCTGCTTCTCTGAGGTTGCTTGGGGAAAAAAAATAAAATAAATGACAAGGAAATCCTAGATTTCACTGGGACTGCTACTCTTTTTCCAGTTGTCCATCACCTTAGGGCTGTATTTTAATGCCTTTTTAAATGACAGAAAGAAGGCTCTGTAATTATCATTACAAAAACTGTAGCAGAACGACTCAGGAGTCTGGGCACAAGTGTTGGGAAAGGCACCTCCAGCAGGGGCATGGGAGATCCTGCCTGGAGAGAGGACACAGGGATGGGGCAGGGCACAGGGGCAGCGCTGGGACCTTGGCTGGAAGGTTCAGCCTCAGCAGGGAGGGCACAGGAGCTCTCAGCAATGTTCTGCATTTTGGGAGGTGAGACAATAGCGATAACGCTGCTGCAGGTCCAGCCTGGGTTGTGCTCAGAGCACTTCAATATCTGACCAATATCTGGGTAAATCTGAGCTCCACTAAGAACCAACAGCCCTAAATGACTGGAAATGACTTTCAGCTGGACAGATGAAAAGGACGTTTCCCAGAAAGCTGGGAGTCATGCAACAGCCTGTTTTATTTCTGGATCTGTGATTATGACTGGAAGTTACTGGCTGGTGTTGGCCTTGTCATTAAAATCTGACCCTACAGTTGGAATATGAGCTAATGAACTAATTCCAGACTTTATTTAAGCCTGCTTCTCATGAGAAGTTACTCGTATTTCTTCTCTTCTCGTTGCTCTGTGGAGGCAAGCAGGGTGAAGTCCTTGAGCACGGGCAGATTGTGCTGAGGAGGGAAGCACAGAGCTGGCTCTCAGAGCACCGCCTCCTATTCTGATGATTTTTCCATTTGGGCACAGGTTTTTGTCTTGTTTAACTGTGTTCTCCCACTGGTACAATCCCTGCTCTGTGATCTCACTTCCCTTGTCCCCTGTGTCCTGGGCACTGACAAGCCCTGGGTGGGCTCAGAGCTCCCTGCTTCCGCTCAGAGAGCAAACTTGGGGAGAAACAGGGAGCTTTGGGATTGTTAATTATTAACATTTTTAATTATTTCTTTAAATTATTTACTCTGCTTGCTGCCATAATAGCAGCGAAGTCCTTATATGGAGCAAGCGTGGCTGGAGGGGATTTGGAATGTGCTTGGGTTTGCTTTTGAGCCTGACAGCCATTTCTCACTTCCCGTGATAATGACAGGCAGCCAGGGAAAACCAGGAATATTAATAGATGTTCAGAGTGTTGTGTTTCTAGAGTAAAGACAGAAAAAGCCTCAGCAGGGGTAAGAAAGGAATAGAAGTAGGGATGATTCGTGTGTCCTGGTTCCTGTTTCGTTCTCGTTTGCAGTCTTTTATTTATACTGCTCTCCTAAAAGTAAATGTAATAGAAGAAAAAGTCTCTCCGTCATGATTTATTCTTCCAATTTTCCGAGGCTTGTAGGATTGCATCCTCCTCCCTCTCCTTGTTGCAATAACCAGCCACAGTAAATCCAAATATACAACCTTTGGAAAGAAAGGGTTTTGCAGGGGAGAACTGAATCAACCTTTAACTTGCATGTTCAAAAAAACCAAAAAAAAAACTAAAAAAAAAACCCTCAAAGCAGAGGAGCCCAGGGTAGTGAAGCTCTGAAAGTATTTGTAGTGTGTTATTGCCAGACTAGATCTGTCTGAATGTGCTGCACACCAGACACTGGCACTTGGAGCTGATTGTTCTCTTCAGAAAGCAATGAATTTCCCTGAAAGTGTTTGGAGTTTTTGGATTTTATTTTTTTTTTCCACATTTTTACTTTCATCTTGGATTCTTCTTTTTTTTGTTTTAATGTTGAACTTGTATCTGCACTTCATCTGACAGACAAGAGGCTGTAGCCCATTTTCTGAAATGAGTGTTTGCCACTACCCAAATATGTCTTTGACAAGCCTGAGAGTTGTGCATTCATCTCATTTCTACTGCAGCACATAAATCCAGTGCTAATATTACATTTCTCTTTTTCTTCCTTTGTTCTTTTTTCTGGGTAAAGAGAAGAATTGTTGTGTAAAGGTTCAGTACAAGCATTGTAGATATTGTGATGTGATGACACTTGTCACTTTCTCAGTGCATAAAGAAACGAAGTTGGAATCAAAATTTCTCAAAGCATTTTTTTGTTCTCTTTCAGATTGGGTAGTTTTTAAAAATGTTAATAATTGTTTTGTTTGGTACTGCTGGTGTAGCAAAAGGAATTTGGTGAAAATCACTTTAATGAGCAGAGTTGTGATAGGGCAGATACTGGTCTAGGTTATTTAATGGGTTCAAACTGGGAGCCTGAAAGGCTGAGGGATGGGGGCAGGTTTTAGAACCCAGAAGTGCAGTTCTGCCAAACCCACCTGAATCTCCTTCATCTTTCCTTACAAACAGAAAATTAATATATTTACTGCTTTTCAACAAGACCTAGTGGATCTGTGTGCCACTGATGCCCACCCAGATGAGCCAATGTGCGCCTCCCTTCCAACTCAGGATTTTCTATGATTCCACAATCCACTTCAGTACTTTTTCTGCTTCCTGGACTAATAAACACAGACAAGAGATAAAAGCAGTTTACTTCATTTCTTACAACGTTTTTTCAGCATAGGCTGGGTTCTTTCTCCTGGCTTGCAACTCTTTCCCCCTGGGAATTCTGAGACGCAGATACTCTTTGAGAGGCCGAGAAAAGCAAGTGACATCTGATTTTCTGTGGAGCATGCAGGCAGCATCAGATGTGCTGGCAGGGTCTGAAAAAGCCTCTCTGCAGCGAGCCATGGCTGCACTCTGGAGTCTCTGTGTGCTGTTCACTGCTGCAGCTTGTTGCTTCCCTCTTCCAAACAGAGCCCATTTCACAACAGGAGAAACACCCAGACGAGGAAAAAGAGTTTTAGCTCTTTTTGTGTGTTTTCTGAGGTGTTTCCCAGGCAGGTGCAGGAGTGGTTCCTCCTTGCCCTTTGCGTCCCTGTCATCCCCATCCTGTCACACCAGGGATGCTGAGCCTGGCTCTGCCCCCCTCCACTGCTGGTGCTGTTTGTGTTTTGTGTTGGGCTTTGTCTTCCAGGTCAGGATTACAGCCTTGAATAGTTCTGCCCAGCAATGTCACAGAGATGTGGTGAGAGCCGTGAGCGCGTCTCAGATCTGGCAGCCGTGTCACAAACCCAGGAGGGTTTGTGCTGATGGAGGGTGGCAGGGCAGCTACAGGGAAACGGGCAAAACTCTGCTCCCCCTCCCCAAAAGGGCAGCACCTGGTCTTTTTTTGTAAATGCTGGGATTTTTCTGCACATTTTGCAGTGTGTCCTAATGTAGCATTAATATTGGGAGGAACTCAGCACTTTGCTGGATATGGTTCCCATTTCAGGTCTTTAGCCTTGGCTGCCATGCCTCTGTAAGAGCATTTGTGGTCTCTTTCTCTGCTGTGGACTTATGTACTCTTAAAAGCAGGGAAATATGTTTTACCTGGCAAAATTTTAACCAGGAATATTAATAGATGTTCAGAGTGTTGTGTTTCTAGAGTAAAGACAGAAAAAGCCTCAGCAGGGGTAAGAAAGGAATAGAAGTAGGGATGATTCGTGTGTCCTGGTTCCTGTTTCATTCTCGTTTGCAGTCTTTTATTTATACTGCTCTCCTAAAAGTAAATGTAATAGAAGAAAAAGTCTCTCCGTCATGATTTATTCTTCCAATTTTCCGAGGCTTGTAGGATTGCATCCTCCTCCCTCTCCTTGTTGCAATAACCAGCCACAGTAAATCCAAATATACAACCTTTGGAAAGAAAGGGTTTTGCAGGGGAGAACTGAATCAACCTTTAACTTGCATGTTCAAAAAAACCAAAAAAAAAACTAAAAAAAAAACCCTCAAAGCAGAGGAGCCCAGGGTAGTGAAGCTCTGAAAGTATTTGTAGTGTGTTATTGCCAGACTAGATCTGTCTGAATGTGCTGCACACCAGACACTGGCACTTGGAGCTGATTGTTCTCTTCAGAAAGCAATGAATTTCCCTGAAAGTGTTTGGAGTTTTTGGATTTTATTTTTTTTTTCCACATTTTTACTTTCATCTTGGATTCTTCTTTTTTTTGTTTTAATGTTGAACTTGTATCTGCACTTCATCTGACAGACAAGAGGCTGTAGCCCATTTTCTGAAATGAGTGTTTGCCACTACCCAAATATGTCTTTGACAAGCCTGAGAGTTGTGCATTCATCTCATTTCTACTGCAGCACATAAATCCAGTGCTAATATTACATTTCTCTTTTTCTTCCTTTGTTCTTTTTTCTGGGTAAAGAGAAGAATTGTTGTGTAAAGGTTCAGTACAAGCATTGTAGATATTGTGATGTGATGACACTTGTCACTTTCTCAGTGCATAAAGAAACGAAGTTGGAATCAAAATTTCTCAAAGCATTTTTTTGTTCTCTTTCAGATTGGGTAGTTTTTAAAAATGTTAATAATTGTTTTGTTTGGTACTGCTGGTGTAGCAAAAGGAATTTGGTGAAAATCACTTTAATGAGCAGAGTTGTGATAGGGCAGATACTGGTCTAGGTTATTTAATGGGTTCAAACTGGGAGCCTGAAAGGCTGAGGGATGGGGGCAGGTTTTAGAACCCAGAATGTTTTGTTTGGTACTGCTGGTGTAGCAAAAGGAATTTGGTGAAAATCACTTTAATGAGCAGAGTTGTGATAGGGCAGATACTGGTCTAGGTTATTTAATGGGTTCAAACTGGGAGCCTGAAAGGCTGAGGGATGGGGGCAGGTTTTAGAACCCAGAAGTGCAGTTCTGCCAAACCCACCTGAATCTCCTTCATCTTTCCTTACAAACAGAAAATTAATATATTTACTGCTTTTCAACAAGACCTAGTGGATCTGTGTGCCACTGATGCCCACCCAGATGAGCCAATGTGCGCCTCCCTTCCAACTCAGGATTTTCTATGATTCCACAATCCACTTCAGTACTTTTTCTGCTTCCTGGACTAATAAACACAGACAAGAGATAAAAGCAGTTTACTTCATTTCTTACAACGTTTTTTCAGCATAGGCTGGGTTCTTTCTCCTGGCTTGCAACTCTTTCCCCCTGGGAATTCTGAGACGCAGATACTCTTTGAGAGGCCGAGAAAAGCAAGTGACATCTGATTTTCTGTGGAGCATGCAGGCAGCATCAGATGTGCTGGCAGGGTCTGAAAAAGCCTCTCTGCAGCGAGCCATGGCTGCACTCTGGAGTCTCTGTGTGCTGTTCACTGCTGCAGCTTGTTGCTTCCCTCTTCCAAACAGAGCCCATTTCACAACAGGAGAAACACCCAGACGAGGAAAAAGAGTTTTAGCTCTTTTTGTGTGTTTTCTGAGGTGTTTCCCAGGCAGGTGCAGGAGTGGTTCCTCCTTGCCCTTTGCGTCCCTGTCATCCCCATCCTGTCACACCAGGGATGCTGAGCCTGGCTCTGCCCCCCTCCACTGCTGGTGCTGTTTGTGTTTTGTGTTGGGCTTTGTCTTCCAGGTCAGGATTACAGCCTTGAATAGTTCTGCCCAGCAATGTCACAGAGATGTGGTGAGAGCCGTGAGCGCGTCTCAGATCTGGCAGCCGTGTCACAAACCCAGGAGGGTTTGTGCTGATGGAGGGTGGCAGGGCAGCTACAGGGAAACGGGCAAAACTCTGCTCCCCCTCCCCAAAAGGGCAGCACCTGGTCTTTTTTTGTAAATGCTGGGATTTTTCTGCACATTTTGCAGTGTGTCCTAATGTAGCATTAATATTGGGAGGAACTCAGCACTTTGCTGGATATGGTTCCCATTTCAGGTCTTTAGCCTTGGCTGCCATGCCTCTGTAAGAGCATTTGTGGTCTCTTTCTGTGCTGTGGACTTATGTACTCTTAAAAGCAGGGAAATATGTTTTACCTGGCAAAATTTTATGCCATGGCACGGTATAATAGCCAACAAAAAAAAAACCCACTTAGAGTTTCTGCAGAGTGAGCCTTTGCATTGTAGTGAATCCTCCTTTGAGGGAGAACTCAGCAGTGTTACCAGCTGGAAGAATGCACACAAAACTGGGTGAGGACCCGTCCTAAAAATGAGTAAAGCTCCAAGTTGCTTTTACTGAGATTTTTATTTTATTATTATTCCTCCTCTGCAGCTGAAATATTGTAGAAATGGAGAAAACCTTGCTGGTCTGCATTCAACTGCACCTAAACTTGTTACTGGTGAAATGTGCACCCAGTATCTGTTCAGTCCTCCCCTGATTACTTTGAAAACACTTTTCCTCTTTAAGCCCAAGTCCTGGGAGCAGCAGACTTGGTGTTACCCCGGTGTTTAGGTGCAGCAGAATCAAAACAATGTTTATTTGTCGCTGAGGGGTTCAGGCAGCTTTTCATTGCCATGGTGGTGTTAATTGAGAGGGAGAGAGCTGGTGTAAGGGGTTAACACAGAAACTGTTGGAAGTCAGGCTCAGTCTGACTGAGGGCTGGGTCCCAGCCCACCTGAAGGGGCTGCAGGAAGGGCTCAGTGCTGCTGTGTGACCCCTCCTGCCCTGTGCCCCCCAGACAGGACCCTCAGCTCTGCTCTGCAGTGCCCTGTGCTGCCTGGAGGCTGGGGCTCTCCTTTTCGTTGGGTTGGGTTGGGTTGGGTTG